>NC_081431.1:69254603-69572103 GCF_949786415.1 Peromyscus eremicus
GTCTGTGGGTTCTGCTGCTATGGAGGGCCATGTTGATGTGACTGACCAACACTGCCACTTGAGGCTGTGTTGATGTCCTTGGCCTATGCTGCTAGCTGAGTGCTATGATGGTATCTGTGGCAAGTGCTGACACCAGAGACCATGTGAATGTCTGTAGTTCATATTGTCTCCAGAAACCATGTGTAAGTCCATGCTGCATGCTCCAGGTAACTTAAAGAACAAGGCAGCTACTTTTACCATGATATTGATGAGTGAAGACTCACAATGGAGAAAGAGGACATAGAAGGCTGCTGTGGGATGTTCTGTATGTTAAATGTGTTGCTCTGATTGGTTAATAAATAAAACACTGATTGGCCAGTAGCCAGGCAGGAAGTATAGGTGAGACAAGGAGAGGAGAATTCTGGGAAGTGAAAGGCTAAGACAGAGAGACGCTGCCAGTTGCTGCCATAAAAAGTGAGATGTAAGGTACCGGTAACTTATAGACTAATAGATATGGGTTAATTTAAGATATAAAAACTAGATAACAAGAAGCCTGCTACAGCCATACAGTTTATAAGTAATATAAGTCTCTGTGTGTTTGCTTGGTTGGGTCTGAGCAGCTGCAGGACTGGTGGGTGAGAGAGATTTGTCCTGACCATGGGACAGGCAGAACTGGCAAAAACTCCAGCTACAAATGGTGCCCAATGTGGGGCAACAGTTTCCACCTAAAACCTAAAAAAAAAAAAAAAAAAAAAAAAAAAAAAAAAAAAAAATTCTAAAACAAAACTAAAAAACAGCTTCCTAGTTGTCTCTCTCAAGTCAGAGACAGCCAGTGGGTTTGAAATACTGTATGGTGGGTTCATGGCATACATGCAGGCTTGACCTAGTCTATGTTATACAGAGGTGTCTCCAAACTACACACTATGCTGTGTGTCAGATATAGTTTTTACTAGTTAAACAAAAAACAAAAAACTAGACAGAACTAAAAAAACCTTCAAATACAAATGGCGCCCATGTGTTTACTTGATTGGGTCTGAGCAGCTGCAGGACTGGCAGGTGAGAGAGGTTTGTTCTGATCGTGGGCCAGGCAGGACTCGAGAAAACTCTAGCTACAGAAGGCTTCTGTGATAATGATTAATCTTCCCATCCCCTAAGGTAACAGCCTAGACAGAAAGCCACCAAAGAGAAAGCTTAAACATTGTGATAAGGATGATGAAGGGTAGCTCTCCACAACTGATAGTTTCTAGAGTGGGGTAGAGTGGAGGTAACAGTGAGGAAGGACTCAGTTTTCTTTAAGGAGCTGGTCACTGGGAGTTTGACCACACCTGTTCCAGTGAGGGTATGGGCAGCATAAATTGGACTTTGTTTCCTTTTTTTCTTTGCAGGGGGAGGTCACAATGATGGTGAGTCAGACCTGGGAGGACTGGAAAGTGAGCGTGCTGAGGGTTCATGACATGAAATTCCTAAATAATCAGTAAAAGTACTAAGAAATAAAGAAATGTGAATTGAGGAGGGTTAAGAAATGAAAATTATGTTTGGAGAAACTGCCTAATAAATTATTAAAAATGCTAAAATATTAGTGTATCTCCAACTTGTTACATTTGAATAAATGTCAATAATATATCAACCATGAAATAAGCTGAACAGACCAGGTTGACTATCTAACAAGATTTTCTTCTCATGGACCATTCTCAGTGGTGGGTCAATTTTGGCCTCTAGTAGCCCTTTCTGCAATTTTGCTGTGAATTACCACATCACTTTCCATTCTCACCACATTGAAAATCAATATTTACAATCAACTGACCATAATTATCAATGTCTAGATTTATTTGTAAAGGGGCAACAATTTAGCTCCTGGTGTGGTTTGAATGAGAAGTGTCCCAGTGGGCTCATGTATTTGAACACTTAGTCTTCCATTGGTGGGGAGTTTGGGAAAGTATCAGAACTTCAGGAGGTGGAGCCTTTCTTGAGGAAGTGCATCACTGAAGGAGGCACTTGAGTATTAATAAATAGCTCCACCCCGCTGTCTGCTTATTCACTTTTCTTATGTGCAGATGGAATGTGAGCATCCAGTTTCCTGATTCTGCCAACTGCTGCCATTCCTCCCTGCTCTAGAACCATGAGCCAAAATAAACATTGGGCTTTGTAGGGCATTTTACCACCACAACAGAAAAATAACTAATATATCTCCCTCTAGCCAACAATGTCTTCCACTTTCCATGTCCCAGCTTGCCCTGAACTCAGCTGAGACACATGATTCTTTCCCTACACAGACCATAGGCTCTGCATTCTTCTTTGAGACTGGGACAGGGAAGTTACTTCTTTCAATTATTCATTTATCCTAAGCTAATGGTCTTCTTACTGGCTTGATTAACAGAATATACCTGCTCTCTGGGTAGGAATTGACATACTATTGTGAACAGAAGTTTTTTTCTTTTATAATTTATCAATTCTTCATCATAGCATTTCGTTCCTATTTTAAAAACTAAGTA
Organism: Peromyscus eremicus; assembly: GCF_949786415.1. NCBI lineage: Eukaryota > Metazoa > Chordata > Mammalia > Rodentia > Cricetidae > Peromyscus > Peromyscus eremicus. The sequence goes on from NC_081431.1 coordinate 69,257,075, forward strand.
TCAAATGAAAATATTTGTTCTGAGTGGTCTGGGAAAGTGGCCCCATGGGTAGGTGCTTCCCATGGAAAAGGAGGAGTTTGATTGACAGAACCTCCTAAAGTCCTGCATGGTAGCACACATCTGTAATCCCAGTGCTGTAAAGAGATAAGGTGATGCCTAGGACTCACTGGGCAGCCAGCCTCACTGAACTGGCAAAGTTTAGGTTCAGGAGACACTCATCTCAAAAAAATGAGGTAGAGAGGAGTTTAAGAAGACTTCTAACATTGTCTTCTGGCCTCCACATGCACGTGAATGCACATGTATGCAGAACTGGACACTTCTTCACACTCACATAAACAGGTATAGAAACCAGGAACACACCAAAAATGTGATTTGAATAAAGGATGAATATTCTCCAAGTGATATGCTATTTCCCCTTTTAAAATAATAAAAAAAAAAAACAGCAGCAACAGCAGGACCAACAAAAACACCCTAGTTACTGGCAAGCTCTTGAAAATACCTTCTCTGTGTCAACAGAGGTGTCTATTCTCAGAGTACTCCATTATGGTCAACCTACTGACCTGTGTTGATTGATAAATGATCATGAGCAAAAAGAAAAGATTAGGGGATTATTTGGACTTGCTACACTCTGACAGTGAGGTATGCTATACAGAGCCTGAATTACACCTTACTAAAGCCGTGGTTATGGCAGGTAAGGGATCTTTATTGATGTACGTGAAGCCAGAGAAGCACAGGTGCACAAAGGCATGTTTGCTAACTGCACTGCTCAGTCCTATTTTAGCAGCTATTTATGACAGGAGTTAATGCAGTAAACTCCAGAAACTGGAGCTCATAAAGAACTTACTCAGTTTATACAGCCTCTACTCAGAGGGGGACAGTTAGTTTGAAACACAATTATAATTTGAATATGCTAAAAATGCATACAGCAACTTTACTCAACCAGTAGATAGGTAACTACTTATCAATGACATTCATTCTACATTTTCCTATACATATATGTATAGATAAACAGATTCCTACCAGAGCTAATACATGACAGGAGGGTGACAGTATCTATAATACCACAGAACAGCAAGTTAACAGTGGCCAGTGGAGCCTCTGGTACACAAAGGAAGGAAATTGCCACTGTGAAGACAGTTCTAGTGGACAGCAGAAAGTTGTCCATTATAAGAAAATGTTATCTCAACAAGAGAATAAGCATTGACAAGAGTCCATAAGTTCAACCCACTGTTCCCTCTTCTAAAATTCACCTGATACCAGTTTCTGAGGGCTCAGAATGAAATTGTTCCAGCATGTAATCTTTTATAGTTTTATTTCTTTAATGTGTGTGTGCATGCTGTGTGTGCATACATGTGTGTGTATGTGTGTATGATTTCTTTTTATTCCCCACATATTTGCTAGAATTTTTACTTGACTATATTTAAATTTTTTGGTTTTTGTATTTGTTATCCCCACCTGATGGTTAAATTTTTCTTTCCTCTTTTCTTTTATTTCGCATTTTCATTTGATATTCTTTTTTTTCAATTTTTAAACTTTTATTTATTCATATTTTATGGGTGAATGCTCTGCATGTATGCCTGCAGGCCAGAAGAGAGCATTTGATCATCTTATAGATAGTTGTTAGCCACCATGTGGTTGCTGGGAATTGAACTCAGGAATTCTGGAAGAGCAGTCAATGCTCTTAAACTCTGAGCCATCTCTCCAGCCCCCTCTATTTGCCCTTCTTTCTACTCTCTATATTTAGCAATCTTTTCACTCTATCTCATTTTTAGCATATTTAGGTTTTATATTTTGTTTCCACTTCCACATTACAATTCTAATTTTTCTACTACTGAAAAATCTCTTGTGTAACTAATTTACCAAGAATGAAAACAGGGAAAATAATTCTATTAACCATAGCTTCATAAGCAGGGCAATATTTAGGGGTAATCTAATCAAAAAAGAGAAAGATCTGTACAAACAATATCTTAAGACAGTGTTGAAAAAAGTGAAGAAGGCAATCAGAGATGGAAAGGTCCTCAGTGCCCATTGGATGTGGAGTTAATGTGGTGAAAACAGATATATTACAGAAAGCATTTCACAGATCCTTTGCAATCTCCATCAAAATGCCAATGGCATTCTTCACAAAAGCAGACAAAGCAAAAATCTACACAAAAGTGCCAAACCCCGAAGAGCCAAAACAATCTTCAACAGAAGAATGATGCTGAAAGTATCTCATTACATGATCTCAAATTGGGTTACAAAGCCATAGTGACAATACCGTCTTGGTGCTATCTCAGAAACATATAAATTCTAATAGAATACAATAGAGATCCAGATAACCCCATGCAGTGAGAGCCACTTATTTTTGAAAAGCTTATCAAAAGCATACATTGGGAAAAAGACTACTTCTTGAACAGAAAACTGATTTCCACATTATGAAAGATACTATATTAATTTCACTACCCAGGATAGGAAACTATTTTAAACAGATCAGAAATTATAATGTAGGACCTAAAACTCTGAAATTGCAAGAGGAAAGATTGGGAAAACACTTTAATATACAGGCATAGTCAAAGGTGTTCTGAAACGACTCTAAAAGTCCAACCCAGAAAAAAAATCAAGAATTGAGAAATGGAATTACATGAAATTACAAAGCTTCAAACAGAAAAAAGAGACTCTTAACAGAGGGAAAAAGCAGTCTAAAGAATGGAGAAAACCTTTGTCAAGTATACCTAAGACACAAGACTAATATCAAAGACGTATTAAGAGCTGTAAAATTAAAGCAATACTCTCCCAATCATCCACTCAATTAGAGAAGCCAATGAACTGAACAAAATCTCCCAGAAGAAAAAAATGCAGAATGCCAATAAATACTCAAAAAAGCATTCAGCACTTTTTCATGGAAGAACAAATTAAAACTTCTTTAAAATTCCTTAGCATCCCAGGTAGAACAGTCACACTATGGAAGCACATGGCAGCACAGTGGGGAATGCGGAGAAAGAGGAACTCTTGTTCATTGCTTGTAGGGTTGAGAAAACTGTTGCAGCCATTATGAGATTCAGTAGCAGATTCCTCACAGTTTGAAGATAAAAATACATCGTGACCTAGCTATACCACATTGAGGTACATACACAAGGTACTCTAAACCAACATACCCCCAGAGAAATGGGCAAACTCATTTCCTGACAAACTGTTCAGTAAGTGAAACTAGGATAGATGGACATGGAAACATGAATGGAGAAAAAAAAATGTACGTATGCAGAGTGGAATGTTAAGCAGTCATAAGGAAAAGGGAAACCAGGAAGTTTTCAGGAAAACAGATGCAAATAGAAATCATCATATTAAGAAAAATGAATCAGACATAGAGATACAAATGCCATACTTTCTCTCATATATGTTACCTAAATTCAAAATTGTGTGTATGTGTGTGTGCATTATATACGGGGAAGCCACAAAGCTAGAGAGAGGATCATGAGAAGGTAGGAGGACATTTTAAGGAATGTGGTAAATAAAAGAGTAATGGGATTAATTGAGAGAAGAAAGGGGACCAGTGAGAAGAAGAAAGGCTGCAAGGGAGAAGTCAGTGGGGGAGGGGAATACATGAGGAAAACAACGTGTAGTAACAGATGTACATGAAGATGCTAGGATGAGCCCATCACTCTACGTGCCAGATGAGTGGTTCTCAACCTTCCTAATGCTGCAACACTTGAATACAGTTCCTCATGTTGTGGTGACCCCTAATCAAATTATTTTTGTTGCTACTTCATAACTGCAATTTTGCCACTGTTCTGAATCATAATGTAAATATCTGGGTTTTCCAATGTTCCTGGATGATCCCTGTGAAAGTGTCATTTGATCCCCATAGGGGTCACAACCTATAGGTTGAGAACCACTGTGCTAGATTAAAAGATTTACAACCAAACAGCAATAAAGTGATAACAATAGTTATTTAAATTTGAAGAATAAAGAAGTAGGATCAGTAACTCCCCATGAGTTGCTTGACACTGTTGTAAATGCTTTAGTTGGTTCATAAAAGTTAATAGATGGTTATGGCCATCTATTAGGAATGAAGAATTTGAGCTCCCATATAAACTGAGCCAGGATTAAAACCCAAGAATATATATTCACACTATGAAAGACTCATATACTGTTGAAGTAAGACTCCTAGAATACTACAGATATGAAGAATGGTATGTCATCTTTCAGGTGTTAATCACCTAAGTCCTTTCTTTGGATGGAGTATGGCTCACTCAACTGCTGAGCATTTGCCTGGCATACATGAGGCCCTGGGCTAAATTCTCAGGAGAGAGATTCTTTTTCTATAGAAAATTCATTAAGTCTTTCTCATTTCTTAAACTTCTTACTTTGCCAAGCTTCCTCAGTAACCCATTTCTGTCCTTTATCAATTATGCCATCAGATGCAAGAATTCAGCCCACAGTATCCTCTGATGAATAAAAAAATTCAAATGCTATATATACAACAGTATTATCTAACTGTTATCCTTGCTCTCTTCCTGAGAGAAATATCTCAGGTCAGTATTCAGCCTTGCACTTCCTGTCTTGATTGATGCCCTGGTTTAATTTCTGTTGTTGTAAAAGAACACCCTGATCAAAAGCAACTTAGAGAGGAGGGAAGGGGTTTACATGGCTTATGATTCCAGATTGTAATCCATACTTTGAAGAAGTCAAGGCAGGAACTCAAGTGGCTGGGCACATTGTATTCATAGTCAAAAGCAGAAGAGAAACCAGTGCATCCATACTACCTTCTTCCTAGGTAGCTATGCTCATCTAGATTTCTTCAATTATATAGTTGAGATCTACCACCCCAGGGAATGATTTTCCCCATAATGGGTTGGGTCTTCCCACACAAAGCAACATTCAACACAATTTCTCACACACATATGCCCACAGACCCACTTGATTTATATAATTTCCTAGTGAGGTTCCATCTTCCCAAGTGACTCTAGGTTGTGTCAAGCAGTCAATAAAAGGTAACTAGCATAGTTACCTTTGATTTTTTTAGCTCTGTATAGCTTCAAATAGGGAGTAGTTTTGTCGTGGAGTAATCCTCTTGTGCTCACTCAAATTGGTTTAATAAAATGCTGATTGGCCAGTAGCCAGGCAGGAAGAATAGGCAGGATGACTAAACTAAGAATGCTAGGAAGAGGAAGGGTGGAGTCAGGAGTCCCCAGCCAGGTACAGAGGAAACAAGATGAGAATGTTGTACTGAGAAAAGGTATCAAATCATGTGGCTAAACATAGATAGGAATTATGGGTTAATTTAATTGCTAGTAATAAGACTGAGCTACTGGCTGAGTATTTATAATTTATACTAAGCCTCAGAGTCAATTATTTGGGAAGCAGCTGCTTGGTATTTGGGAGTTGCTGGAAGGACAGAAACCTCCGGTTATATACTGTGTTGAAACATTTGGCAAGAATTTCCACATTAAGCCTGAAAAATATTTTAAAAGGATTCAGCTTCTTGGTCACCACTTTTTGAGGGGTAGGCTGTGTTTGCTAGGTGCAAGCAGAGACACAGCTTCTTTAAGAGATGGCTTCCTGAATATGCATTAGCAGCAAAAACAGGTGGCTCTTTTAAGAGGCCCTGCTACCAAAGACTTATATGATGTTTATGAACATCTAGAGGCATACTACTCAGTGGCAGCATTGACCTAGAAACTTCCCAGGGTTGGAGCTGTAAACATGGCTCCCAAAGCTGGTGGTAAACATGCCTCTACCAAGGAGACTAGACTCTCAGAGAACCAATGGGGAGAAGCCAACACCAACACACTATGATCTAAGTTAAACAGCACTGTTTTTGTTGTTGTTGTTGTTGTTTTGTTTTGTTTTGTTTTTTATTTTTTTGCTCATACAGACAGGAAAGGTTACAGATGCACAATAAGGACAGATTCAGACAAAACAAACCTCTAAATGGGTCACAGTATGTTTAAAAAGTATTCACAGGCTTGGGAAAGAGAAGAGAAGGTATAGACAGCCATAAAAAGAGACATATAGTATTAAAATGATAAAGTCTTTAAAAAAAGGCAGTAAAGTAAGATTTTAAAAAAAGCTGAGTAAAGATGGAAAACACAGAGAGTCTGGATACTGCATGTTATTGTGTTGTCTGAATTGTTTGACTGCTGAGGAAGGAGCAACAGCTGCTAAGGTCACTCTATCTGATATTTTCTTATCCCTCTCTCCTCCTCCTAAGAATCCTAGAAAAGATTGGAAAGGTAGGAGCTGGACTCCCACAGTCCCCCACCAACTCGTTTAAAAATGTAATATATAATTAAGAAATATAGATTAATAGTCTTCTATAATAGCAAACTTATACTCATGTGAGGTATGTTTTCAAGGTCATACAGAGATATATTTTAGATAGATAGGCAATCTTCAAACACTTCAAAGGCCTACAGAATATTACATTTAAAATGTTTTACGAACTTAGCCTTTTCTCAACTGTGATACATGTCTGCTCCTGGCAGCACCAATTATTTCAAATAGAATGATGGGCATTGAAGAAACTCCATTTTGAGTTTGTTTTCTTTATGGCAGAAGCTAGCCATGTGGGCAATGAAACTGCCCTTGCATCAGTTGCTGATAGTTACTGTCCAAAGTGGACCAGTAGAACACAAGGAAGGCAACTGCTGAACTTTGCCAAGACAAGGTAGGGTACTTCTTCAAAACTCTCTGCTTCACAGTAAAGTCTGTCAGACATTCTAGGCCTGTAGACCAGACTTGGATGCCCCAGTGTTACAGAGGAACTTTGACTGATTGTCCAGGCAGCTTGAGGTCCCTGTCGTTAGGTAACATTTCAACCTTCTGGGATCTTTGATGGATTAAAGACTAAACAATTAGAATTAAAGTTTTCATTAGTTATGATAAAAATGTAAATTAGGTATAAAACTTTAAATTAAAAAAAGATAAGATAGATAAGTATTTTCTCTAATTTTGTCAAATACAAATGGATTGTATAATGTTACTATAATTCTTACTTAATAGTTGTTTTTGTTGTATGTAATCTTACTATGTTAAAGTTAAAACCTTCCTTTTTAATTAGACAAAAAGGGGGAAATGCTGTGGCATAATCTTCTTGTACACTGTAAAGATTTGTCACTTGAATTGGTTTAATAAAATGCTGATTGGCCAGTAGCCAGGCAGGAAGGATAGGCAGGGTGAGCAAGCAAAGAATGCTGGGAAGAGGAAGGGTGAAGTCAGGAGCTGCCAGCCAGATACAGAGGAAGCAAGGTGAGAATATCATACTGAGAAGAGGTACCAAGCCATGTGGCTAAACATAGATAAGAATTATGGGTTAATTTAAGTGTAAGAGCTAGTTAGTAATAAGCCTGAGCTACTGGCCAAACATTTACATGTAATATTAAGCCTTGGAGTCCATTATTTGGGAAACAGCTGCTGGGGATTTGGGAGTTGCTGGTGGGACAGAAACCTCTGATTACATAGTTTCTCATCTTTCATATTCTGTCTTTACTACTTGTCCTCAAATAAGCTCCTTTTTTTATAATTTGGTGGAGGGTAGACTTCATTCTTATCTGGATGAAGGAATGACCTCACAATTTTGTTCATTTCTGAGACAGGTGCCCTCTACTAATGAGTACAGGATAGCTACAGTGTATCATACCTCAGAAGCTTAATCTCCAGTAGAATGTCATACCTCCAGTAAAGTCCTGTCATGGACCTAAATTCACACAGGTCCCAACCCAGGTTGGTCTGCTGTAGATCTGGTCACATTTTAGGAATGATCTCAATGCCACGGGAAATCTTTTGATCATTGTCATGTCCTGCTCAACCTGTCAAACAATCCTGAATAGGGGAATAAAGACTGAGAAATAACAGATAGGAAAAATAGAGACATAGACATAAAAGAAAAAGACAGAGACACTGGATAGCTTCGTGAGGGCTCTAAGTCAATGCTGCAGCAGCTTTGAGTTTATTTCTCAGAGCCTTTTTATATCCCAAGCAAGGGGGGCAAAAGACCTCCCTTTCTTAAAGACACTATGGTTTAAGATACAAACAAGTATAAACATCTCCTTAATTCTCAAGACATCTGGTAACCACGTCTTTGGACAATCATCCTGTTATCCAGCCTTAGAGAGCAAAAAACAGCTTGAACTCTCTGACTTTGAGTCAACATAGAATCAAGGCACAAACTGGAGTCACTGTGGGGTCCCACAGATAACAGCACCTAGGTGAATAAAAAAGGAAATAAAAGGAGGACATGACTGCTCCTGGGTATGGTGGAAGAAGTTCTTTGTAGATAAAAGAGAACACAGCCAGAGGCAGAGCTATCTGGGAAAGTCTGGAGTGGACATGACCCTGATTGGAGCCATATGAGGAGGTGAAGGAGGGTGTTAGTTTCTGTGGTAGCAGCAGCCTACCTCTGCCTCCAAAGCAATGACATCATCACGGGGTGCCTTTCCACCCTCAGCTTTGCAGCTTGCACCTCTTAAAGGTGCCTGCCAGGCACAGCTCGCTGTCTTGTGCCTCTGTTGTCTCTTACCGCTCATGCCTCTTTTCTCCCTCTTGTCTCTTCCCCGTTCTGTCTCTCTCTCTCTGTCTGTTTGCCCCACTTGCTCTTCCAGTCTCCCTCTTCACTTCTCACACTATCTCTGTTGCACAGAGGACTTGTTTAGTGGCATACTTTGGCAGAGTCCACTGAAAGGCTCTCTTTTTTATCCTTTCAGTGGGGACAGGTGGGAGCAAGGAGTCCAGGAGACCAAGAGCCCAGCAAGGTAAAGGGTAAAAAGGACCAGTGTAGCCAAAATGGCTGGATTATATAGGGAAGAGCCAATGGGGGAAGGGCAGTCTCTGGGCTTCAGAGCTCTTGTACAGGGTGGAATATGGTAACAGTAGGGATTGAGGCATGCTGCAAGAACCTGGAGGCCAGATCTGCTTTAATATGCTAAGTAGGTACCACAGAGAGCCATTTGTCCTGGGTTTGAGACCTAACACTGGGTTCCTGCTGAAATGTCAAGTAGTTTTGTAAACTTTCTCAGGTAAAGACTTAGCCCTGTGCTGTGCATGGCTCAAAAGCTAAACTACACACTTCTACTTATTTATCCCATGGTTCAGTTTTAATTGGTGGAGTGATTTGAACAATTTATACTCACTTTAAAGTGTCTTCAAAGAAACATTATGAGTTACTCTGAATTGATCTCTATTTCCTTACCACTTAAGCCCAAAAGTTTTGTTTGTATGTTGTAAAGATGATTTTTTTTTTTGGTTAAGTACAGTTATAGACTAAACTCTAAATTCAAAATCCAGTTTGTCAGACATTTAAAGTTAGAAGGAACAAAAGTGGGTAACGTTTAGGATTTCCAATGGTCTGTTAATGCAACACAGAGTGTAATGCAGATACAAGTCAGAGTAAAATTTGAAAAGATATATAGACTAATTGAAAACATAAAAACTAAATGGGAAAATGTTATAGCAAAATATACTAAAAGGATTTTTGAAGTTAGAGAGATGGTTCAAGGGGTAGGGTTGTAGGCTACTGTTATAGAGGACCTGATATCCATACCTCCATCTGGCAGTTAACAACTACCTCCAGCTCCAGAAGATCCAATGCCTTCTTCCAGCTTCTACCTGTACCTTCACTATCACACACACACACACACACACACACACACACACACACACACTTGAAAAGTTAGATTAAAATACTCTAAGGTCTGGACCGGGCGGTAGTGGCACACACCTTTATTCACAGCACTCGGGAGGCAGAGCCAGGCCGATCTTTGTGAGTTCCAGGCCAGCCTGGTCTACAGAGCAAGATCCAGGAAAGGCACAAAGCTACTCAGAGAAACTCTGTCTCGAAAAACAAACAAACAAAAAAACCTCAAAGGTCTGATGTATGTATGTTTCTCCCTGCAGTTTCTAAGTTGACATAATGGATCAGATAATCACCTAGCTCTGTGTCACAAATCCTGGACTCATTTGCTGTTATGCCTGCATCACAAGCAGCCAGCATTTATTCCCCCAGTATCTATTCTCACATGGAGGAGTTTGGCTGGCTTTCATCTACTGCTCTTCTCCCTGTCTCTCATCAGGAACAAAGGTAACAGATGTTGTTCAATGATTAAAGAATTCTTCCCTTTGAGACCGGAGAAGGAAAGTGGCAGACAGGAAATGTTTATCATCTAACCACTATCTTTTGCTTCACTCACAAAAAAGTAGCTCATATGCAGTGTGTTGTGTGATCCTTAGGCCTGACCTGATGGAACTCAAGTGAAACCCATTTCCTTTTGATGGTAAAAAGACAAATATGTTCTGGTAGCCCTGCAATCCCCATAATCCTCTATGGTAAATTAAGAATTTTTATAATTATCCTGTAGAGATTATATTTGTTTTGGCAGACCACTCCAAAAGATGTAAACAAACTTGGGGCTCAAATAAAACTGGAATTAAATTATTTTTCATAGTGACGTTTCAAATTCAGACTTTTGACCATATCTGGCTAATTAAATGTTATATAAACCATTTCATAACTAAATTTATGCTGTTTTCCTGTTTTCTACAGATGTTTTATTCAGGCAAAAAAAACACAGTTGTATGTTTCTGTCCCACTTACGCTGATTTGTGGATGCACATAGTAAATCTACCTTGATCAGCTAACCATGAGCTGTAGTGATTTTCTTGAATAAAGTCGGTGGTTTTAACACACTACCATGATGTTATATTCAGTAAAGGCAAGTATAATTATACTGTTTTCTTGGGGCTATAAAGAACAGGCTTGTTATGTCATGGCAGATAACTTCATCAATTAGGCAATCATCTCCATGACTACATAATACCTATTCAATATCAGAGAGATACCAAGATTCATAAGAGGTCAGATTCAACTGACTGAATGATATTTCTAATTGTGTAACTCTGAATGGCTTTAAACCTTTTCACCTTCACTTCTGCTTTGAATTGAGATACAGTTAATTTTTACATTTGTTATTAATACTACAAATAGTATTTGTAACACTTACTGAAATTTATCCATGTACAGCCAGTGAGATGGCTCAGTAGTTAAAGGCACTTACTACCAACTCTGATGATCTGAGTCCGATCCCCATGGTAGAAGGAAGAAACAGATGCCTACAAGTTGTCTTCTGATCCCCCGTCTTTATTCCATGACGTGCATGTACTCACACGTACACACAAATTAATCATTGTGAAAAGATAATGAAAAGGAAATGTATCTGTGTTATCCAAACAACACCTACATAATTAAGACATTTTTTTTCAATGTACTTATAGTTAGAGACAATTGGAAACTTATCTAAATAAGATGGGCCCTAACTCATACCTTTTTAAATTAAAGGAGCAGAGGAATCATCAAAATTATTTCAGAGTCACATTGCTTGAGATAGTTGAGACTCTCCAACAGCAGCGAAAGCTAACAGCTCTCCATTTCAGGGCACTCTTGCAGCAGTTCTCGGCTGTGACTACTGTATTAATTCTACATCAACCTTGACAATAACAAAAGCGGCCAACAAAGAGCCATAGTCCTGCAGAAGCCAGCTGCTTTATTAACAGGACAAGCCAGTGTCCAAACTCTCTGGCACCATCTGTTTTTCATGTATTCTCTTCTTGCTGTGGCTACTGGGGACTTAAAAGGAAGCCTAATTGTTCACAGAAACAATATGTCAATAAGGGTAGCTCTCTCTACCCTGGCGTGTTTCAGAAGCGGCATGCTATTGACTAGGGTAATTATAGATTTGCCATTCTCCTTCTGAATGTGAAATGGATACAGAAGGTGCCATCAATCACAGGTTCAATGAGCCTCGTTTCTATGTGAATGCAGGTCACTAAGATGGCTTATGCTGAGGTGCCTCCATCATCAGTCCATTGATTCAGTTTAAGAATATGGACTTGAGTTATGGCCACATACACAACATAGACATGAATGAAATATGCTGCACTGGGACCCAAATATATTGCAAATCAAAGAAAATAATGCTAGGAACGTGGTTAATTGGGTAAAGCGCTTGCTATGGAACAATGAAGATGTGAATTGGATCCCTGCTACACACAAAAATCCTGGGTACAGAGGTGTGCACCTGAAATACTTGTGTGAGGGGTAAATGAAACATGGAGTATCCCCAGCATTCATTGATCAGCCAGTTCTGCCAAATCCATGAGTGCCAAGTTTAGTAAGAGACTCTGTCCAAAATAATAAGGTTGATAATGTGCAAGGAAGATACCCAGAGATGACCTCTGGTTTCTAATGGCAGGTATACCTGCAAATAAAAGTGTACATGCCCACATGATCAAGTACAGCACACATATAACACACAGAGAGAGAGAGAGAGGGAGAGAGAGAGAGAGAGAGAGAGAGAGAGAGAGAGAGAGAGAGAGAAAGAGAGGAAAAAATAGTGTAATTGGCAAATAGAAAAACTGAGCTAGAGATTCTCTGCTTTACTTTGTCTCTAAACTGAAAATAGGTACTTTAGTATAAACAAAATGCTTACCAGTTAACCTGAATCCAAGTTAAGTTGTACTAGTAGCATTCACATAATTAAATGGTCAGAATGGCAAAGGAATTCTAAATATGACCAATTATGACAAAATACTGCTAACATGTTGACATTCACAATATTTTATTCTGCTCTTAAGTTTGAGCAATGATAACTTTAAAAATTAATGGCCTCAACCCCCCAAATCAAAAGATACAGATTAGCTGAATGGATTAGGGAACAAAGTCATCTTTACCTTGTCTACAAGTTACTTTGTTACTGTCTTTGTATGCCATATAAGGTTCCATAAAGATGATTATATTATTTTTTTGAAATTTTTAATTATTTGTAAATATGTTTGTGTGTCTCTGTGTGTGCACATGAATTCAGGTGCTGGGGAAGGCCAGAAGGCATTGAGTCAATCTCCCTGAGCTGAAGTTACAGACAGTACTGAGTCACCCTACATGGGTGTTGGAAGCCAAACATGGGTTCTCTACACAAGTGACAAGAGCCTTTAACTGCTGGGCCATCCCTTAAGCCCTGAATTTATTATTTTTCTTGATATGTTCTTTTTTCATTTGAATGAAATTATTTTGTGTGTCTTGACAATGCTTCCAAGGGGTTGGATACAATATATATATTCTGTATTTTAGGATATCAAGTTGTGACCAGAATCTTGTACATGTCCAAGAACCCTGTCTTATTTCTATGAGTAGACACTTGTCATTTTCTAGCACTTCTTAAATTACGCTATTACCTCATGATTTAAAAGGTTTATTTTTCTCCATTATTTAAATTATGTGAGACTGGGGAAGAGCCTTGGTGGGGTAGCTGTACACATGAGTGCAATGCCAACGGAGACCAGAAGAGGCAGCACTACACACTTTAGAGCTGGATTTTCAGGTACTGAGAAATGAACTCAGGTCTTCTGCAGGAGCTGTCCATGCTCTGAGTTCCTGAGCCACTCTGTGGCGGAAAGGATATTTCATAAAAGCTATACAACTATAAATCTATAAAAACACTAAAATTCCGTTCATTACAGAGCTCTGATTAGAAGCTTCAAAATACAGTAGTACCCAATAAAATGATGCTCAGAACTTAAGTAAAATGTTGTGGGGGGGGGGAATGAAGGAAAGAAGAAAGAAAGAAGCTGACCTTGAGATTTTGAATTGATTCACCAGATAAATGACATATAATCACATCTATAAGTTCAAGGTAAAGAAAATGACATTGAAATATCTTCTCTAGGATCTTAGGTAGAAAAGTATCTCAGTAAGAGAGATCTTTGAATGAATAGCATTTCAAAAATGCATGAACATTATTTTGGAAAGAGAAAAATAAGTTCACTTATTTTCTGAAATTGCAGATTGAGAGCCTGGTATAGCAATTCCAGGGACTCTGAACAATAAGATACTCAGTATAAGATTCAATGCTAAAATCAAACCAGAAGTATGCAATTCTAGAAGCAGACTAGAATAAAATAAGTAGGAAGTATCTGCATCCAGTAGTGCGGACTTTACATTTTATCTCATTGGCTTCTGAATGCTTTTGTTCCTGTAAGCATCTCCAGGATTCCTCCTATAATGCAGTTTGTTGGTAGGAAGCCTTTTGATCTTGTCTTGCTATTAATCCATTTATCAATCAGAGCCACAGCAATGCATTGATTGAGACTTAGGCAGGTTTCTCATTGTCCGGTGAGGACAAAACTTAGAAATTAGATCCATCTCAGAGAATGTGTGGTTACAAGAGCCTCTGCAACCATCCCAGCTCCTCTACAAGTGTCCTTATTCTCTACACTGTTTTCCCTGCCCTACACCAACACTAGGTAATTTTTCTTTAAACTCACTGAGATATCTCTTTCTTCCCTTGTGATTAGTGTCTTTTTGTGTGTGCATATGAATGTCAGTTTCAGACATGAAGGCTGCCTTCTTCTAGAACTTTATCAGTCATACTCTTTTTTTCTTTTCATTCTGGCCTTTGTGAGCTTTCAGAAAAGTCTAGAGGCTCACTGAGATGATCGTCTGTTTCTTATTTCCCCATTAGTGTGCCCTATGATAAAGATACCTTCAGGTAGGCAAGCCAAGCAACGAGATCACTTCCTTTGTTTCTCATCTGCCATTATCACCATTATTCATATTCAGATGCCTAATACCTTGAAACATTATGTGCAGTATTTTAGAATTTGTAAACTGTGTCCATAGTGTGAGGTGTTGTACTATGGGTATGTGGGACACATGTAGAGGCCAGAAACATGGGATACCTAGAGCTAGAGCTTTACATGGTTGCAAGGTGTTCTACCTGAGTGCTGTGAACCAAACTCAGGCTCTACAAGAGCACAGGATGCTCTTAAATCACTTAGCCACCTCTCCAGCCCTTCTTTTTTTATTTTCCATGCTGATAAAGGTGTGCATAGGCACAACTACATATGGAGGACAGAAATCATCTGATGTCTTCACCTAGTATTTGATACATAGACTATGTCTCTTAGTGAAACTAAAGCTCACCAATGAGATAGACTGTCTGTCCAGCACGTTCTGAGAATGCTGATGTCTCTGTCTCTATAGCTCTGAAATTACAGGTGTACATCACTGCACTGGATTTTAATGTACGTGCTAAAGATTCACTTTCAGGTTGGAATGGCTACACAGCAATCAATTTACTCATTCAGCCATCTCCCTGTTTTACCTCTTTCATTCCTTAAAGGTCTTAAAAAAAGGAACTCTAGGAACTGAAGAGATGGCTTGATAGTTAAGAGTATATCTTAGTCAATGTTATATTGCTGTCAAGAGACATCATGGCCATGGCAACACTTATAAAGGAAAACATTTAATTGAGGCTGGCTTATAGTTCAGAGGTTTAGTCCATTATCATCATGACAGGAAGTATGGTGGCATGCAGGCAGACAGGGTGATGGAGAAGTTGTTTAAAAGTTCTACATCCAGATCCACAGGCAGCAGAAAGACAGAGACCAATGGGACTGGCTTGAGCATTTGAAAGCCCAAAGCCCACCCCCAGTGACATATTTCCTACAAAAAGGCCACACCTACTTCAATAAGGCCACACCTCCTAAACCCTGTCATTTAGTACTACTCCCTAATGACCAAACATTGAAATATATGAGCCTCTGGGGGCCATCCTATTCAAACCACCATAGAGTTACATACTGTCCTTGCAGAGAACCACAGTTCAATTCCCAGTACCCATGTCAGGCTGCACACAAACACATTAAACTACAGCTTGAGTTGATCTAATGCCATCTTCTGACCTCCACAGGTAGGTACATGTACATGCACACACACTCACATTCACTCACACTCACACATACATACATATATAATTAAAAATAAATAAATAAGACATGGTATCCTGATAGACATCAGAAATGCCATTCCTTTATAGTATATTTTCTATACACATAACTTTTTCCTAGCAAGTGTATATGAACCAGAATTTTCCTTTGAACAATTTTTATTTCCTACTTTGTATGTTTTAATTTTTGAAGATGAAACTGATTTCTCACAGAAATTACTTCTAAGGTCCCCCAAATTATCCATACATTTTTAGTATGATTCTTTCACTTTCAGGGAAGTAATCTTGTCCACATTGGGGAAGATTCTATAAAGAAGGCTTTTTCTGTTGAACATGGAAAGTGGTTTGTTCACTTTCACCTAGATACTGCTTTAATTTTGTGCTTTAAAATTACATACAACAGCTCAGTGCTATTCCGGTGGCAGCCGCTTGACAATATGAACTGGCTACATGTACCTCTCATACTCTCCCATTTTCTCCAATTGTTCATTCTGTCAAATCTTCTCCATTGACTACATTGGACATTCCACATTGTTCTCCAACTTTCTGACAAACTTCTTAAATGTATAAATGTGACACAAGGTAGGAAAAGCAACCTGAACTACAAACAACACAGAAATATTGATTTCTGGGATTCATGCCCTAACATGCATCTTGTGGTATATAAAGAATACTTATGAAGAAACTCAGGCTTGTTCCATATAGAACAAAAATTATCAGATAATTTTCATCTTGTCACTACAGATTTTTGATACATTGGTTTCGTAAACATTCATCAGTCAACATCTCTTAGAAATTTTGAGATGTTTAAACTCTGCCTTAGATCTGGAAACTTATTAATACTCAGGTCACATATATAAAATGAAGACAAGTTTCAATAATGTAAGTAAGAGATTATTTATAGAAAGATCAACAATCATCTGATATGTGCTTAGACATATATACTTTAGGAGAGGTTTGGGGCTGGAGGGCTCTCTCACTATTAAGAGGGGTTGCTACTCTTCCAGAAGAACTGTTTATTTCCCAGCATATGTGTCAACTACTACACAATCACCTGTAACTCTAACTTTGAGGAATTTGATACCCTCTCCTGGCTTCTGTGGATGCCTGCCCTCACATGTACAAATTTTCACATAGACACACACGTTACTAAAAATATAATTCAATATAGTCTAGTGCTTAAAGTCTTAGAGCAATAGGCACCTGAAAGAGATAAAGGGGGAAGATATAGGGAAGCAATGTAAATTATTTTTATTTCAAAATTGTATGGTTTTATTCACAAAAGACTCTAAAGACTCCACAAGGAAATTTCTACACTTGATAAAAACTTTGAGTAAAGCAACAGGATACAAAATTGATATATAAAACTCAGTCTCCTTCCTACATGCAAATGCAAACATATTTTAAAATAAATCAGGTAAACAATCCCAGTTTCAATAGCCTCAAAATCATTTTGGAATAAATCTAAATAAAGAAGTAAAAGATTTGTATAATAAACACTTTAAGACACTGAAGGAAATAGGAGAAAATATCAGAAAATGGAAGGCTCACTGTGATCATAGCTTGGTAGGATTGGTATTGTGAAAATGACAATCCTACCAAAAGCAATTCAGAGATTCAATGGAATTCCCATCAAAATTACATAGATATTGAATAAAACAACCTTATATTTCATTTGGAAACAAGCAAAACAGTTCTGAACAATAAAAGAACTGCTGAAAGTATCACCACCCCTAATTTTAAGTTATACTACAGAGGTATAGTAATGAAAACATCCTGGTCTGAGCATAAAAATGGACGCATCAACCAATGTAATAGAATTGAAGACCCAAATATAAGTCTACATACCTATGGCAACCTGATTATTGATTTAAAAAAAAAGAAGCAAAAATGCACACTAGAGAAAAGATCATCTTCAACAGATAGTGCTGGTCAAACTGAATGGCTATCTGTAGAAGAATGAAAGTGGAACCTTATTTCTCACCCTGCACAAAATTAACTCTAAATAGACCAAAAACATTGATATATGACATGACATCCTGAATGTTATATAAGATAAATAATAAGTTTGAACTCAAAGGCTCAGGAAAGGATTTTTGAGCAGGATCTTGACAGGAAAAGCATTAAGACCAGCAATTAATAAATAGGACCACATGAAACTAAATAGCTTCTATACACCAAAGGATAGGGATCACTATTGGAGCAAAGAGAATTCTGGGGATAGGAAGGCTGAGTCAGGAGATGCCAGCCCACCATCCAGGGAGCAGCATGTAATGACACACAGGTAAAGCCATGGAGGCGACATGTAGATTAACAAAAATAGGCTGAGTTTAAGTGTAAGAACTAGTCAATAGGAAGGCTGAGCTAATGGCTTATCCCACCTATACTTTCTGCCTGGCTACTGGCCAACCAGCATTTTATTAAACCAGTGTACAAAAGCTTTGTTCCATAGCATTTCCCCTTTTCTGTTTAATTAAAAAGGAAAGTTTTAATTTTAACATAGTAAAATTATATATAATAATAGTTATCAAGAAAGAATTACAGTTACAATATCTAGTCTATTTATATTTGGCAAATTCAAAGAAAATATCCTATTTATCCTGAAAACTTTGAAAACTGTGTAATTATTATGAAGAAGACAATGGACCTGGAACTGTCATGTATGTTATGAAAGGGTTAGAGAGCTGCACTGAAAAGAGCCTGCACTCAAGTTGAGGAGGGCATGATCCACAGCACTCCAAACCTCAGCATGGCTGGAGGAAGGTAGTCCAGCCCGAGGCTCTCTAAGTATTCTCTCTGAATACCCGTGTTCATAGATGTGGACAGGAAAGAATACTGGACCTACATTAACATAGGACTGGGGTGATATGGGAGTGGAATCATTAATGCATATGTGGAGAATAGGACAAGAACTATAAAGATAGACCTAGCTGGATGTCCACTGTAGTGTAAAGACAAACTTCAATTCTTTTCAAAGACATTTTAAAATTTAGTTTTAATTATATACATGTGTATGGGTGTATCAGTATGTACGTGTGTGAGTGTGTGTGTGTGTGTGTGTGTGTGTGTGTGTCTGCAGTATCCACAGAGGCCAGAAGAGGGCATCATAGCCCTTGGATCTGTAGTTAAAAACAGCTGTGGTGTTGGAAACCAAACTCAAGTCCTCTACAGTGTTGCTCTTAGATGTTGAGTCATCTCTCCAGACCACATTACTCACTTCTTTAGATTTATCTTTTACTTTAAATTCAGTTTCTTTTAAAGTGCCCAACAGAAAAATAGAAAATGTAACTCTTTTCACTGGTTTAAATATAGCATACTTCAAATAAAAATCACTACAGGTTTTCTCATATTCCTTTGAATATGGATAGGATTGGGTACAGAGCCTTTTTAGGTCACTTAGAAAGATCTACTGACAGGTACAGACACTCAAACACAAAGCAAGAAAACAGACAACCATCCTGAAAGGCTGATAATTTTAAGTAATAATCACTGATACACAATAATACAATATTATAGTCATATAAAAAGGTCAATAAGTAGAATAGAAAGTTCAGAATTGAGCTCAGGGGAACATGGAAATTTAATGGGTTTTACATGGATCATCTCAAGTTGGGGATAATTAGATGAGTTAATCAGTTGTTCTATTCAAAATGCTAGAGGGAATTTGGAAGACATGCAGTTATGCTCATAGTGTGGTAGTGAATATCACAATAAATTCCAAGCATATAAAATCTTAGATGTAAAAATAATATATGATGAGAATTAACAGAGAAATTATTGAATAGTTATTTTGTATCTTCTTTTTATTTATTTATTTATTTTGGTTTATTTTGAGACAGGGTTTTTTGGTGCCTGTCCTGGATCTCGCTCTGTAGACCAGGCTGGCCTATGAACTCACAGAGATCCACCTGGCTCTGCCTCCCAAGTGCTGGGATTAAAGACATGTGCCACCACAGCTAAAAGATAGAAAGCATAGATCTTATTTTTTGTCTTTTTTTTTTTTTTTTTGAACTGAGGACCGAACGTAGGGCCTTGTGCTTGCTAGGCAAGCACTCTACCACTGAGGTAAATCCCCAACCCCCAAAGAGAGCACCAGATCTCATTACATACAGATGGTAAGCCACCATGTGGTTGCTGGGAATTGAACTCAGGACCTTGGGAAGAGCTGCCAGTGCTCTTAACCTCTGAGCCATCTCCCTAGAGTTCTTGTATCTTCTTAAAGATCAAATCTTTCTAACTATGGACAAAATTGTAGAAGTTATAGATATTTGAAATTTGTATTTTAAAATAGTTACAAAAATGAGAACAAAGATTAACTAACAGACAAATGAAAAGGTGAAAATACAGAAGAGGAAAAGCATAAGCTTAAATATGGTAATATAGGCAATCTCAGTTTAATATGGAAATAAAAGAATGTGATGATGAAATTTGTCAATCTACAACCACATAAAGAAACTTACATTTGGACATGTCTGTGAGGGAGGTTCTAAGTTTGGATGAATTGAGGATGGAAGACTCATCCTAAATGTGGTCAGAACCATCCCCTGGGCTGGGGTCCTGGGCTGAATACAAAGGAGAAAGTGGACTGAGTATCAGCAAACATCTCTCTCTGCTTCCTGACTGACCAACTGCTTCAGGCTCCTTCCTTAAGTGGCTTCAGTCAGAAGTTTGTCACAGAAATGAGATATGTTACTGACTATAAAAACATTTCTTTCTCTGTCCACAGGATAAAAACATGTCAGTCTGATGGCATCATTCCTGTGACTGTACAGAAATATTGCCAATGGGAAGAGAAGAAACTTGACTAACTCTCTTAGATATAAAAATCCATAGTGTCTTTTTTTTCCAAATTCCAATTCTCTATGTTTTTTACACTGCTGTTTTCATGTATGAGATGGCTCATGTCTGCACAAAGAGGACTATCATTCAAAAGTCACACAGCACACTTTATTTATAGAAGCAGAAACAGCCATTGGCTACTCCTTCCACACACAGAAAAAAAATGCATCTTCAAAGCCAGTGGTCCCCAAGAGTCCCTTCAGTCTTCACTTATTCATGCAGATGCCCTTGACCTCCAAGGCCATCAGCAGCCTGTATGTACAACACATCTCTGTATCACCAGCAGATTTTGGCAGAGGATACAGAGAAGAGGTGGCAATTTTCTAATACGTGATAGCAAGTACAAAGGGCCTTAGTGTTGTGCCTACATGTATCCCTTGTTATCCCTGATGCTACATGTGGCTGGAAAACTTGGAACCTTAGTTATTTTTCCCCCATTGTTGTGCAAAAATACCTGACCTAAGACAACTTAAGGGAGAAAGTGCTTATGTGGGCCCAGGATTTGAAGGTATGGCCCATAGTGGTAGAAAAAGCATGGTGGCAGAGGCATCCTATGGCTGTGTCATCAGGAATGTAGGTCGTTTGCTCATTTTTCTGAGGATCGAGAGGCAGAAAGGACAGGAAGTAGGGCTCACCCTCCCATAACCCACATCTTCCAGCTATGTCCCACGTCTTCAGGGTCTAGAACCCTCTAAAGCAGTGCCACTAGAAGCTTGGTGATTTGTTCAAATCCAGGAGTCTGCAGGAGACACTGAATATTCAAACCATAACATCATGTGTGGTTGGGAAATATCTACTCCCACAGAAGTGTGAGTTCTACCAAGGGAGACACCTTTACAGGTTTCTTACAAACGTGTTTGAGGCACCTAGAGCATTGCCACCCATAACTGCTCATTGAGGTGAACAAATAAAGCAATCATGGTCCGCCAGAGCTTTGTGAACTTGACACTCAGCACTCTCATAATTGTCTTTCAACTCCTGACTACTAACCATCCATGCATACTCCTGATAAATGTGGGCTCCTATTTAGCTCTGTTTTATATTAGTTATTTTACATAGACCAATAAGCTACTTTCAGGAATTTCTCTACAACATTATCTTACAAAAATATTCCACACAAATAACAAAAAGACCTTCTTTAAAACAATAAATGTATAAATTTGTTTTGCCTTTTTAATTAATGATACATTAGTACAATAACTAGGAGAGGGAATTTTCTACAGCCTAAGAATAGACACCATATATACATGTGCTCTCTAGAACACATGACACTCTCAATCCTTTATATTTTAATATCAGGCTCTTTCTCCTGGTACTTTGGTTTATGGCTTCTGAGTTACTTGAACTTTTGGTAAATTATTTAAGGACCCGAGCAAGCATAGCACAAGTTCTGTTGATGATAAAGATTTAAAGGCAGATGGGAACAAAACAAGGTCAGGTGTTGCCTGCTAGAGTGAAGTTTGTTCCAGCCTAGGTAGTGCCATAGCCTTGAAGCTGTTCTGATTTTGTAATTTGCTGGCTGTGGGGAGTCCTTGTTTGTGAGAGAGCTCTATATTCAAGGCTACATTAAATCTGATTGTCCCATTATTTAAGGATCTGTCAGAGTTTATCTGTAAGAAACTGACAGTTCTCAGTGATTAAAGATTAACCTAACTCTGTCCCTTCAAGTCTTTCATTGAAGGGTAGATTGTAAATGAGTAATTAACAGAGTGTGGAGTAAACTGGACTATGAAAGTGTTTGATCATATTGTTCTTCCCTGAATTCCCACCGACAGTTAGTGCCGAAACCTCTCAGGCTTGCTCTGATCCTGGGGCTCTTTCTGACTGTTTTCCTGGATATGTTGGTGAGGGATCAGATGGAACGCTAAGACAATTTCTTATGGCACCTGAGATGAACTAAGCCATAGCTAGACAGAGGGATATGTCAAAACTTTTAGGAATAAATTACTGTTGATTTCAAAGGGAGGGATGGAACCCTCGGAGAGAGTGAATACTGAGAAGCTTCATCTAAAACAGAAATTGATGTCAACCTATAGTGAGAAGCCAGAGCTCCCAGTCAGTCATGTGACTAACATTATGATAATTAGGGGAGGGGCTTCAAAGAACCTGGAGTTAGACAAAATTTGGTAAGGCAAAGTTTTGTTTTATTTTTCCCTTTAAATTTAGTTCTTTCAGAAAAACAAAATCATGAATTTTGCTGGTAAATGAATGGAAATAGAAAAGATGATGTTGAGTGAGGTAAGCCAGATCCAGAAAGACAAATGTCACATGTCCCTTTCATCAGAGGCTCCTAGCTCCAAATCTTCAGATGTGAGTACATAGCCTGGGGTAACTTCAGAAATCAGGTACAGAGTACAAACTAGCAGGGTGCAAGTTCTATGACAGCTGAGAAATGAGAAAAATGTAGAGTGGGCTTTAATTAGGGGAAGGAAAAGGGAGATAAATACATCATTAGCTTAATAAAATACCCACATCTTAAAAATGCTTTGATAATTTTTTTTTTTTCATTTGGCTCACTGCTAGCCAAAGTACAGAGAATGAGGGACTCTGTAATGCTTGGTTCTGAGCACGGTATCTATAACACCACTCCCAGGCTCAGGGAATACTGTGGAAGAGGGGCTAGAAAGAATGTAAGGATAAGAGGTTAGGAGGATCCAGTCCTTGAAAACACTCCGTTCTGACATGACCAGGTCTTTGCCCTTCTAAATTCAATACAACTGCAGTTATTTGCAAAAGGGTGGACCTTTTATCGTTTCATCACACATGGGGGACAGGTTCCTGAGAGATGATGAGCATGTTGGTGCTGGAAAAGGGGGTGCCATTTGCCATTTTCTTTAAGGCTGAGAAGCTGCCATGTTCCACTGAATTATGCTCATGAACATGCCGTGTTCATGCACGCAACTCGGGGAAAAACAAAACAAAACAATTGAAACCAGAGAGTACTTGTGTAAAGAAGGCTTTCAGAGTGAGGGATGAGAGGGGCTGGGTGCTGATCATCACCCAAATTCAGGACATGTATGTGTGAAACTGTCAAAGAATAAAAGTTGCTCTATGCATACATAGCATCTTCATATTCCTAACATATATCCTAACTACATACATATTATAAACTCTCTGTATATGAACACATGTGTTAATTAATAGTAGAGAAATTCAGCTGGGAGAAAGTACACTTGCAGCCTTTTCTTTGGGTTTCATTTGGTCTTGTTTAACTGGTCGGGGTGCTTTGTTTTTCGGAGACAGATTCTCACTGTAATGCCCAGGCTGGCTTGGAACTTCTTCCAGGTGTAAGAATTACAGTTACTCACCTCTACATCCTGCTAAAATTATACCTTTATTTAGAAGGTCATGGAAAATAAAAGTGTGATACTACGCTAAATTCAATGTCAAAAGCCAATTCTTGGATCCTTTAAGATTTCACATTATTGAGTGGTGAGAATTCCCATCTGAGGGCTATCTCACGATCATTTGAAACGGAAGTTTTGATGGAGGAGTAAGACCCCTTAATGTTGAAGCTGCTTGCTGCTGTGTAGCCAGTTTCCTCCCCATTGAAACATTCCCTTCAGGAAAGAGGGGGAGGCTCATGAGCCTCTGGAAGTCAATACACTTACACATCTCGGGAAGTGAAACTTAAAAGATCCAATAGGGGTCCTCCCCTGGGTTACAGACTGACTTAGGGTTTGTTTCTGCAACAAAACACTCTGACCAAAAGCAAGCTGGTAGAAAGTGTGGCTTATTTGACTTTTACTTATACATCATCGAAAGAAGCCAGGGCAAGACACTCAAAACAGCTAAAACCTGGAGGCAGGAACTGATGCAGAGGCCACAGAAAGGCTTGCTTACTGCCTTGCTCCTCAATGACTTGCTCAGCCTGCTTTCTTGTAAAACCCTGGACCAGCAGCCCAGGGATGGCTCCACCCACAATGGTCTGGACCCTTCTCCACCAGGGGTCACTAAGAAAATGGCTCATAGCTGGATCTCATGGAAGCATTTTCTCAATTGAGCCTCCCTCTTCTCTGATGACGCTAGCTTGTGTCAAGTTGACATAAAACTAGCCAGCACACAAACCCAATAAGTATCTATAGAAGGGAGCTGACTTTGAGCTACTGAGTTGCTAACAGGAGAGTCCTGGACTTTTCTAGCTACTTGTAAATTGTGCAGGGTTCCTTGTGAAAGGACCTGGAAGTTGGCATAAGACACCCCAAGACCAAGTTCTCATTACGAAGGAAATTTATTTCTCCCAGGGGACAAAGAGCAGGGAATAAGAGACAAAGACAGGAGATAGAGGACAAGAGAGAAGGGGAAAGGAACAAGGGAGGGAGGAAATGGCTTTTTGTCCCAGAGGAACAAAGGACTGCCTCTGGATAGAGAGGGGACAGACATGGCCCATAGGCAAATGGCAGTTTATAAAGGTAAAAGGAGAAACCCTATGTTAGGATGAGGTGTTTAATTTTGATTGGACATGTTAATTAGGGCAACCAAAAGGGGGTTTTTGATTGTTGAACTTCAATGCTTTGATAGCTGGAACTTGGTAGTCAGTGTCATGAGGAGAAAGTGACCAAATAAGGGAACAGAGCCTGTAACTAGCTTCAGGAGTGTAATCTAATAATTCAGCCAGGAAGAGGGAATGGGGGAGAAGGGTAAGGCAAACGTGTCCGCAGCACGTTTGCCACGTTCTGGCCTGCTAGAGCCCTTCACCCTGATGGTGGCTTCCTGAGTCATCATGTTGGAATGGTCTTTCTGCTGATGTAGCTGCTTTGGAGTTTACTCTGATCGTAGGAATAACCCTTCAGCCACCCTCCTGTTAGTAACCACAATAGAAAGACTCATTGATCAAAAGTTGGGTTTCAGATCAATTGTGACGTTGGTCTGTGATGGTTCCCATTCTGTCCTGAGTAGGGGTGTGTGTGTTTGTGTTTGTGTTTGTATTTGTGTGTGTGTGTGTGTGTGTGTGTGTGTGTGTGTGTGTATCTTCTCAGGAAATGTCTCAAACAACACATGTCCACATACATTCACTTTTACTTCTGAAGAAAACTGAGCTCAGAGAGAAAACAAAAAAACACATTAAAGACAAAAAGCTGACAACACATCTACAGTGAACCAACACTTGCTTAGGATGGTTGTCTTTAACCAAGATCTCATGACTAGAATCTCCATTCTGTTTCCTGCAGCTATGAAGCACTCTCTCATCTCTTCTCCCTCACCAGGCAGCCTGTGCACGACAGTGAAACGTAAAAGATGCCTGTGTGATGACAGTTATTTCATTGTACTCAGACCCTTTCTGTCTCACCATTTTTACTTAAGTACGTATACAAAAGGTGAAATTAACTGCCTCTTTTCAAAGATATTTATTGGAGTTTTATATAATTTACAGAGAGTTTTATTTTGTTTTAAAATTTTATTACAGATGTCTCTCTGTCACATTGTGCGTGTGTGTGTGTGTGTGTGTGTGTGTGTGTGTGTGTGTGTTTGTGTAGGTCAGAGAACAACTTTCAAGAGTCCATTCTCACCTTACATCATGTAGATACTGGGAATCACTCACTCAACTACCATACTAGTCCTCTAAAGGATTCTATACAAACTAAAAATTGGCTGTCTAACCTATCAATATTTTGCCAAATTAACTGAGGCCATGGTCTCCTAGGCTGGAGAAAGGGGGAACATGTAAAAGCTCAGTTTGACTTTATGGCTTTTGCTTTCAATAATAGGTAGTAAGTTTCCATTTCTTTGTGGCTTTTGCCTCCATCACCAAGTTTTTACTTCTCTGTAACTTGGCTTGTTTCTCCTCACACACAGTGAGTCTCTCTGTGCTTGCCATGTCACAGTGAACAGGAGGCTGGGATCCCCACTCTCATCTCAGCTGATCCACAATTCAGAAGACTCTATGCAAAAGGTCCTATTACAATTATTTCTCTATCAGTTGATAGAAACAGAAACCTAGCTGTTGTGGGATACTCATTTTGTATACTGTGAAGATGTTTCTTTGCCAAGGAACCTTCTGATTGGTTTTTAAAAAAAGGGTTTCCTGTCTAATAGCTAGGCAGGAGAGAATAGGTAGAACTTCCAGGGAAAGAGGAAGGAGAGGAATTCAGGAAGAATCTAAGTTATGAGGGATTAAGCCAGCAAGATATGGAGGAGTTGGACATACAGTATGGAGGAGAGGTAACGAGCCACATGGCAGAACATAGATTAATATAAATGGATTAATTTAAGTTATAAGAGCTAGTTGAAAACAAGCCTAAGCTGAGGCCAATCTTTTATAATGAATAAGTCTCTGTCATTATTTTGGGGGCTGGTGGTCGAAAGAAAGGCTAACAAGAAAGACAGGCTATATCCAACCCCCACTCTATAATGGTTACATGGCTATCCGTAGACCAAATACAGGAGGGAAGTTGGGAGGATAACCAAGTGGAGCACTTTACAGGTAAATGACCCCAAACAACTTTAGAGATAACAACACTCAGCTCTGAGCATACCTCTTCATGTACTTGAAGAGTCTGTAACACTTGAAAATAAACTTCGTTCTGCTATATCGTTCTGCAATATAAGCATTTTCTCCTGTCTTTTAGTACTTTAACTGACAGAGAAAAATAATAATCCAAGAAGCTTAGCCAGTATTAAACCACTTGTTATATAAAATAAAGTTCAATACAAACTACACATTTACCCTAATTTTCAGAAGTTTATATTGTGACAATAAAAAATATCTGTCTTTATGATAA
Organism: Peromyscus eremicus; assembly: GCF_949786415.1. NCBI lineage: Eukaryota > Metazoa > Chordata > Mammalia > Rodentia > Cricetidae > Peromyscus > Peromyscus eremicus. The sequence goes on from NC_081431.1 coordinate 69,284,391, forward strand.
ACAGAAATTTGTGTTCCCTTGTAAAGTTAGAATATCAGATAAGAAGATGGAGTTGACTTCTTGCTTCCCAGAACAAACACTTCAACTTCATTATCCATCCTCCGCATTTTGTTATACTGAATAAATTCTGAGATAACTTCAAGGATCTTAAGTATATTTTTTAAGCTTGTAAGCATTTCCCCTTGGAATACTTTTTTGCTTTCTGCTTTTATTTGCAAGTATTTTCTCTTTATTTTTAAGTATACCACGATCCCCTCTTCTGTCTCAGCATAGCTTCCCTGCCCACACAAAGCTTGTTCCTGGAGAAGGTCTTGAGTTTGAATCTTCATGAAGTATCGATTTGCTATATTAAGGAATATTATCACTTATATTCCATATCATTGCAACTGGGGAACAGGAGTCCTCTCTTTCCTTCCTGAACCACAGCTTTTAGAAAGGACAAGGACTATTTCACATATTCTGAGTCTATACAGTCTTATTTATTTTACACAGCATAAAATGCACCCACATTACTTAGTAAACATTGTTGTTAAATCCCACAGCCAGCATAGCATGCTGTGTTTAATGCTGTCTGAGGAAACAGATTAGAGATGGCGAAGCAATGAACAGTTACTGTTTTGGCAGAAGACTCAAGTTCTGTTCCCATCACATGATGATCACAATCCCTGTAACTGTAACTCCAGGGGCTCTGATGACCTCTTCTGGACTCTTTGTGTACCTACATTCATGTGATCACACACACACACACACACACACAAGAAACCCACTAAAATATTAATAAAACATGAAATAAGGAAACCAAGACTTAGACTGCATAAATAATTTGTGAAATTTTATACAAGTGATAAAAGTGAAAGTGTACAAAGCTCTGGTCTTAGAAAATCTGTTAGAATATACATTTCCCCATCTTTAGTCAAAATGACCAATATATAGGCTGGCCCAAGATGGCTGTTATGGTCAGTATCAATGCAAACTAGCCACAGGGAATAACACCTGAGGAATTGTCCTGGTAGATGTGGGAAGTCCAACTCTAATCATAAGTGGCAACTTTTGTCAGGGTCTCAGATAAAAATGGCATCTCAGATAAAAAGAACATTCCAGAAGGAAGTTCACCTCACCTTTTTCTCACTTTGTCTTCCCTCTCACCATTCAGTTGATTCCCACACACCCACCCGAACCCCAATGAAGCTACAGCTGCTGATTCTTTGGCTGATATTAGAACCAGTGTTTCCAAGCTTTCATTTTGGAATAGGCATTGATGGCAGCTCTCCAGGAACCTTCTGGAACCCTAGTGCCTTATTGGGACTATTAAGGCACCATGCCTTTTGGACTAAGTGACTATTGGTTGCCTCCCTGTGAAAGAAAGCAATTTGGGGATTACTCCAACTGTTGAGACACCCAGCTTCAAGGACTGAGTGCTGGATTTTCAGTGTGTCAGCTGTGGTTTGGCCTTTGTTATTATTTTACAGCTCACCTAATAAATTCTGATTTTATGAGGTTCAGACCACACCAGCCAGAAGAACAGGTAGGAAGCTCAGGCAGAGACTCACTGCTGGACCAGAAGCCACACAGGCATCCAAAACTCCAGGTAGGTGGCACACTCTCAGACTCTCCTCACTCTCCCAGTGACCCCTGACACTATCCCTACTCCTCCCTCTCCTCCTCATCACCATCTCCGACTCCCAACATGGGCATAGATTCCATCCTGGAACAAAGGGCACATTAGCTGTGAGAGGCCCAGCCTCCAGTTAGGATGGAGATTCTCTGCCTGACCAGTGCCTGCCAGAACTCCAGGTCAAAAAGACCAGAAGACTAAAGATAAAACAGAAACCAAGAAACAAAACACTTGTCCATTTAACAAAGACCAACACAGGAATTGTCACCTACACCCATAGGGACCCCAAACCTAGATGCATAGACACCAGTGTAGGAATAAAACAACAGTCAGGACAATATGTCTGCACTGGAGCCCAGTTATCCAACCACAGCAAGCCCTGAAAGTCCAACACAAGAAAACCACCTTGAACCCAACTTTATGAAGATGCTAGTGGTCTTGAAAGAGGAAATAAATAAATCCCTTAAAGAAATCAAGGAAAAGACAAACAAAAAATGGAGAAATGAATAAATCCCTTAAAGAAAGACAAGAAAAAAACAGACAGTAGAAGGAAGCACATAAAACTGCTCAAAACCTCAAAATGGAAATAGAAGCACTAAAGAAAATAAAAACTGAAGGAATTTTGGAAATGGAAAATCTAGGTAAGCAAACAGGAACTACAGATGCAAGAATCACCGACAATACAAGAGATGAAAGACAGAATCTCAGGAATTAATGATAGAAGAAATAGATATACCAGCCAAAGAAAATGTTAAATCAAAAAATTCCTGACACAAACATCCAGGAAGTATAGGGCACCATGAAAAGACCAAAATAAAGGAAGGAGAAGAATCCCAACTCAAAGACCCAGAAAATATTTTCAACAAAATTATAGAAGAAACTTTTCCTAACCTAAAAGAAGGGTATACAGAATCTTATAGCACACCAAATAGATTGGACCTAAAAAGAAAGTCCCCTCACCACTTAACAGTCAAGACATTAAACATACAGAACCACGAAAGAATATTAAAATCTGTAAGGGAAAAAGACCAAGAAACATATAAAGGCAGACCTATTAGAATTACACCTGACTTCCCAATGGAGACTCTAAAAGCCAGAAGCACCTGGACATATGACCTGCAGACAATAAGAGACTATAGATACCAGTCCAGGCTACTATGCCCAGAAAAACTTTCAATCACCATAGATGGAGAAAACTCTATTTAATGACAAAGTAAAAATTAAACACTATCTATCCACAAACCCAGCCCTACAAAACGTACTAGAAGGAAAACTCCAATCCAAGGATGTTAATTACACTAAAAAACATAGACAATAAATAACCTTATACCAGCAAAACCTAAAGACCAGAGGTACAGACACACCACCACCACAACCACTACCAACAGAATAACAGGAATTAACAATCATTGGTCGTTAATATTTGTCAATATCAATGGAATCAATTCCCCAATCAAAAGACCCAGGCTAACAGAATGGATATGAAAACAGGATCAATCCTTCTGCTGCATGCAAGAAACACACTTCAACATCAAAGATGGACATTACCTCAAAGTAAAGGGTTGGTCCATTCCCAAGCAAATGGACCTAAGAAGCTAGCTTGTATAGATATTTTAATATCTAATAAAATAGATTTCAAACCAAAATTAATCAAAAGAGATGGAGGACACTTCTTGCTTATCAAAGGAAGAATCCACTAAGATGACATTTCACTTCTTAATGTCTATGCCCCAAACGCAAGGACAACCACATTTGTAAAAGAAATATTAAAGCTTAAATCACACATCGAACCTCACACACTAGTAGCGAAAGATTTCATTAGCCCATTCTCACCAATGGACAGGTTTCCATACAAAACCTAAATAAAATAATACTGGAGCCAAAAGAAATTATGAACCAAATTAGCCTAACAAATATCTACAGAGCATTTTACCCAAACATAAAAGAATATACCTTCTTCTCAGTATCTCAAGGAACTTTCTCCAAAATTGCCCACATACTCAGTCACAATGAAAGTCTCAACAGATTCAAAAAATTGAAAATAAAATGCTATATCCTGTCAGACCACCACAGATCAAGGCTGGATTACAACAACAGAAACAACAGAAAGCTTACAAACTCCTGGAAACTGAGCAACCCTCTACTGTATGACTACTGGGTCAAGGCAGAAATTAAGAAAGAAATTAAAGACTTCTTGGAATTCAATGTATCCACCATATAAACAAAAAGAAAGATAAAATCCACATCATCATCATCTCATTAGATGCTGAAAATTTCTTAGACAAAATTCAACACTCCTTCATGATAAAATTCATGAAGAGATTATGGATACAGGGGACATATCCAAACATAATAAAGGCAATTTACAGGAATCCTATATAGCCAACATCAAATCAAATAGAGAGAAACTCAAAGCAATTCCACCAAAATCAAGAAGAAGACAAGGCTGTGCACTCTCCCTATCTACTCAATATAGTACTTGAAGTTCTAGGTAGAGCAATAAGTTAACTGGAGGATTTCAAGGGGATACAAATCAGAAAGGAGGAAGTCAAAATATCTTCATTTGCAGACGATATGATAGCATACATAAGCAATCCCATAAATTCTGTCAGGAAACTCCTAGAGCTGATAAAAGAGAATTGAATAAATACGAGAATAGTTTAAAACAAATAAACAAACAAAAAAAATAACGCTCCCATATACAAATAACAAATGGGTTCATGGAAACAACACCCTTCACAATAGCCACAAATAACAGAAAATATTTTGGGGTAAATCTAACCAAGCAAATGAAAGACCTGTATGACAAGTACTTCAAGTCCTTGAAAAAAGAATTTGAAGATGATATGAGAAGATAAAAAGATCTCCCATGCTCATGGATCAGTAGGATTGACATAGTAAAATGACCATCCTTCAAAATGCAATTCACAGATTCAATGCAATACACATCAAAATTCCAACACAATTTTTCACAGTTCTTGAAAGAACAATACTCAACACCATATGGAAAAAAAAAAAAAAACCCAAGATAGCTAAAACAATTCTGAACAATAAAAGAACTTGAGCCATCACCACCCCTGATTTCAAGCTGTACTATAGAGCTGTTGTAATAAAAACTATTTGGCATTGGCAGGGAGAGCAGAGGGATGGGAAACATCAGTTGGGATGTAATATATGAAAGAAAAATGAAAAAATTCTGATTATAAGTGTGTGCAAGTGTGCAGATGTAGACACACATTCATTTATTCATATATATATATATATATATATATATATATATATATATATATATATATTCCCTCAGTTCTAAAGAACCTAGACTAAAGCATTGGCTCAGCAGATAGCATGCTTGTGATACAAATCTAGTGATCTCTGTTCTATCCTGGTAGCAAAACAGACGTGCAGGCATCCAGTTAGAACATCACCATTTGTTGAAGATGCTTTTCTTTTTCCATTTCATATTTCTGATTCCTTATCAAAAATCGGGTGTCCATCCTTGCACAGCCTTAATGCAGGGGGAGGGGCTTGGACTTGCCTCAACTGAATGTACCAGGATTTGCTGACTTCCCATGGGAAGCTTCACATGTTGGGGAATATTATTTTAAGGTGTGTTACTTTTGTTTATGTTGCATTTGTTTAACTCTGTGAACCTGTGTTACTGTGCCTATATAAAACACCTGACTGTTATAATAAAGAACTGAATGGCCAATAGCAAGGCAGGAGAGAGAGATAGGCAGGACTGGCAGGCAGAGAAACTATATAGAAGGGTAAATCTGGAGGAGGGAGAAGAAAACAGATGGAGGAGTGAAGAAAGTAGTAGACAGAGAAGGATGAGGATCCAGGGGCCAGCCACCCAGCTACACAGCAAGCCACAGAGTAAGAGTAAGATTTACAGAAGTAAGAGAATGAGAAAATCCCAGAGGCAAAAAGTAGATGAGATAACTTAAAGTTAGGAAAAGCTCACAAGAAACTAAGCCAAGCTAAGGCTGGATGTTTATAATTAAGAATAAGCCTCTGTGTGATTTATTAGGGAGCTGAGTGGTTGGCCCCCTGAGAGAAAAAAACAACACTTACCTTTTTGGAGGAGGGAATAGGGGTTGGTTGGGGGGAAGAAGGATGGGAGGTGGGTGGAAGGAGGAAAGAGAGGGGATCTGTGGTTGGTATGTAAATGAATAAAAATATTTCTTAATAAAGAAAAAGATCAGGTGTCCACAAGTGTGTAGATTTCTGTTTGGGTCTTCAAGTATAGAGAGAAGGAGATAATTAACTCTACAAAGTTGCTCTCTGACCACGATACTCATACAGTGGCATGCACATAAACGTGTGTGCCACATATATGCACATACTAATCAGAAAGAAATATTTAAAGAGTGTCCATTGTCTATTTGCAATACTTGGAAAGATTGCTATCTTTGAAATAATTTATATGAAACATTTTTATAGGGAAAATTGCTTTGATAAATCCATTGTGGAACAGAAACTTGAAAAGTATTTTAAGATATAAGGATAAAACTCTCTAGTTCAGTACACAAGAGGAGGAGGAACTTAAGGAAGCTGAGTAATGTCTGCGTAAACCCAAAAGGCTAAATGATTCCTGATGGATATGTACTCTGAACAGAGACTTTGAGTAAAGATTGTGTGACTCTGAGAATTTATAGAGATACAGATAATATCTGCATTTAATTTTTAGTACATCATATAAAGGTTGAATCTTGATGATCTTTTATAAAGGTGGTTTTAAGAACAAAGATGATGGAGACAAACTCCTCCTCTAGAATCCATCAGTAATTAGTACTTCAGCAGGGAGGAGTAAGGCCCCATAAGACACTTGCTGATCCACAATTGACTATTAGTGCCTCTAGCCTTCTGTAGCACCCCAGCAAGCAGCCACAGATGCCTGAAAGGTCATGACTGCATTGGCTGTACCATGCCCAGAATGCAGCATTTCACAGTCCTTCTCCCTAACTCGTAGCTCTTACATGCTTTCTAACTCATTTTCCACCATGGTTCTTGCCCACCAGGCTCTACTAGATAGTTCCAAACCATGGTCAGTCACACAGATGATCCTGGTTAAATTCAGTGAGTCTTAAAACCAACCCAAGAAATGAAGGAAGGAAGGAAGGAAGGAAGGAAGGAAGGAAGGAAGGAAGGAAGGAAGGAAGGAAGGAAGGAAGGAAGACAATGTGTGAAAGGGAACCGTAGGAGGAAGGATCACTAGGGACAGAAGAGAGTTTAGAGAGGGTTTGTGTCACAATAGTTAGAATCCTCTTTCTTACATATATGAAATTGTTAAAGAACAAACTGACTTAAAGGTATAAAAATAAAGAATATGGAGAGTTGCTGAGTCCTGCTGCAGCAATAGACAGCCATAGACACTGACTGTGAACATTATGCCTACCACTGAAATATTTGCAAAAGAAACAGAAATGGGAATGTATCACTTATGTCCTGAGGAACTGAATATGTAGTCGAAAATTTAAGTAAAAAGTTAAGAACTGAACCTTACTATTTTAACTGGGTGGGTTAGTAGGAGATGAATAAAGGAAACGAATATTTTAAGGAATGTTACTGGGCATTTAAACAATCTTAAAAATATTAAATAACATCAATAGCATGTTGAAAAGTTAAATTACACCAAAGGCATAAAATTACCTTTAATTTGTATTGTACTCCATTTGTGTGTGTTATGTATGCAAGTATGTATATAATCACACATGTGCCATGGTGCACAGGTAGAGATCAGGAGACAACTCTGAGGAGTCCTCTTCTATCATGTGGGTCACTAAGTTAGAACCTGGGTTGTCAGGCTCTGTGGCAGGCACCTTTACTCACTGGGCCAGCATAAAATTACCACTTGAGAAAATATTACCAAAACAGTGTCAGGCTAGAGATAGAGTTGAGTTGATAGAGTGCTTGCCTGGTATGCTGGAAGTCTCGGGTTTGAGCCCCAGCACAGCAGCATAAGTTAGATGTCATGACATATCCATATAATCCCTACACTTTGTCCATTCACAAAATCTAGATTCACTGTCAAGAAATGCCCACACTCACAGTGGGCAATCCTTACTTCCTCAATTCATACAGTCAAGATAATCCCCCATAAGCATGCCCTGGCATCCATAGCCCAGGTAATTGTGTTGACAATTAACACTAACTGTCTCACACATCAAGTAATATGCTTTAATGTGAGATATAATGACCATTTTGGATTATTTCTAGTTAAATCCTAAGTACACATTTTGAGGGATTTATATAGAAATCCTTACTATTACAGTTTGGCTTATCATACTAATGGCAGGGATTTCACTAAGATAATAATGGCTAGTAACTTCTGTTGTGGGAATTCTGCCATGCAGTACAATGACCAGATGGAGTGGTTTGGCCCAATGGGTGTGGTCTTCTCTGAGGATATGGGACCCTTTAAGAATTGATGGAGGGGGTTGAGTACTCTCTCTTGGGCTGGTTGGAGTGGCTGGTGATGGGTGGAGAAGCATGGTTTGCAGTTTGCTTCCCATCCGCCTTGGACAGAACAACAGGGCATGGAGGGCAGAATCAGCAGTGGTGTCTACCTTGTTCAGTGTCATGAGTGGGCCTTACTGAATGCATTCCTTAATGAAGTTTGCCTGGTGCCATCCTTCCCTGTCCCTCATTAAACTGCCTTTGCTGAGAGCAGAATGACAGCATCAACCGAAGGTGAGAAATAAGCATCTACTATGGCAAGTGAGGGACCCCCAAATACACGTGAATGGTAGGCAGGGACCATCATGGGACCTGAAGGACATCAGATCTTATATGGTTGCCTTTCTTCAGAAGGGAGATTGCTCATCTGATAGAATATGCAAGAGTGCACACTCAGTGTGCAAATGTACCCTGCCCAACCACACGAAGGTTGCTCTAAGCAATTTCTCTAAATCCCCATTTTCAAGCACCACACAGCCCCATTTCCATAATTAATTAACTTCACGGGGGCTGCGCTCTGCAGTCACTTGCTTTGAGAGGAAATCAAAGCAGCAGTTTCAGATAAGCTGGAGAACCCTTGTCAGTGTGGCTGAAACAATAAAACAGTGTTGTTCTCTTGTCAAGATTTTCACAGTAAGGTGAGATCTATTTCTAAGAGTGGTAACACCTTCTGAAGAAGCACAGTTAAGTAAAGCATATAAATACTTCCCTGCCGAAGGCAGCACCAAAGATCAAGGTTACAGTGGAGTTGAGAGCAGTAGCTTCCTCCCCTTTTTTATAAATAGAGAGATTTCTGGGTCAGATAATTAGCGTAAGGTACACTGTATTGGTAAATTGTCACATGTTTAAGCTCACTGAGAAGCTGGCTCTGGAAGCAAGGCTGTTCTTCCCTCTCCCTGTCCCTTTCAGACCTAAGAATGTTTATCTCAAAGTGTCCTCTAAGGCCCCTTGTCTGGGCATGGGGTGGGCCTCCTAACTCTGTGACAGGGAGGGTAAAACAGCCCAAGACTCAAAATACCATGTCCTTGAGAACAGGAGGCTAAATTGTTAGAGTGAAAACATTGTGTCCTTGAGCACAGCCAGGAGGTAAATCACCCCTAGACATCCGCTGCTTCCAGGATCTAAAGACTGAGCTACTGTTTATCCTCTGATATAAATGTGCCTGCAGAGCAGAGAGGTGTGGGGAAGTTCAGCCATGGAGAAAAAGCTCAGTTGCAACTCCAGGCAATTGTCTTTGACTTCCCTGATTGGTTTCTGCTGGATGTCAGATGTGATGATGCCATTGCTAGCTGTTCTGGTTGCTTTTTCCACTTGGGAGTATAACCCGAGGACACTCCACTCTGCCTGAGTTTCTCCACAGGGAACCCCAGCTGCCTGCCTTAAAGGGGCTTCCTCAGCCGGATTCTGCTAGGTGTTTTGAGTACCCCATTTGATAATATTTTGCCCCCTCCTTCTCCCTCTTTGGTGTGTGTTTGTGTGTGTGTGTGTGTGTGTGTGTGTGTGTGTGTGTGTGTGTGTGTTACTTTAACCTCATTCATCCAAATCCTAAAAGTAGGGCTGTCATAGATTACTCTTAGGATTTAACAAAACAAGTAAGTGTGATTGTGTATGTATATATCTAGATGAATCTTGGGATCAAATCTTCAATATGCAGGCTGATGAGCAGATAAAAATGCCTGGAGATATATGAAGCAACAAAAGCAGATGGATCTCATAATTAGTATTCCATATTTTTCTAAAGAGCTTATTTAATAAAATAAACCTCATAATTATATATATTTCCATAAAAGGCTTATCTTGGTAAAAACCAATATGTTTTAGAATAGATTTTTGCTATGGGTACATTTGGGCTTTAGCTTCTAAATAAGGAAATATTGTACCCCAGCTGTTACTAGGTGACGGCAATTACAAAATCTTCTGGAAGCAATGGAGTTAATCTCTGTCGTATATCCCATTCGATCTTACTCTACAGTAAGCAGAATGGGTAAATTCTAAAGAAAAAAAAATGCTCACATCTAATTTAAGGACCACTCTGAGTAGTAACACACCCAAGAAAAGGCTCTTGTGTGTACAACCAGTTTCAAACCTTGAGACATGATCAACCTATATCACCTAGGAGAGCCTTCTTTAAATTTAATGCTAAGTGTCTTCTGTAGAGAGTCTTTTTGCTCCAAAATAATGATCTGGAGACTTATTATTAGCTACAAAATCTTAGCCTTTAGCTTAAGCTTGTCTCAACTAGTTCTCATAACTTAAATTAACCCATATATTTTAATCTATGTTGTGCCACATGGTGTTACCTCTCTTCCATTTTGCACTTCCTATAGTAGGTGGCTGTTTGAGCCATGCCCTGAAGCACCACTCCTAGTGAGGCAGCTGTAACTGTTCCACCTGCCTATGACCTTGAGGTACCTGCCCCTGGGGCATGGCCACTGGGGATCTTTAAGATCTGGGATGCATGTACACAGCTCTCTCTTGGCTCCCTCCTGGTTTGGATGCTGAGATCTTGGACCAAGCTATTCAGCATGAGACATAGCTCGGCTTTTCAGCTTTCCTGGACCCTACGATAAATCTCCTGTGGTTGTGAATTTACCCCAAAATAAATTCTTCTGATCATTAAGCTGATTCTGTGTATTGCTAGTGATTTATCCACATCAACCTCCTGTCTCCTTTCTGTGTCTGGCTGGTGACTTTGAATTTCTTCTTCCCAGAATCCTCTCTGTCTCTGGAAGTCCGGCCTAACCTCTCCTTGCCTAGCTATTAGCCTTTCCACTCTTTATTACACCAATCACAGCAATACACCTTCCCACAGTGTACAGATATCCCACAACAGTCTTGTACTAAAGAAAACACGGGGACAGAAATGGAGATAATTATATGAAATACAGCACATATTTGAGTGCTGTAGCCACAAGGCAAGGAATGTTCAGCATTGTCTGTAACTGTAGAAAGTAACAGAGCAATTCCTCCTCAAAATTTGGGAGGGGCCCTGACTTGACACCCTAACTTTAGAACTCTGTTCTTAGTGATGTGAAAGAATGGATTTATATTTGTGCAGGCCACTCAATCTGGCATAATTTGTTTAGCAATTCCCATAACAAATACCACATATCATCTACCCTTTCTAACCAAGTCTCATAGAAAAGAGATAAAGAGAAAGTCACATTTTGTGATAAAATGGCTATTGTCATTTATTTAACTGTCAAAAATTTTAGGAAGAGTTAGGCATAGATGTGGTAGATCTGGAAAGCACGCCAGAGGGAAGGGAGAAAGCCTGACTCTGACAGAAGGAAGAATAAACCCATGTGGGGACGGTGTCTACACAGACCTGCAAAGCACAGCACCTAACTAGAAAGATCATCTCTGACTGGGCTTGTTTTATTACTGAAAACAAACAACAACACCAGCAGAACCCTCTGGTGAGGAGGAAGATACACTGGGGGCCTGCCTTTCCTAGGTAGGGAGAAAATGTCTAGCAGAAGCATAAGTAGGTTCCCGAGGAAGGACACAGGGAGGGACAGAGGTATGTGGTAGCTTTCCTGACTGAACCACTGCCTGTCAGTCTCCAAGCAGTGAGAGCCGTTCAGGGTTTGTCACTGAGCTAATCTGGGAGGGCTGGGGCAATGGCTCAGTCTGGAAAGTTCTCGTTTTGTGGGCAGTGAGAAGATCTCAGTTCAATCCCTAGGTTCTACATGAAAAGTCAGCCGTGGCCATGTAGGCTTGTAACCTCCCAAACAAACAGCAACCAAGGTGGACTGAGTCTGAGGAGCGACAGCCCAGAGTGTTCTTGGACCTCCACAGACATGGTCAAAAGGCCTCTACACATATAGCCAAACAGATGCACGTGGACCCACACACATGAGCACACAAACACGTCAGCACGCACAAAACCGTAAGGCGACAGGAAACTGAGTGCTTCCAGACGACCTAGCAGAACGTAAGAACTGTTTTCTGTCTCTGACGTAGTCCCTTTCAGAGCCTCCCGTTAAGCTGAGGTAGACGTGTTTTTGGAAGAATGTCACTGAGAAGGCCCAGAGCTCTCAGTTCTCTGGAACTGTCACCTGTTCCACTGAGGCCTCTGACACAGCCCTCTGACCACTTCTTGGATAGAGATTTCTCCCTGAAGTGGGAAGCATAAGGAGCTGAGAAACCATTCGATATTATGGAGAAAGAAGGTAAAATATGTTGGGGAACTGATACATTCATTGGAAGTCAGCTCTCTGGGTCTGCCCTATTAGAATTAATTTGGGACTTGCTATGCAAGTGGAAGGATCCAGTTCAGTCTTCAGAACCCAGAAAGAAAAACTGGGTTTGGTGGCATGCACTTATGATCCCAGTGCTGCGAAGGTGGGGACAGGAGGATCCTTGGAGCATCCTTCCCTTCCTCTTAAATGAATAGGTGTGCTCCCGTCCTTGTGACAGACATTGTCTCACAAAACAAACAAACAAACAAAAAAAACAACAAAACCCAAAGAACAAAACCAAGTGATGAGAGCCGAAAGGGCAGCATCTGAGGTTGACCTCTGACATCTACATACGTTGACACATAGTTGTATATACCAGCACACACCACATGCACCTGTACACTCAATTACAACACACACACACACACACACACACTCACACACACACACACACACACACACATGGGGGCATGGGGAAGACCTATAATTTGCTGCCAGTAAAGAAAAAGCAAGGTACACACTATTTTATTCATTTCCCTCAAGTCATCATTTCCCTCCAGTCCGTCCCCACATGGGCTTATTTTCCCTTCTGTCAGGGCCAGGCTTTCTCCTCTCCCGCAGCTACGTTTTTCAGATACATCACATTTTATGCCTAACTCTTCCTAAAAGTTTGACAGTTAAAGAAATGAAAATAGCCATTTTATCACGAAATGGGACTTCTTCGTTATCCCTTTCCTATGAAACTTGGTTGTGGGGGTGGATGAGATGTGGTATTTGTTACGGGAATTGCTAAACAAATTTTGCCAGACTAGGTGGCCTGCAGAATTATAAATCCATTCTCTCACATTACTATGAACAGAATTCTAAAGTTAGGGTGCCATTTATTCATTTTCCTCAAGTAAGCACTAGGAAAGAGTTCAGAGTTGGGATGGAAGCTCCAAAAAGTTCCATAAAACTTGGTTTCTTATCCCTGACCCTCTTTCCTCAGCTGCTTTTTTTTCCAAGTAGTGGTCTTGGAAAATGATCCCCATCCTTTCATCTTCCAATATGCTACTATTCATTTTTTCATTTTTCAGCATAGCCCGAGAATTCTTTATGTGTCAGGTTCTAGCTGTGTTCAATTCTGTGTCCGCTTCTTCAAGGAGCTCAAACCCTTCTCTTCAGTCAAGCAGGTGGGCACACACATGAAAAGCTATGAAAACCCACCAGAGAAGAAAGAGCTCCTTTAAGCAAACTTTAATCAAGACACCACAGAGCCACTAAGGTGAGGACAGGCAGAAAATACAGGAACTCATGAGTGTCCCTCATGCTGTGTACTTGGGGACCAGCCATGCCACATGTGGTTGATCCTTGTTCCCATCACTGTACACTATTTCATCATATGACAGTGGCACAATTGATTGGTTGGTTTATTCACACTGATATCAATAAGCATTTGTGCACTTTCCAATTTTGGGATACTATTGCAATAAAATATACTTTTCTTTCAGAGCATGTGTGCCCATTTGTAAGTGCCTGTGCTTACTTACCAGGCCAAGGTCACCTGATATGGCCTAAAGGAATGGAACTAGGCTAGTTGGAGGGTCCACAGCAACACTTAAGCTGTGGCAATTTTATTGAAACCAATCAGACATTCTATACCTTTATCAGAAACAGAATATAATGGCACTTTCTAGGATCAATGCAATTGTAGTTGCCAGGATACAATGTCATTTGCAGGCTGTACAGGATGTACAAGATTAATGTCCAAGACCAATTGTCCTGTCAAGTTTCCATGTTTCCTTGGCTTCTAAGGGAACACACAGAGAAACACAAAGTGACCTGAATGCTTCACTGCCTGAGGGAGTGTGTTGGTCCTCAGGAACTGGAAGGCACTTTGTACCCCTGGAGCCATGGACTCTAACCTGAACTATGATGCATGCCTCTCAAGGCAGCTAGGCCAGGCCAACTCCATGGTTCCCTGAACCCATTTATACTGCATTTATATTAGGAACAGAAGTATTTTAGTATGTCTCATACATACATATACATAAATACTTCATATATATAGAATTCATGTGTGTATATATACTTAGATGTTGAAAATAGTATTTAAATGTTTTCCAGAGGAACTTTATATGTTGTACCTATTTCTACAGAGACTATCATTTCTAAAAATGTATCACTCCTTTACAAGGCCTGCTTCTTCTACACCCCTGCTGACACGTATTGCATATAACCACTTCCTTGCAACTGACTTTCCTCCTGAAGCCTTTGTCTTCTACAGTCTAGTGCTTCTCGTGTGACAGCTGGGTTCTTCACCTGTGGTCTGCATTGATTTCTTTCTCCATTCCAGTCTCTAAATTCAGTGAGGTGCAAAGTCTGATGGTTTTACTTCCACACATCTTCCTAATGTGTCAGGTTCTCTCTCTCTCTGATGCCAGCTTCCTAGCTCAGTAAACACTGTGCTCCACTTTTCTGAAGGACAATTTCTCATCTCACCTTCTCTTCTTTTTCTTCCTTCAACCAATCCTTCATTAAACAGACAATTAGAATTTTCAAAAAAAAATATTGCATTGTTTCACACCTTTATTTAAAAATTCTTCAGGGGTTGGGGGTGGCTCAGTGGGTAAAGCACTTGCCACTCAAGCATGAGGACCTGACTTAGAGTCACGAGAATGCTTGCAAGTCCAAGGACAGGTTCAGTAATGCACAGCTGAAATCCCAGTGCTTCTACAGTGAGGTGGCAGCTGGAACCTGCAGAGGTCCATAGGCAGCTAGCCTGCCATATACATTGGGAACAAGAGAAAGCTCATCTCAAAGAAGATGGAAGGTATTGACCAATACCTAAGGTTGTCTTCTGACCTCCACACGTGCAGATATCTACTGTTACATATCACACAAACACACACACACACACACACACACACACACACAAAAGCCAATCTTCCACATAAAATGTTCTATATTATAATGTTTTAAAGATTGATTTATTTCTATGATGGTCACTCCTTTTTATAGCTGAGCAATATTGTACTGTATAATTATATAAATTAAACAAAAAGAGAAATGTACTTCTTTTCATTTATCTTTCATTTATCCACTTATAGACAAACATTTAGATTATTTTCACCTGCAAGTGACTGTGATTATGAATAGAGCTATTATTAATGTTTGGGTAAATCACATTAAGTCAAGAATCTGGAACCAAAGGTCACATAATAAGTATAGGCTTACATTCAAAAGAATGGCCAGAAATAGGCAAATCTAGAGACAGAAGGCAGATGAGGAGGAATCACTACTTAATAACTTTGAGGCTTTCATGCAAAGTATTTAAGTCAGTTAGTTCTAGAATAGACTGTTCTGGAACACAAAGTAGAGACATTTGTACAGTACTGTGGTTTCTCTGGATGCTACTGAACTATAAACTATAAACAGATTGTATTCTGTGGACACTTCTCTACAATAAAAGCAAACTACAGCACAGTAATAGTTGGTTTGAATTGTGAACACAACACAAGGCATAATCACCTGGGAACAGTCTCAGTGAGGAATCACCTAAGCAGTGTGGCCTGTAGGTGTGTCTGTGGGTGTTATCTTGAGTAGGGGGGAAGGTGTCCCTACTGTGGGTGGTGCCACTCCCTGGAAGGACATCTTGGTTCATTTAAGTAAAGAAAGCAAGATGAGACCAAGCATGAGGAGATTAACTCATTGCTTGATCTTTGCTCTTTTTAAAAAAATTTAGCCGGGCGGTGGTGGCGCACGCCTTTAATCCCAGCACTCAGGAGGCAGAGCCAGGCGGATCTCTGTGAGTTCGAGGCCAGCCTGGGCTACCAAGTGAGTTCCAGGAGAGGCGCAAAGCTACACAGAGAAACCCTGTCTCGAAAAACCAAAAAAAAAAAAAAAAAAAAAAAATTTAATTAATTAATTTTTCCCAGCCCGATTCCAGTTTCCCCTCTC
Source organism: Peromyscus eremicus (assembly GCF_949786415.1). Taxonomy (NCBI): domain Eukaryota; kingdom Metazoa; phylum Chordata; class Mammalia; order Rodentia; family Cricetidae; genus Peromyscus; species Peromyscus eremicus. Next base: position 69,300,588 of record NC_081431.1, read on the forward strand.
TTCTCACAAGCTCCCTTCTTCTCCCTGCCCCCGAACTTCCACCTCTCTTGACTGGGATGTGATGTTACCAATTGCTTGAAGATTCTGCTTTGATAAACTTGTAATGATTGTGACAAGGGATTGTGAACCAAATAAACCTTTTCTCCAAGTTGCTTTTGTCAGGGTATTTTATCAAAGCAAGAGGAAAAGAAAATAAGACAAAGATGGTTGCATAATTTTGTAAATGCTGAAACTTTCAAACATCATACTTTAACACTAGAGTTATCTGAGTTAATCAGGTATTAATAAAGCTATTTGTGGAAAATATTTGCATATAATTTCAATTTTACTTCCATTAAGTTTTAAAGAATCAATCTTGGGTGTCTGAACATTTTTGGTATTCTTTTTTTATATTTTATAATTTAATTTAATTTTACATATCAGCTACAGATTCCCCTGTCCTTCCCACCCTCCCATCTCCACCCTCCACCCCCACCCCCCCCACCCCCCACCCCCACCCCCTGTCTTCCCCCCAGCCCACACCCCATTCCCATCTCCTCCAGGGCAAAGACTCCCCTGGGGATTCAGCTCAACCTGGTAGATTCAGTCCTGGCAGGTCCAGTCCCCTCCTCCCAAGCTGAGCGAAATGTCCCTGTCCCTGCATAAGCCCCGGGTTCCAAACAGCCAGCTCATGCTCATGCACTAAGGACAGGTCCCGGTCCCACTGCCTGGGCGCCTCCCAAACAGTTCAAGCTAATCAACTGTCTCACCTATCCAGAGGGCCTGATCCAGTTGGGGGCTCCTCAGCTATTGGTTCATAGTTCATGTGTTTCCATTAGTTTGGCTATTTGTCCCTGTGCTTTTTCCAATCTTGGTCTCAATGATTCTCGCTCATACAAACCCTCCTCTTTCTCGCCAATTGGACTCCTGGAGCTCCACCTGGGGCCTGGCTGTGGATCTTTGCATCCGTTTCCCTCAGTCATTGGATGAGATTTCTAGCACGACAGTTAGGGTGTTTGGCCATCCTATCACCAGAGTAGGTCAGTTTGGGCTTTCTCTCAACCATTGCCAGTAGTCTATTGTGGAGATATCTTTGTGGATTTCTGGGGACCTCTCTAGCACTTTGCTTCTTCCTATTCTCATGTGGTCTTCATTTATCATGGTCTTTTATTCCTTGTTCTCCTTCTCTGTTCTTGATCCAGCTGGGATCTCCCGCTCCCCTAAGCTCTCTTTCCCTCAACCCTTGCCCTTCAGTACCACCACTCACGTCCATGTTGTTCATGTAGATTTCATCCATTTCTCTGTCACTGGGTGATTCCTGTGTCTTTCTTAGGGTCCTCTTTACTAGGTAGCCTCCCTGGAGTTGTGAGTAGCAGTCTAGTCATCCTTCGTTTTACATCTAGTATCCTCCTATGAGTGAGTACTTGGACCCACCCGCTTCATTTTAATTGTTCCCATTCTTCCTTTTTTCAGTGTCTGGGAATAACTCTACATTCCTTACTTAGGTCAATTTACATAATAATCACCCTTCCCTGAAATATTACTCCCCTTGCTTCTCTCTAATGACTAACCCCTTTTCATCCTCAAAATTTCACTTCAAATCTTTGTCCTGTAGATAAATCTCCCTTACTCTGTTTGAAACCCTGAAGGCCTACATCCTGCATTCACATACATTCTATTTGCTCTACTATAGTCCTGCCATATGGCCTTCACACCTCATTCTCAACTTCTAATAACAACGTGTTTATCTACTCAGTCTATGTATCTCTTTACCAGAGTGGAGTCTCAGTCAGTACAGATGGTTCTCAATATATTATTCCTCATTCACACTACTTTGTACATGGTTAGCACTTAAGAAATAGTTACTCAAAAATAAAGTTTTCAGTGAATGCCTCTCAGTGATTGTAAATGGAAGGTTATATTCCAACAGGCACTCAATGAAGGTGTGAGACCAAAATGAGCCATCTTAGAAATAAGACCAAAATGCTTTCACCCTAAAACTAAGGCCTAAGATTTCTCCTTTTAGGTACAGGCCATGAGTTACTGGAATAGGTCATGAGTTACTAAAACCAGTCAGTTCAGATTCCAGAAACCAGGAAGTGCAAAAGTACAATCACGACATAGTTACGAGGTAATGACTGTTGGATTATGGAATGTCCTCTCCCTGGTTTCCAGGGTAACTCCACAGAAATGTCCCCACCGAGGGCAGCCAATAAGAAATGGTGGCGGGCAACCACCCCTTTAGAAGTAAGATTAAGCCATGATTTCTAGAAAGTCCCTAGAAGCGAGCCAATCAGTATTGTACTTGTACTAGCACCCCTAAATGATGTAAGCTTGCGGCTTTTGCCTTTAAAAACTAAGCTTGCAGAGAGGCGGGCACTTCCTCCAGCCTCCACTGTGTTGGATCTGCTGGACAAAGTCCCTGACTAGGCTTGTATTGCTTTTGGATATCCAGAATTAAACCTTGCTTTTGCATTCTGGCATGCTTGTCTTCGGCGGTCTCTCTGGGGGTCACTATCTGGGCACAACAAAGGTAATTCAAATCTTCACTGTGAGGACTACAGAACCTCAGGAAGGGTTTCTTGTCTAGGAAATTGCTTAGGGAAGCATCTTAGGTCCCCAAATGGGAAAGTTTGTCTATCTAATGAGAAACAGGGTTTTCAATGTCTTCTCTGCCTGGTCCTGCCCAACTATTGAACAGTCTTTGAAGGGAGGAGTGAGGATTAAGAAATAATAGATATGAAAAATAGAGACATACATGTAATAGAAAAGGACAGAGACACAGAATAACATCTGGAGGGCTCTGGATCAATACCACAGTCACCCTGAATTTATTCTTCATGGGCTTTTTATATACCAGCAAGGGGAGAGGCAAAAGATCTCCCCTTCTCAAGGACACTATGGTTCAAAGTACAAAGTCCAGACAAGTATAAACACTTCCTTGATTCTCAAAACATCCAGTAGCCATGCCTTACGGTAAAATATCTTTTAATTAGGCCTTGAAGTATAAGATACCTAGTAACCATGCCTCTGGCTAAAACATCCTACTATTCAGTCTTGTGGGCAAAACAAGCTCGGACTCTCCGGCCTTGAGTCAAGATGAAGTAAGACCACACTATTGAGTCTCTGTGGGCCCCCACACTTCTCCTTTTCTTAATATTTGAACATTTGTTCTTCAACACAATACTAACATAACCACCATGTTTTTTAAATTTATTTTTAGTGCTATATAGCCATGCTTATAGCTACTTATCTATGGAGGCAAAGTAAACTATTCTTCTGTTTTTTTTTTTTTTAAGGGAAGAAGGGAGGGCTCATTTTGGCTTACAGTTTGAGGGTATAATCCATCACGGTGGGGAAATCATGACAGGAGAAGCATGAGGCAGCTGGTCACATGGCATCCATATTCAGGAAGTACAGACATGAATACTAGCTAGTGCTCAGATATCTTTCTCCATTTTTAAAAAGATAGAATATCTTCTATTTATTATTGGATAACTTCATACATGCAAACAATGCACCTTGATCATATGTACACCCACTCACCCCAACTTTCTTGAGAACTCCCAACTTCCATTCTACTTCTCCAGGCACCCCCATTATGCTCTTTGCTTCCTTCAGATTATCTCTCATTTTATTAATAATCCACTGGGTTGAGCTGACTGTTGGAATGATCCATGACCTTTTCAAATTGATTTTGTGCCCATGAGCATACCTACAGTGAATTTATGAGGGCAATGGCCATATCATGCCCCAAAGATAGCATTTTACTAGTTTTACTTTTTGATACTTCTTCTATTTAGTCATGAGAAAGTCAAAAGGTGCATTGGCAGACAATCAACCTGAGCCACCTTTTGGGAACATGGGGAATCATCGGTGTTTCTGCAAATATCTTCCTCCTTTGAATGCAGAGGTGGGGTCATGTGCATATTACATCCTCTAACAACTCCCAACTTCAGTTACTTCTCCCATAACCACAAGAGAACTTTTAATTCTGATGAGAGTTTGTTGTGGTTTGAATGAAAAATATCTTCCTGAGGCTCTTGTATTTGAACAGTTACCCCTCCTGGATGCTGCTTAGAAGGTTACAGAACCTTTGTGATGTGGAACCCTGATGGGGAATTGAGTCAATATGAGCTGGATTTGGCTTGAGGTTTTGCAGCCTGGATCGACTCCCTACTTGCTTTCTTTTCCTGACTACTGATGCAACAGAATGGGAATATAATTAATTATAATTATTAAGTCCACCACAGAGAACATAAGGTTCTTCATAAACCAAGTGATATCTGCCATGACCCAAATATTCCACTTATGGATATATATCCAAAGGAAATGAAATCACTTTGCCAAGAGATAACTCAAAACCCCACATTTATTATAAAGTTAGTCACAAGGGCCTTATGCAGTCACCAGATTGTTCATCAACACAGGACAAGAACCCCTGTGATGAAAAGGCAGTGGAGTGTTACTTTGTCACAAAGAAGACAAATCCTATTTTTTTTCACCAAGATAGATATAACTAGAGGGAATCAGGCTAAACAACGTAGCCAGTTATAAAAGCAAGTACTTGCATGTTGTTTTTTACATTAGAAACTTTAAAGTGTTGACCTGAATCAGTAGTGACTGGTAGATATTGGGAAGGTGTATCTCCCCAGTCACATATGAAGTAAGAATGGTTGGCATTGACCAATATATACTGTATATTGCTGCAGAACTATCACACAGCTCCATTAAAGTTACAATGCCCTATGTTAATAGAAGTAGTAAGATATTTTATTACAGAGAGTAATCTTGATCTCCCTTAGACAAACTTGAGCGTTCATGACTGACGCAGGCAGGGGTAAAACTGAGTTCAACATAGTTTATATTTCATGGGACACACATTACACCTTTGTTGCTATTTTGTTACCAAACACATTGATAGTGGACTTTTCATTCCATTTTACAGAGAGACACTTATGCTCAGTGAAGTGTCTTTTCCAATAGCATGTGACAGAAGGAAGCTGTGGGGAGGCAGGGTGGTATCTGCCTATCATCCCAGCACTCTAGAGGCTGAGAGAAGAAATTTGACACTTTGAGGTGATTCTGGCACAAAGTGAGTTCAAGGCCAGCTTGAGGGAGAAAGAGAAGGTGGAAAGTGGAAGAATGAGTGAGGGAGGGGAGAGGGGCAAGGAAAGGGGGAGAGAGGGACAGAGAGGAGGAAGGCTAGAAGAAAGAAAGAAAGGGTGAGGAGGAAGAAAAAAAGAAACAGAGAGAGCAAATGAGTGCAAGAGAGTGAGACATGGGGGCAGGGAGGGAGAGAGAATGCAAGACAAGATAGAAAGGAATTTGTGGGAAAGTGTTGTATCTATAAAAGACCCTTTGTGGAATTTACATTTTTAGTCCTCCTTGCGTGTGTTTTCTTACTAACACTTGTTTAAAATAACTTTTAAAGGACATGTGAGATGGTTCAGTGGGTAAAGCATTTGCTTTGCAAGCATGAAGACCTGGGTTCAAATCTCCAGTAACCACAATATGGTTGCACATGTATCTGAGATCTCAGAACTCCTATCAGTAATCTGAAAGGAATGCTGGGAAATTTCTAGGAGCTTTTCAGCAGTCTAGAATGGTGCACACAGCAGCAAATAACAAAATGATCCTGTCTCAAACAAGGTGGAAGGAGAGGACTGATATGCAAGGTTGTCCTTCATATAACCCAGCCCCTACTAATACATGCACACACAGATACACAATCATCACACTAAGATTCAATAACAAGAACTAACGAGGTATATCACTGTGCATCTCCAAGGTGTGGTGACTGGGAGATTCAGGCTTGCTGCGTGTGAATGCCTCATACTGTGGAGCCACCCCTCAGCTTAAATGCAATAATTTAACCTTCCTCAGAAATAAAGGCCAATCATGGGAGCCCGTAAAGTCACCCTCCGTAAGACAAATCCTACTGATTTTAAATAGAGAACATGTATGCACAATCTCATATTTGGTACTGAAATGGGAAATTAAAGAATTCACTCTCATTGGTTCTGAGTCAATTCTGAATGAAAAAAAATCTCTCCTTACTTAGGAGTTCAAGCAATAAACACAGCTTTAAAGTAGTGTGTGTGTGTATGTGTGTGTGTGTGTGTGTGTGTGTGTGTGTGTGTGTGTGTGAATTTTAAGTTCATCATTTCATGCCTTTATGATATGGAAGATTCAATCTGCAGCAGGAGCATGGATGCATCTCTCCCTCCAGGATGACAATACCATTAAGAAAACAGCATTTTGAGAGGGTCAGACCTAAAGGCAATAGACGAGAGAAGGGAACTCTGAGGAGATTTTCTTGTGAGACTGCCATACTTTTCAACTCCCAATAGCTCTACCTCCCCATTGCTAGCTCACAGTGCATTCAGGGTAATCCCTTCCCTCTTTCATAGACTCCCATGCAATCACTCCTGCCTAATCAGAAGTGCAGTGAGTTACCAAGGAGACATGCTTGTATTCAAATGAAACAGAGTAGAATAGAAATATAATTAAAACATGCTTAAGCATTCCAACAGTCATGTCTTCCCCATGTAGTACATGTGAGAGAAACATTTCTGTTAGAAACAGAAGACACATAGCTGGCCTTGCAGAAGGTATTTAGTTAATCTCCACACTCCTGCCCTCATGGCAGACATCCTTAATACTGAATGATCTTGAGATAACACAATGATATTTCAATGCCATGTAGGGGAGTCTCTTATAACCAAATTTCTCCCTGAGTTCCTGGAAGCAATACCAGGGTAGGGAAGCCTGGCTCCCAGGAAGACTCTCAGAACACAAGCTTCTCTGGAGCCCAGAATCACCTCACCCCTGTCTAGCAAATGTTCATAGTTTTGAACTGAGAAGATAAGCAAGATCAAAAAGAAACAGCTGTGAGGAAAGGAGAAAACTGAGACCAGTAATACCTCCTGTTGGCATGGCTGCCATTCATGTCCCTTGAGAACATGCTGTGGGCACCCCACAAATATGTTATTAATTACTACTAATGATAGTCACCTTTCAGATTAACAGGAAATAAGTATTTTCTAAACTCATTCTGTTTTGATGATTCCCTTTATTGTAGCCCTTGGGCTGAGCTCTTTATCATTAGTCTGCTTCATGAAGCATTTCCTTTAGCATTTCCTTACACTTCTCTTCTTGGTGTGTGTGTGTGTGTGTGTGTGTGTGTGTGTGTGTGTGTGTGTGTGTGTAACAGAAGAAAGAGAGAATTAATTAGTATAAAGGAGAAATGATGACAACTTTATTTCACTCTTGCATTGAATGCAGTTTCCACTTTTTATTTCATTTTTATTTGTGTGTGCCCATACCACAGCATACCTGTGGAGATCAGAGAGCAAGTTATGGGAGTCAGTTCTCTCCTTCCACCACATGGTCTTGGGGATCCAACCTAGTCATCTGATTTGGTGGCGGGTACCTTTTACTCACTGGACTATCTCGCTGGCTCCTTGATGGATTGATTTTGTTAAATATATGAGGATCCTTTTGTGTGTGTTATAGCTTGTATGTCTTTATTATTTATACTGTCATTTCCCTTTGAGGATATTCTTGGCAGTGATTAGCTCAAACATTTCTTCTTCTTGGTGACTCTTCCTTTGTGTTTTAAAGCCTTTGTTGCTGAGCCCCATGCAGTTTTCTTATGGTTCTTGGGGGCTTTCCATTTAGTTAGCCCCAGTCTTACTGAATCTGGCCTTTGACATTCTTCATTTATATTTATTATTTTAAAAAATAATAATTCTTTCCTTGTAGTTCTTTCTTAGGACTTCTATATCTCTGAAAGCATTGCCTACATGTTTTTTCTATGTTTCTTTCTTTTTTAAATTAATTCTCTTAACAAAGTAAATTCAATTCCTGCCTGATGATTGGGAAAGTTCTTTTTTTTCCATTTTTTAAAAAAGTTTAGTACTGATACTGGTTCTGTCATACTATAATTGGTTTGGATGGTTTGTACATTTTGTATTTTTGGTGTTGCTAAAATTCGGACATTGGAGCTAGGGATGTGGCTAAGTTGGTAGAGAGCTTGCCTGGCATTCCTAAAGCCAGGTTCTGTCCACAGTGCTGCATTAACCAGCCATGGTGGCTCAGGCCTCTAACCTTGGCACTTAGGAAGTGGAGAGAGGAAGATCATGAGACTCAAGTTCTTCTTCGGCTTACATAGCAAGTTTGAAGTCAACCTGGAATACATAAAGCCCTGTCTCAAAAGAGAGAGAGAGAAAGAGAGAGATAGGGATGGAGTTAGAAAGAGGCTAATAGACGAGTCTCGTTGTAAGGATTTATGAACTTGGGGTGAGAAGAAGAGCCATGCTTAATTCTTTCTGGGCATTAAATATGGACACAAAACAGCTTTCCTGTTTTCCAGCATCTTCTTGCCCCCATTGCCTATGGGCTTCCCTAAGAACTCTGCCTCAGAGAAGTCCCCTGCCTTGCAGCTGTTGTCTGTCATCCCCATGATGGCACTGGAGCCAAGGCTGTGAAGACGATGTTTGTGCACTAGTAAGGGTTGTTAAAATCCGATTTTAGCCTCAGAGTAGAGCCAGGACTCAGATTTTTGTCCTGCACCAGCCACATAGTACCTTCTACCCTCATCACCAACTTTGCAAGTCAAGAAATGGCTTAAGGGGGACAACGCCCTCCCTCACCTAAGAGGTCTGATGAAATCTGTTTCCTCCGGCTTGTGACAACAGTTGCTCCAGGCATGCTCACAACTGTCTGGGCCCCCTTTCCTTGCTGGGACCAGGAAGGAATCTTCCTCTGATCCTCATCATGAGAAGCCAGTGGGTTTCACACACAGAAAAGCCACACTGTATAGGTGCCCCTTAACGTACAGCCTTCTGTACTTTCTATTGCTTGCCCACACTCGGCCTCTGGACATTAATCAAAATTACCATTTAATCTTTCTTCTTGGCTTTTGCCTCCCATGGCTTATTTCCAGGGAAGCAGGTGTAGGCTGTGACCCCAGCTGTAACTGTTCCCAGATTCCTTTTTGCTCTGCTGTCTCAGTCCAGGAAAAGTCATTAATGTCCAGTTGCTTCTGCTGCTTTCTGATTCTGGTGACAGATTTCAAGGTCGCTGCACATGAACGTTGTGAAAAGAATTCTCCTAATTCCTTTTGATATCAGTAACTGAAAGACACTACCCAGCAGCCTTGTAGCAGCTTTAAGCTAATGAAGAGTGGGGCTGTCATCTCTCAGAACACGTTTTATGGGGGCTGGAGAGATGACTCAGGGTTAAGAGCATATGCTGCTCTTGCAGTGGAACCAAGCTCCCAGCACGCACAATGGATGGCTTTCACTGTCAGTAACTTCAACTCCAGAGGTCTGACACCTCTGACCTCCACAGACACCTCCCTGTACTTATGTGCACAAGCCTGTATACAGACATAAACAGAGTTAAAAATAAGTAATCTTCATAAATAAATGTTTTATAGTGACATGCATACAAAAAGGCTCTCTCTCTCTCTCTCTCTCTCTCACACACACACACACACACACACATACACACACACACACACACACACACACACACACACACACACACATTGGGTCCGTGGTCTAGCAATAATGGGGGACAGACCATCAAAGTCTAGTAAACTAGCAGCAAACCTTATTCCAGAAAAAAAAAAAAAAGAAAGAAAGAAAAGAAAAAGAAAATCACTGCAGGGCACAAAAGCTTATCAGCTAGCTGAGACCACAGCCTTGTTCGGGATTCTGAGACTATGGCAGTTGGAGGGGGGTTATGAGCCCCTTTTTATAGTAAGGAAGAAGGCATCAGGCATGTGGTGCATCCTAAGAGTCACATAGAAACATCAGGCATGGGATGCATGCTAGAAGTCACATAGAAACAACAATTGAAAGTTAACTTTGGTCCAGGCAGTCATTGGCTGTAGGGGGAAGGGGGTTAAAAGTTAACCCCTGGCTGTTGACAGGAAGCTGGCTGTAAAGCAGACAGCCATTGTTAGCAGTTAACCTTTAGAGTTGATGACTGTCAGCTTTTATTTACTAAGCTTATAATTTTATATTTCTATATTCCTGGACCCTTCACACACACACAAATATGCACAAGCATACATACAGACATTTAAAGAAAGGAATGTCCCTAGGAACTTCTGCCCTATCAGGATCCCTTACTTTGAATGGAGAACAAAGTTCAGATGTAGCCACATAGTAAGGAAGTATGTTAGAACTTCAGGATTGCCTGTTTCTTTGTCGTGATCTATTGATTTGTTGTAGCTGTCTTCTGTGCTCCTCCCCATGCCCCCACTACAGGAAGATAGCTAGTTGGAGTTGCAGAAGTTGGACCTTGTAAATGGATGGAACTGGTTTTGGTCCTACAAGGTGGTATTGTCAACCCTGGTGGGTAGCAATGGCAAAAAGTTATAGGGAGCAGTGGAAGATGGAGGTAATACCACCCAAAACACTTCTGTCAACTGGGAGAATGAATGGGCATTCATACATTAAAGACACACAAAAGCTGAAGTATCATTTTTACCCAATAGTCAAAATAAATGAATAGCTACATATCAAGGATTCACTTAATCTAAGAATTCCTAGAACAAAGAAAGGGTTTCAGTGGTTAAAACTACACACTGCTCTTGCACAGGGCTAGAGTTTGGCCCCCAGCACCCACATTCTGTGGATCACAACCACTGAAACTCCAGCTCCAGGACATCTAACACCTTCTTCTGGCCTCCACTGACACTGTACTCACATGCACATACCCACCCACCCACATACATGTAATGAAAATAATTAAGAAATAAGTTACGTATCTCACGACATTTTCATACCTATAGGGCAGTAGGCTTTGTTCCTGTGGTCCTCCCCTCTAACTGCCCTCTTCTGTTCCTCCCATTTCCCTCTTGATGGTCCAGTACTTTCCTCCAGACATTCTCCCATTCTCTCATGTTAGTGAATGCATCCCACTACCTTTCAGAGTTTTGAAGGGAAGACACTAGAACAGAAAATGCTGAGCTAGCAGGGAGATCAAACCGAGTGCTGAAAGCCACCTGCTGTCCTGGACCTGGGGGTCTGCCCTCTGCTTAGGAAGCCCACACCCCACATCTTCCCTCTGTCCTTTGCTCTCCCTCTGCAGTTTGGTTCACGTGCATCATTTTTGCTGTAGGTTTTTATTTTTTTTCTTTCCATGAAAATTCCTCTTTCTCTGAATCCCTACAGCATATGGGATTCTCCCCCATTTCCAACAACTCTCACAAGGCATTCTTGGGTTATAGAGATGTATTATTAACATATTAAAACTGTTCATTAAAGTTAAAGCATAGAAAACCGTTAACTCGGCAGTGGAAACTGGAAGTAATTTGATGTGTTTGGTGGTAGAAGACCAAGCTGCAAAAATGAGTTATAGCCAATTTTCGTTTGTTTTTTTTTTTGTTTTTTTGTTTTTCGAGACAGGGTTTCTCTGTGTAGCTTTGCGCCTTTCCTGGAACTCACTTGGTAGCCCAGGCTGGCCTCGAACTCACAGAGATCCGCCTGGCTCTGCCTCCCAAGTGCTGGGATTAAAGGCGTGCGCCACCACCGCCCGGCAATAGCCAATTTTCAAAAGGCCAGACCAGGCATGCTAAATGAAGGACCTTGGGGTTTGTTTATTTCTGGAACTCCTTTAAGGACATCTGACGCAAGAAAAAGCTTTATGTAACCAACTGGAAGTGTGATCTGATTGAAGGGATCATACTGTTACTGACATAGGTTTTGTTTTTGTTTTTTTCTTTTAAAGCTGTATTTATTTTGTTTCTGTGTATGTGCCTGTATCTGTGCCTATAGAGGCCCAAAGAGGAAGTCAGATCCCCAGGAGCTAGAGGTATTTATGGTCTGCCTGATGTGGGTCATGTACTCTGATCCTCTACAAGAACAGCAAGTGTTTTTAATCACTGAGCCATCTTCCTTGCCCAGACACAGGGTTATTTTATCCTCCTGACAAAATCCCTCAAAACAATTTGCATAAGAAAGGCTCAGGGGATTAGTAATGCCTTGTTTCTGGGTGAATGTCAAACTGAAACTTGGAGGCTGCTGGTGATGTGCACACATCATGACACAGACCATTCAAGTCCTATAATCCAACGCTCAGTGAGAGACCTCTGTATTAACTTCCATAACGGCCTAACCAACGTATCATGACCCTCTCTGGACCTTCTTCCTACTTTTTCTCAGGTCTATCCACACTTATACCTGTTTATGTGCATACATGAATATATTACAGGCCAGGATCTGCATATAAAGGAGGAAATGTGGCATTTGTCTTTTCTTATTTGAGTGACCTTGCTTACTCTTATACTTCCCAGATCCAACCATTTTCCTGAAGATTTCGTGTTTCCTTATAGCTGAATGAAATTCCACTGTGTATGTGATCCAAATTTGCATACCATTCACCTGCTGATGGGCATCTAGGCTGGTTCCATTTCCTTACTATTGTGCACACACACAAATGCAATGAACGTGGATGTGCAAGGTTCGCTGCGACTTTCAAAATGTCACAATGAGATGTAACATCTTATATACCCATTTAGAAGTAAAAAATAAATAAAAAGCAAGCCTCCAGGAACTCCCTGGCTCCCTTTATATCTCAGTTCAAGTTCATGCTCATGGCTTCAACTCACATAATTTCACAGTGCAGTGCTCAGCACCTGCTTGCTGATGGCCTATGCATACCACTACCCATTCCTGCCAAAGCAGATCCAGGTGATCAGAAAAAGAGAATAAGCTTAAATGTATGAAGGAAATGATGCCTTGGGCCTTCCTAGTCGCCTCTGTGATAAGTTCTGGCATATTCCATCTGGACCCTCAAGCATAAATTATGAGACAATGTAAATCACTCCCACTAAAAACTACCAATAAATCACTGACTGTCGCCTGATACACTAAAGTACAGAGAGAGGATATTTGTACCTTGGAACTCACAACAGGTGCAATTACCTGCAGAAGGCCTACATAAGATTGAGCCTCTCAACATTCCATCAGCTACTTGGGGGAGGATGTCTCTTAAAGCCCTTTTCCTGCCTAGGAGCTAGAGGCAGTTAATGGTCCCTGGGGAAAGGAGGAGGGAAGTGTTTTGTAGCCTCTGGTACGGTCCCATGCTCCTATAGGTAACTCCAATTAAACACATTGGTTCACAAAAGAAAAAAAAAGACAGGCATTATAGTACAAAGGAGAATATTTGGGAGAGAATGGGGCTCAATAGGAATTGGAATAGGACAAAAGAGGGTAACAGGTAAATATGAGTATCAGGTTGCACATATGTATGAAAAGGTTGTAATGAAACCCATTATCATGTACCATTAATATAAGCTAGTGAAAACTTTTAGAAGTACATTTAAAGTTAGCTGGATAATATCCAAGACTTCTATGCAGATACCAGGTATCTGAAATCTTTGTAGTTTGGCTTTCTTGGGTATGGGATTTAATGCTGTCTGCCAGAGGACTCTGAAATTTCCCAATTACAGGGACTCTTAGTGTCTCAATAATCTTTTCACATGTCTCAAATCCAAAGGAGAAAAAAAAGAAAAAAAAATCTCTCCCCAAATCCCCCAAACAACAAAAAACCAAAACTACTTACTAAGTAGTTAGCACCAAACAAGTCAGGAATTTATTTCCTAACAAATTATCAGCCAATGTATTATAAGTACAAATACATTTAAACATATCAAACATCACTGAGGAAGCACCGGTACTTAGCAAAGGCAGAGATGCACCTGTTTATTACGGTATGACTTTCAAACCTCAGAGTCTGCTTGGCTACCTTACCTTCTCTTTCCCTTTTCCCAGCCACACCTGTGACTGTGCAGGGTTATGTGGTGAGCTTGTAGCTTGGGTGGGCTTTGCTGCTGCAGTCTAGTCAGTACTGTCAGAAATAGAGTAGCACTGTGTTCTTTATAACGTGCAATGTAGCCTTTAGCTCCCCATCCCCACCCCTGACTTCACCCATGTGCCCTGGGCAGCCTCATCTCACATTTGGAAAGCATAGGCTTGGCTTATTGCTGAGTGTCCTCTCAAAACCAAACCAAGTTGTTTCCTCAAATTTCCTACAGGTTTAAAGTGGATCATAAAGTAGGGAAGCCACCAATTTCACTTTCATGCATCCCTCTCACACTTGGACAGTAACTTTGATTATCAGGTGACAGTTCCTCGGGCCAGAAGGAAAGAACCACACTGTCTCATTTATGGAGGTTGGTAACTCCCTGTAAACACTTAGAGGAAGAAAAATTCACTGATATGTCTTATATCTAGATGATTATTTTCTGTCCGTAAGGGAGAGAAAATTACTTCTTCTGACCATTGAAATTTGCTGTGATGTCTGATAACATAAGGTAAAGGAGAATTATTTAATATCACAGAAAAAAAGAAGTATCATTCCACTTGTATCCTTACTTAGTTGCGGTATATGATTTTCAAACTTTTTGATTGACTTAAGCTTAAAAAAATAAATTTTAGGGGGCTGGAGAGATGGCTCAGCTCACAACTTTTTGTAAATCAAGGTATGGGGGATCTGACATGCTCACACCAATGCACATAAGAAAATAAAGTAAAATAAAATTTTAAAATTATATGTAAAGACATGTTCACTAAGAGTTAAAGTCCAGGCAAACCTCCCTATTCATGTCTCTGCCTATTTTTACCATTACTAAGTGAACAGAAACTTACTGTGCATGTTTCTGGGTATTTCGATATGTTTATTTCTCAAATATTTAGATATGTTAGTGTCGTAAGTGTAATATTAGGTTGAAGACAGACACTTAATAGGTTTTCTGTATTGGGCTAATAAGTTTCTCTGGCAATGCAGAGAACAGGTTTATATAAGCAAAGCAACTCCAGGGTGAGTTCTCCAGTCCCAGAGATCAAGATAGTAGAAGTCATACTGAAAGGACCAAGCAGACGCCATAACAGGCTTCTCAGTCTTCTCTCAGAGATCAGGCCTCAATTTCAGTTTCCTGAGACTTGAGCAAGCAGTTTCTGGGAGGGACGTGAACAAAAGACATAGTCCTTGCAGTAGCTCCCTTTCTGCACGTACTCTGACTGCTCAAAGTTCAGCCAGATGTTTACTGTCTGGGGTCCCTCACCAACTTAGAGTTATGTGCATGAGTCAAGGACAGAGCCTAGACCACTGAGCCAGCCCCCACAGTCAGTACGTGCTAGGCCAGCCAGCCCCCATGGCAGCTCAAGGACAGAGCCTGGGCCACTGAGTCAGGCCCCACAGTCAGTATATGCTAGGCCAGCCAGCCCCCATGGCAGCTCAAGGACAAAGCCTGGGACTTGTGCTGGACTACCTCCAAAATGGTAATAGTAACCCCCAACCAGTAAATTCAAAGGTTACATACCCTCACCGAATTAAAAGAGAACAGAGATAAAAATAAACCAATCCAAGTTGCACCCGTGCCAACCCCCCCAGCCCCCCTGAAGGGCTTATGGTTTTTGCCTTTAAAAAGCTAGCCTCACAAAGAAAGAGCAACTCCTCCCTACCTCACTCTGTTGGGTGTGGGAATGAGTTCCCTGTCTAGACTTGTATCTATAGAATAAACCTTGCTGTTGCATTCTGGGGATCCGGTCTTCGGGGGTCTCTTTGGGGTCACAATCTGGGCATAACAATACGCCCCGAACTGAAGCAGGGAGGTTATATAGCCTGTAGGCGAGGGGTGATGATGTGTCTACCACAAGCTGGGTTTGTGCCCAAGTACAGTGAAAAACTGAACAGGTGGGGACTTGGGCTGCCGGCAACTTCAGGGGAGGAGCCGCCGCAACCGCCAAGAATGAGGAACTGGGCTTTTTGGTGAGAGAGAGAGAGAGAGAGAGAGAGAGAGAGAGAGAGAGAGAGAGAGAGAGAGACCCTCTCTATCAGACAGTGCAAGAGTGAGCTGGAGGTTCCAACAGATAAACATTGAATTGATTTTTTTTCTTCATGTGATCATGTTAGAGGAAACGCTTTGTAACTATAGTGTTGTGAGGTTCCAGAGAACACGGGAACACTCTTAACCCCTAATAGAAAGTCTGTATTGCTGGCCTGCAGCTGCATGGGAAACTTACTCAAATCAAGCAGCCAAGAGCCTCACCGTTCTTTGCCTTTGGTTCTCAGGACCAGTGATAAGTGAAACTACAGAAGGCAAAAAGAAATGTTAGTACATTTAGAAACTTTCTGGGATCTGGAACTATGGGCTGCATCTTTTATGGATTTGGTCTTCGCTCCCGTTTTGGCAGGTGTTGGGGCCTACCTGCATGCTAGGTTCTAAGGTCGGAATGGTGTCTGTAACACGTTGTGTTAAGGTCTCAAGGCCCATTACAATAGGAATAAACTCATCTGCATATTTCATCTGTTGTGTACCGTGTCATTCTCCAGACTCTGTCTCTACTTTCCCCTCCTTGCTCTGGCCTTGGGACACTGAGCTGAACTGGCTGCATGAAGTAGCTCACAGTCTTCAGCACCTTCCTTGCCCTGAGGCTTTGGGCTGTTTTGTTGTTGTTGTTTGTTTGTTTTTGTTTTTGCATTTTCTGGTTTTTTTTTGTTTTTTTTTTTAATTTTTCAGAGAGCCATTGGCATGAGATCTGGAGAAGAGGAGAAAAGAGAGATAGGTGTATACATCTCCCTTCCTCCATACTTATTTTCTCTGACTTTGTGGTCTTCCTCTGTTGTGGATCAGACCCCTGAGCTCCACGGCCTTCCACACATAGCTGTCACTGGTTTCTAAGTAGTTCCAGAAGATAATGGGAATTTCCGTTGTGATTAATTCCAAAGCACTGAACCATCGTTGCTGCCATTTTAAACCTATAAACAAAGCATGTAAGAAACACCTCCATTAAAATGGTCCATTGCCCATTTGGTCTGGACCACCTGTTTTTCTTGCCTTTGATGGATAACTATAAACTTCATGCACTGACAGCTGTGTCCAATGTTTGCTCGTTCAGGAAAAGCTTCAATGAGCAATTTTAAAGTCCTTTTCTGTGTGTGCTATGAGTACTTGTTCATAATAAATAATTATTTTTATATGGTTAATATATGGGCAAATATATAGCTTCAATTCAAATATAGACACATACTACTTACTGTAAGTGTTGTTGAAAGGGTGATCAATCATTGCCTTTCCAAACTGGAGGAGAGAACATATTTCCCCACATTTTTGTCATTTATAAGCCTTTCTTCCAGTAAACACAAAACTTAGTTTGTTTTAATTTCACTGATTGCTAACAAGATGGCCATTCTTAGGTCTCGTCATGTACACTCTCCTTCATTTGGCTGTTCAGCCCCCATTGCCTGTAGCGGCAGCAGTGGCCCCAGGTGCCGTGAGAAACACAACAGCATCTAGACCAACCAGCTGGGACCAGTTCACCAAGAGATTGCCGACACCCAAACAAGCCTGCTTCTCAGCAGCAATTCCATCAGAAGAGCAAAGCCTCCTGGTTGGTGTGCTGACCGGTGACAGCCAAAAGGCAATGAGAGACTGCTACGTCAAACCCACCGGCTCCAGTGGTGGGCACACTCCCGGGGGCCACTGATGCAAACCATTCTTGTTCATAGGAAACTCCCCTGAAGAAACTGCTTCTCAAGTCACTTCCTGTCTTGACTCCTTGAAGTACTCACTGTGTCTTACCTATTGTCTTGTCCTATCTATTTTCTTTCAAAACACTCACCTTTGGTAAAGCTTCCCTCTCATCCCTGACAGCATCATATTCAAAACTTCCATTTTAAAATAATCCCTAGGTGGAGCCATCAAGATGGCTTAGTGAGTGAGGCAGTTCTTCTAATCTTGAGGGCCTGAGCTCCATCCTGGGACCCACATGGTGAAAGTGGAAACGATTCCCACAAGTTGTCCCCCAACCTCCACATGCATGCTGTGGCATGCACACTCACTCACATGCATGCACTTGCACACACACATTCATGAAGTAAGTGTCAAAAAATGGAATGAGTGTAGAAAAGGAGTGCAGAAAAATGGGCTTCTTCTGACACTTCCTTAATGTTTGACCTCCTAGTAAACTTCCTTCATAATCTCTGAGAACTTAGATATTGATAATGATAACTCAGTCAACAATCAGAGCCATGCCCTCCATCTTACGGTTAAAGCAAAGTGCATGCAGTCCACAACCACAGTACCAATGTGCTTCTTCATAATTGTTAGCCTTTTCCTCACTTCCGTGCTCTGAAAATCACTGTCCACATCCAGAACCTATAATGTGTGCATTTTCTCATGTTTATTGTTACTCTTTAGTTTTCAGCCCTTTCTGTCTGGACCTGCTTTGATAAAGTTCTACTGTAAAGCCTTGTAGCCCATCCCTTGTACATGCCTGTGACTCTCTTAGTACCACGGCCCTGGCTTACTTCCTTCATGTAGCTTGCACCTGTGTGTGTCCACTGACTACTGAGATGAAGAATGTTATTGGAGGTTGGGGTGTTGGCTGTTGGCATTTAGACTCATATTTTCTGTCCCTTGACACTTATGGCTACATGGTAAGGACATGTGCTCCATTTTTCTGTTCAGACTGCATGTCTTCTGCATGATCATTTCAGCAACTGTTCTTTTATGAACCTTCAACATCCATACACTTAGCAGATGATCTATTTCACTTTTTCTCCTACTGAAAAAAAAATAGAAGGTAAAAGAGAATATAGAGACCACAACTGCTTTTCCAACTCACTTAATTGAATTTGTAATTTACATACATATTTCTGGTTAACTATTATATATATGATATACACATATATGTATATATTATATATGCATATATTAGATATATACACATATGTCTATATTTTCATATCTAATCTGCCAGATCTATCATCTCTCACCATCCATATACCATCTATATCATTATCATTTCTCTATGAACCAATTAATCCACTCTGAAATCTGTTTCACTCTTTATCATTTCTCTAGTTATCATCTATCATGTGTCTATCATCTATCACCTATCTCTGGATCACTATAAACAACTTGCCCGCACTTGTATCCAAAGACACTGCATTAAGTAGGGCCACAGATTCTATTGTCACTAGTGCTGTAAAGAACACAGCTGCCTCAGTTTTTGCTCCTGTGGCATTCATAATTTTCAGGCATCTCTGGAACCCTTCACATCAATGCTAAAACCTACTGCTGTTTCTTTTTTCAAAACAACCGCTATTCAAGAATCTCATCTCTATACAAACCCATCGTATTTTCCTTTATTCCAAAACTGCTTAAAAGACTTGAGAAAACTCACTTATTCTAATAGTTTGCTTCCCTGGAGTCCATTTAAGACAGGCTGATGAGGCCCACTACTACACCAAAGTTTTTACATGATTAGCAATGTCTTAAGTACCAAATACAACCTCTAATTCTGCTTCCATCCAGCTACATCTGTCTGCAGTTCATGTCTCTCTCATCCTTAGAAGACATTTTTAACTTCTGTTTCAACAGTGAACACACTCCTGATTTCCTACCGTCCTCTGACCTCTTATTTTGTATTACCTTCACTATTTTTCTCTCCTTTCTTCCCTAACAAAACTGAATCTCAAGGGCTGAATCTTTGGGTCTTTAGGTTATTTTTCATGTACCTGTCTCCACTTAACAAATATAACTCAGCTATGTGTTTTTAATAACCATTGTCTGTTAGCAACTTTGAAATTTGTGTCTCCTGATTGGATTTTAGTCCTGACCTATAGGCCAGCTTTATAAGCAGCTGTTCGTGTGGTATCCACTCTTGGTCTTCCACCTGTCAATTCAAATGAAAAATGCTACCAACTGAGCTCTCAGCCTAACAGGTCGGAAGCCCTAAAGCACTAGGAGTCAGAGAGCTAGATTCCTGTGAGCAGAGAGGAACAGGGCTCTAGGTAGACTTCTATAATTTTCATTTCAACAATTAAGATGGCTGACTTCTGATTCTGTACCCTCTCCATGCTAAAGACTGAGTGGAAGATTTCCTGCTACAGGGAATTGTTTAGTAGGACTTTGAAATCTCCCATGTACGGTAGGTGGAGAGCAATCAGCTTCGGTTTCTCTGCTTTATCCAACTCCCCCAAACACCCTGAACCAGTCAGTTTCTAGGGAGAAACAGACAGAAACATATACAACTCCTGATTTCTCCAGAAAAATTCTGATTCTGGGTGCAGACCTCCCCATCACTGGAGGACTCTGTCTTTTTAAAACACACACACACACACACACACACACACACACACACACACACACCAATAGATTAAACTTGGCTGAGTGCTGAGACCTGGCCTTTCTTGCCCCTTTGTTCTTTCTATCAGCAGAGTGAAAGAATCCCTTCTGAAATCAGAGGACCTCACCCCAGGGCATCAGTCACCCACTACGCTTCCTTTGTTCTTCGCCTTCTCCCTAAAAGCAACAGCTTTGCTTATAGTGTAACCCTTTTATTGAATGAACTAGCGCATGTTTGGAAGGAATTTAGGCTTTAGTGCTCATGAAGAAATAAATCTGTCCCATTCAATGCATTCACTGATCATTTGCTTTGCTCTGGTATCAGTATGTTAAAACGTCTGTTTTTCACACACATCAATAAGGTTTTCTTCACTGTAGCATCTGCCATTCTCTTAGTACACAATTTTTAAATAGAAAAACAAAAACAGAAACCACTATTTTTAAATCCAATCAAAATCCAAGTATCTGAATGGTTGAATGTTGTTTGTGCTTGTTGTGACGTTTAGATTATATTCTGACAATTTACTTTATGCTTTATACATTTGCATTTGCCGCTTTTCTAAATCAGGGGCTTGAGTTATGACTGAGCAGTCAAGAACACTTGCTGTTCATCTGGAGGAATTGAGTTCAGTACCTAGCACCCAAGTCAGGTGACTCACCACCACCTGGCACCCCAGTTCCAGGAGTCTCACACCCTCTTCTGGACTCTGAAGGCACTTGTGTGTGTACGTGCATGTACACACACACAATTTTTAAAATAAAATGTTTTTATACAAACCCTCACTCTTGTTCAATTCATGCAGATTTCTCCATTTTTTCTTTAATAGTTTGAAACTCTGACATCTCATTAATATTTTTCAAATGGCTGCACTTGAAATTAGAATGTGTATTTAAAATTTGCTTCTTGTATGCAATGTCTTATGTTAATAACTTTCTTTGTGTTTTTCCACATTAAATCAAGACTCTTAGTATTCAGACTAACTCTTCTTCCACTTCCTGTAAAAATAATTGTTTTACTTTGAGATCATCAACGGTTAATTTAATTTTAAGATGACTCCTTTATCTTTTTAAAATACTTTTATTTAAGCCTTGCATAAATTGTATGCCTTCTTTCTTCATTTTTGTGGGTCTTGGATGGCACTTTTTCTCAAAACAAGGTGCTACCTAGGACTTTGCCCCAATCTCAGGACAGCCAGAGGAGAACTGGGTACTGGCAACTAGGTCTTTGGAAATGGAATGGGGCTGTTCACACTCCCTAAGAAAGGTCAGGAGACCCTTTCCTGACGGCTTCCCTCCCCCAGCTGCAATTGCTTTGGGGAGCTGTAGACTGTGAAGCGGCAGGTTTATTAAAATTAGGGCATCATAATGCAGCTTCTGTGAAGTCTCCCTCCGAGATGGGGTGGGACTTTGTGCTGACTCAGCTGACTGGGAGTCACCCAAGCTCTTAATTCTTGTGTATACTTCATGAGATTGCTGATTTTCTCACTGCTTTTTCCATTGTGACAGGTTGGGCCTGTTTGTGATTTCCACTATGAAAATGTGTGCCCCAATAGCTTGGAACCCAGTTATCAGTTCCTATTATTTCAATTAATTCCATTAAAATAACACAAAGCTCATTTTCTTCTGAAAATGACTGCCAAACTCCAAAGACTATTATGTGGACCACTTTCAATATTTTAGAAGATTGGATATTAATGGCAATTAGACATGCTGTCAGGTTTGAACATCCTTAGTGACTTAGATAACTTCACTGGATTAAAAGGTAAACTAACAGAAATAAAGTATTAATAATCCCAAAGAGATAGAGTACCATTCCTATGATAATCATTCCCTTCTATGGGAAATAACTAAAGTTTGAATCTTAGCCATCTATTATTTAAATATTTTCATGGGGCTAGAGAGATGCTCAGGGGTTAGGAGCACTTGCTACTCTGGCAGAGGACTCAAGTTTCCATTTTAGCACCTACATCAGGTGGCTCATAACTACCTGGACCTCAAGCTCCAGGAATTGCACACCTGTTTTTGGCCTCCCTAGGCACCTGAACTCATACATGCACATACTCCTACACAGACACAACATATATACATAGACATATGAAACATATACACATACACATTACTTTAAAATATAAAGTAATTCTTTAAAAGTACATATTATAGGACTACTAATGACAAGGATAACTCTCCTATCCTTGCGATTCTCAGCATTAGAGGGTAAATGTGTCTTCCTATATGTTTTATGATGGCATATGTCTGGCTTTAAGAGAAAAATAGGTTTATTTACTTTCAGTTTATTTGTTTCTATATCGTCAATAAAGTGCTACTTCTATGTGAAGGGAAAATATATGAGATCACACAACTCATTGTTTAATACCTGCGGCAGAATAAATCCAAAGAGTTATATCGTATCTGCTGCCTGAGAGGAGACGATGAGGACATAACGCGTGTGTAATTAGATCTGAGACAGAGAGGGTATATCATGTCTGCAGCTAGAGAGAAGAGGAAGAGCAGCCCTTTCCATAGCTCCCATCTGCTTGTCCCCAGACAAGCTGCCCACATAATCGAGTCAGCTGAGTATTGATTGCAGAAAATAACTACATTCAAAGTCAAGAATATTTGTGTCCAAAACCCTGCTTCTCAATAACTTAGTAGGGCAAACTTAGACATATCTTTCAGGATGGTGATGTATAGGGGGAATCGCCATGACACTTAACATCTGAGCTAGCACGGGCACTTTTTGAAAGAAGTAGCAGGCAATGTGGTTTAACTATGGCATTTTCAAACAAAATTGGTTTTTGTTGCTCCCCTCCCTCGACATCTACTCCATCCCCTGTACCCTCTAATATCCTTCTTCTCAGGCACATCTTTCCTATTGTCCTAACACTTGTGTCCCGTACGCTCCTGCCACTTTCTCATCACCCATTTTTTTCCTTTTGTGCTCCCTCTCTAGTTTCATAACCTATGCCTACAATATCCAAATCCGCCTACTTCCTTACATTTAATAATTTCATCTTTCTCTAATCCTGAATGTAATTCCACTGTCTGTGCATATTTTCACTATCTATTCATCTCTGAATGGACATCTAGGCTGCTTTCATTACCTTAGTATTATGAATGGTGCCTCAATAAGCATGGGTAAGCAAGGATCTCTGTGTTATAATATAGACTCCTTTGGAAACGTGCCCGGGTGTACTATGACTAGGTTAAATAGCACTTGTATTGCTTAGAAGGAAACCCATATTGATTTTCATAACAACATGTTCACTGAATGACTTAAGAGTTTTTGAGATTTAATGTCATGTGTGACATAATGAGAGCTCTGAAATAAATGTTCAATTTGCTGACATGTATATAATGACAACATCAAATACATAAAATACCAATAATAAAGATTTACAACTTAATAAATTATATACACAAAATGTAAATCCTTGTAATTAATATCTACAAATTATAATACCTAATCATCTAACTGATATAGCAATAATAATACCAAAGTGATGTGTTTTTATCTAAATATTCTCTTTCTACACTTACTCTAAAGACCATGAAAAAATAAAACATTAAAGAAGCAAGGAAATTTTTTAGCTATGGACAAGAAAGAATGAACACTTTCAAGTAAAGACAAGCCTGCAGATGAATCCTCTAGAATAGTGAGTACAATTACAGCAAAGTTTGGTTGAGCTACACATACATTTATGTTGAGTTGCAATTCAGCAAGTGTCAAACTGGCAATGTCTGTGCACACAATGTTGTACTAGAGATCTGGAGAGATAGTCTCACTTACATATGCCTTTTAGTCTCATCTTGTTTGGTAATCAAAGCTACTACATATACATATTAGTAACTAACTGTGTGGTATGTGGAATACTGAGGTATGAGAAAGGAAACATCCAATTAAAGGACCAAAAATGAAAGAAATAGACCCCTGGAATAGGTTGCCATGCAGGACATCTGTGGATGTGTGTGAGAACAAGGGATCTGGCTGAGGGAAGTGGAAAACGAGGAAGAAAAACAGTACTTAATGAGCACCCAATATATACTTCCTAATGTGCTACATTGTTAATCCTCATAAGAATGCTGTGACCTTGGGTTGCAACAGTTCATCCACATACCCATCTCCATAATGTCCTCCAAACAAACCAAAGTATAATTCCATAATAACACATCTGGGGCACCCTTACATATTTTGGGTTACTTACGGAACTTAGATGAGGGATTGTTCACAGTATTAGATGTAAAAGTAGCCACACTGGAACGTCTTCACTCAGCATGGATGATAGATTATAATAGCCACATAGATGGAAGCTCTTTGTGTTAGCATTTTCAGGCCTATATATACCCTAGCACCTCCTGAGGGCCTAGCCCATTCAAGTACAATTAGGACAGAATTGATCTGAAGGAGATGGTGGCAGGCATCATGGATCTGAAGATGGTGGTGGACTTCTCTGAGTACTTTATCTTCTAACAGTTGGGATTTTTGTTTCAAAGGGGAAAGGTGATGACTGCAAAAGTTGAAAGACCTCAGGATTTACTCAGATGTTGGGGTTGGGACTTGACCTCATGTTGTTCTCATTCCATGTCAGTTTTCAAAACAGCACATGGCAAGCCAAGTACTAAGACCCTAATCAGCCAGTGTGCTCTCTGCTGCCTACTCAGAGTCACAGTGTTAGAAAGGACTCAATCTTCCTGGAGAAGGACAGGGACAATCCTGACAAGTTCCTTTTAAGCATTCTAGGAAGGTTACCATTATTTTTAAAATTACTGTTACATTGAGAGTTCTTATCTGTGAAATGTTTTGGGCATAATTTACCAGGGCCATGTTGATTAATTCCAATAAACTTCAACATATGAATTTATATGTCATAAATGTATTGTGTAATGTGTTATAAGCACACTGTGCTGGAAATATAGTTGAGTGCACTTTTGTTTTTCTATATTTTCAGAATTTATTGAGTAACACATTTACAGGTTCCAAGGTTTCAGTTCCAACATGTGTCATAAAATTCACTATCATTGTAGCCTTCTCAGATGAATGCAAGTTATTTTATTCCAATCTTAATTACCAACATTAGCTCTCAGATCACATCACATAGTACACCATAGCCATATATATCTACACAGCTACATATGCACATATGGGTTACAGAATGAATGCAAGTTCAAGTGGCTGAGGCAGAGATCAAATGGGGGCAAATGTGTGCTGAGAAAGACAATGAACCAGGTTCAGGCTGGGAGGAAGCTGCGGGTGGATCCTTGGGACTCAGGTTTGAACTTGAAGCTACTTGGGTGAGAGACCAAAATGGGTCCAGAGTAGCAGCAGGAAACAGCTGGGCAGGTCCATGTCTGAGTGGGTGAGCAGCTGGAAAGGCAGGTGGTCAAGTACACTGTGAAAACAGTGGGAGACTGTGTGTAGTTGTAGCTACAGGAACAGTAGGGAAGTCCTCCGTCCTGACATACACACACCACGTACCAGATAACAGGGTAGTGTGGGGCCATGGCATCGTGGTATTAGGTGCTTTATGGGATCCAGATGAGAGGTACAGTATTTGCTTTGTTTGGCATGGCTGTTAAGTTCTCAGACCTGTCTTCCTTGATTTTAATATGCCCACGTGCCATGACAGCAGTGGTTCTCAACCTGTGGGTCATGACCCCCTTGGCAATCCTCTCTCTTTCAAAATATTTATATTACCACTCATAACATTAGCAAAATTACAGTTATAAAGTAGCAACGAAAATAATTTTATGGTTGGGGGTCATCACAGCATGAACCATATTGAAGGGGTTGCAGCAGTAGGAAGGTTCAGAACCACTGCTCTATAGTCTCAGTTTACCCAATAAACTTCTATGGTGGCTCCCTTTCAATTCCCAGAATTAGAAAATTATCAGTCTGCTGGGTGGTGCTGCCTGACAGATGCTTCAGTTTATGGATAGATTTGGGCAGCTGTTCTCAACCTGTGGGTGCTTTGGAGGTCACATATCAGACATCCTGATATCAGATATTTATATTAAGATTTACAGTAGTATCAAAATTAGTTATGGGGTAGTAATGAAATAGTTTTAAGGTTGGGGACCACCACAACATGAGGAACTGTATTAAAGGGACGCAGTGTTGGGAAAGTTGAGAACCACTCATCTAGGGGCTGGAGTCATCTTCCTCCATTAAAATGGAGTCAAAAGCTACTTGTAAAATGGAATTGCCTAGGGGAGAAAACACCTTGAAAAACAACACTTGTGAAATATGAAGTAACTTGGAGTAGGTTACAGACTGGTCTCAATAGTATGCAACTATCACAGTAGAAATTAAGAACACTTTCTATCCACAGTAACTCCTTGTGTGGTGATGGGCCATGGAGATGCTGAGTTTGGGCCAGGGCACTTTCCAGTTGAAAGGATGAAGAGGAGTGTAAATAAGCAGAAAGGGTGAGGGCAGGCTTCCTGGGATGATGGTTTCTTTTTGCCAGAATATATGTCAAAAGAAAATGGTGGGTAAACATGGGGACAGATATCTTAACAGAACCAAAATGGAAAGGGAAGGACTCAAAAGTGGTAAGGAAGGACTCAGTAGCCCTATAAAAGACCCAAGCCAGCACCCAGCTAGCAAACTTCCAGCCCTCAGGCCTCTTCCATTCCAAAGGACAAATTTCCCTTTTCTGTGGATTGGTCTTCTATCTTTCTGGACATTCAATTCTTAGTCCAGACCAGGAATTAAACTTGGTAATCCTTAAACAGACACCAGCATACGTGTTACACAATGTAATGAAAAGGGACTTGTGGAGCAGCATGGAACCTCTATGTCCCCCATGTAGCTTGTACTCACCCCTGACCTGGAGGTTATAACTAAATTGTGAATCTCAATAATCTGTCTCATTCTTTTTTTTTTGGGGGGGGGGGGTTCGAGACAGGGTTTCTCTGTGTAGCTTTGTGCCTTTCCTGGGACTCACTTGGTAGCCCAGGCTGGCCTCGAACTCACAGAAATCCGCCTGGCTCTGCCTCCTGAGTGCTGGGATTAAAGGCGTGCGCCACCACCGCCCGGCACTGTCTCATTTTTGTCTGACAAAAATTCCTAAAAGTAAGAAAGTTCCCCACTTTATGTTATCATAACATTCCGTCACAACACCCTTTTCTTTGAAAAGTCCTCGGTATAATTGAATTTCCTGTTTCCATACACCATGCCTACTACACACTAAATGTCAAGATAGAGCATGTATACACACACACACACACACACACAAACACACACACACACACACACACACACACACACACCACTCCACAGGTTAAGGAATGTCTCAGAATAAAGGCAGAAAGAATGTGAGAGTTGAGGGCTGGGAAGGAGTGCGGTGAAATGCTAGCTTATCAAAATTTCATGGTTCTTTCACAAATGACTTGACAGTAGTTGTGGATTCCTAAACAGGATAAAGCCATTTAAAAATTCCAGCCTGGATCAGGGAGTGAATCCCAAATGTCCCACCCTAACTCAGAATCATTGGCAGTTGATGGTTCCTAAACAAGGAAGAATCACTTTTCTTTGGGGTTAGGGCTTGGCTACTGATAGGTTGCTTGTGTCCTAGTGGACAACACACGACACGAATGTGCCTAGGAGCAACTAATTGGACACAGCAGTTTTTGCTTGTTTGTTTGTTTTGTTTTGTTTTGTTTTTAAGGGGAAATGAAATAAAGATGGAGATGTATGTTGGTGGAAAGGCTCTGAGGAGTTGAAATGGAGAAATGGGGCATATTTATGACTATTATACAAGGTGTACATGTATGAATATTTAAAACCATTTGAATATAAACATTTGAATAGAAACAAATTTAAAAGTAATAAACCTAACCAAGAAGGTGAAAGACCTCTACAGTGAAGACTTTTAATCTCTGAAGAGATTGAGGAAAACACTAGAAGTTAGAAAGACCTCCCATACAAAAGGATTAGTAGACTTAAGAGTATAAAAACCACCATCCTACCAAAAGTACTTTACAGATTCAACACAATTCCAATGAAACTCTCTATGATATTCTTCACAGAACTAGAAAAAAATCTTAAAATTCATTCAGAATCACAAAAAAGCCTTGGATAACAAAGTAATAATAGGTTAAAAAGAATAAAGAAGAGATTACCATATCAGATTTCTAGCTATATTATAGAGCTATAGTAATAAAAAACAGTATGGTACTGGCACAAAACAGACATGTAGACCAAAATACAGTCTGAAGAAAACACAGCATCTTCAACAAATGGCATGGGGAGAATCAGATGCCCATGTGCAGACTAATGAAATTAGACCTCCATCTATGATCTTGCATAAAGTCAACTCCAAATGGATCAAATACCTCAATGTGAAACCTAAAATACTTAAATGGCTTGAGGTAAACATAGACAGGACCACACAAGATTCAGGGATATGAAAGGACTTCTAATCAGGACTCCATTTGTTCATGAATTAAGGCCAATTGTTGACAAATGGGAACTTATAAAACTAAAAAGCTTCTGTACAGCAGAGGGCACAATCAATCAAGTGAGGAGGACGCCCACAGAGTGGGAAAGAAACACCTGATAGAGGATTAATATCCAGAATATACAAAGAAGGATGAAACAAATGACCCAAATAGAAAATGAGCTATAAATCTAAGCACACAGTTCTTAAAAGAAGAGATTTAAAATGGCTAAGAAATGTCACTAGAGGGCTCAATACCATTAGCTAGTAGGTAAATGCAAATTAAAAGTACTTTGAAATTTCCTCTCACCCCAGCTAGAATAGTTTAGGTCAAGAAATAGCTAACCATAAATGATGGGGAGGATGTGGGGAAAGAAAACTCTCAATCACTATTGGTAGGACTACAAACTTGTACATCTGCTTTGGAAATCAGTGGGGAGAATCCTCTAAAAGTTAAAAATAAATTTACCATATGACCTAGCTATAGCATTCCTTTGGAAATGCTCAAAGGACCTGACCACATACTCCAGAGATATTTGGTCAACTCTCTCTGTGGCTGCCCTCTGCGCAACAACCTATGAAATGTAAATGGGAACAACTTACATGTCTTTCAAATGATGCATGGGTAATGAAAATGTGGGGCATATGCACAGTGAAATTTTATTCAGACATAAAGAAAAAATAAAATTCACAGGTAAATGAATGGGACTAAGACGATATAGTGAGTGAGGTAGCCCAACCACAAACGATGAATTCCGTATGTTCTCTTTCAAATATGGTTCTTAATTCTGAATCTTCAGATGTGAGTATATAATCTGCAGTAATTATAGAAACAAGAAAATATTTTTAAAAAAAGACTGTGGGGACTATTTTTAGAGAAGGAAATAGTAAGATACAGATGCTATGAAAGAGGAACTGAGAACATGGGGGGGTTAACTTCAAAGGGGAAAGAGAGTAATATAGGAAGGGAAAAGGAGAGAAGGATAAATAACACTAAGTATGTTTGAAAACGTCACAGGGAAATGTTTTATTTTCCCTTAAAAATAATACACTTACTTTTATGTAATAAAAATAAGACATTAATAGTGTATGTATACAAAAATCTACATAGTTTAAATGAAGTTACACCACTTGGGGTGACATATTCCCTCAAGAGCCATAGACTTCCTAACTAAAACAAGTGGGAAAACTCCTTTTGAGTTGGTAGTTAGGAAAGTCCAAAAGACCCCGCCCCCCCAAAAAAAAACGAAAACAGAGTATTGTAATTCTCCATGTTTTCCTTCCAGAATTTGAAAGTAAGGTCCTATTACTGATACCACACAGTTCGGAGACAATACTCAGAGGAATCAAATGTAAGTGCCATGAGAGTCTGCTCTGATTGAATCTGCTGCCAAAGAAGAAGAACAACCTGTAGTTCTCCCAAGTTATAAAGCTTATGAACCACCAGAGTGACCTGCATGGTAAAGTTTCAATGCTGCAATAGTGAGTGACACTTATATCCTGAAGAAACTAACAGCTACCTAATTAAATTTAGAATTGATGGGAATTCATTCCTGGTATTATAAACCTAGCCAACTACCCATGGCTGGAAAATTGTGGACCCTAGAGGAGAACCTGCTACTAGCATTTTCCTAGAGAAAAGAAAATATAGTTTCTAAAGGCATTCTAAATATTTATCCTTATATCACAGATAAATGCAGTTCCAACCCCTCATCAAAGATGAGTCTTTTTAATCATTAGATGGAGACCATTACAGAGATCCACTAGTTAAATGCGAAGAACAACTGACCATAGGATTCCAGCCCCTAAATGATGCATCTACAAGAGAGTATTGTGGAAGAGGGGTTAGAAAGTGTAAGCAGCAGAGGACCAGAACATCTTCTGGAGATAGTCTTCTATTGATGACAGGAAGCTGCACCCAGGAAATCTTAGCAATATGGTCATGTAAACAAGACCTGCATAATGGCAATGCCAACTGACATGACATTGTCAGTGGGGGAGCTTTTACAAAGTCTGACCCCTAGATGAATGGTTTCAAAGAGAAGGCAAATCGGTCTTCTCTAGGTAGACTCTCCCTGAAGATGCCTGAACACACGTACATAGGGCCAACAATCAAAGGACTCAGAAGGTTAAGGTTATATACATATACATATACATATATATATATATATATATATATGTGTGTGTGTGTGTGTGTGTGTGTGTATAACAATATTGATTTAAGTAGATGAGGTCATGAATTAAAAGGGAATGGAAGAGAAACTGGAAGAGTTTTTGGAGGGGCTAGAGAAAGGGGTGGGAATGATGTAAATATAGTACTCAAATGAAATTCTCCAATTCAAATTAAATGAAGAGCTCAACTCCAATAATCAGGCTTCATTATATATTACAACTTCCTTGGTGTTTCCTCCCATAATCTTATAGAATTGTGAGCATGTATTATTGTTGATATAGCATTCTGTTACTACACCATCCCCTTCATTAATATATCTGTTTCCCACACTCCAAGAAAGAGTGTAATGCACTCCCTGGTTTTTGCTATGTCCTTCTATTGTCAGAAACACTACAGGGTGTGTGAGAATTGTGTGATAAGTATTTCTGAGACAAGAAGATAATTTTTCTTTGCCTTTCTTTTGCTCTGACCATCTCTTGAACAACTACTTGAAAATTTTTAGAGTATAAAAATGATGATTTGAAGAGATGATGTTAGTGAAAGCAAATATGCCTTCCATAAAGGTTTTGCAGCCTTGTTATATTATTCACACACTTCCGTCCTTCTCCCTGAGGAGATGGCTTTAGAAAAGCTGAGGTCGTCAGAAAGAAAGGTTCAGTTAATTAACTAATGATTGTGTGGTGTGTGTCTGTGGTGCAGGCTTGTGTGCACATGTACACAGATCCATTGGGTGTCTTCTCACATTCGCACCTTACTTCAAGGATACAGGTTCTCTCACTGACCCAGAAGCTCACCATTTTTTAGCTAAACTGCCTGATCAGCTTAAGAAAGAAATCCTTCTGGTCCGTTTTCAGAATGAGGTACCCTGAGAGCACAGCAGATTCACTGACACAGATTAGCAGGAGATGCTTGGCCCTTCTCCCCACAACAGCTTGCTCCTGTTTTTTTCCCAGAACTCTGATGGTTTGGAAGTTGTAGCGAGCTCACTACATCACTGAGCACACGATCAGAAACCGAGTGACAGAAAGACCCAAATTATTCATCAGGTAAGGCTTTGCATCTTGATCCAATAATCCAGAAGATTGGGGGAGGGGACTATGTTAAAAGAACCCAAAGACTGTGACCCTCGAAAGTACCAGCCTATTGGAAAAAGAGGTCAGAGGTTTCTCGCCACCCGGGAGTCTACAAACCCCTGTGCCAGCCAAGTCAGCACACCAGCCATTTTTGCTTTTTCTCCATACTCTTGCTCCTTTCTACAGAACGACAGTAAAGACTGCTTAGCTTTTACTGCATTTTTTAATTTACTACAGAGTGAGGGTAAGTTTTCTACATCAGCTCTCACCTTGGGCTCTCACCTGTCTCTCCCTAATCCCCTCAGCTCAACTCTAGGGTCACAGGCACTCAGGGTTGCACCTGGCTCTGTTAGGTGGGTTCTGGGGATCCAAACTCTAGTGTTCATGCTTTCTAGCCACACAGTCCTATCCAGCGAGCCAACTCAGTCCTAAGAAAAGCTGATTTTAACACCCGGCACTTAGTGAATCGTAGAGTAATTTATGTTAGTGAAGCTTATCGTCTCCTCCACAGTTTGATTAAATGACTTCCCCACAAACTTAATTTCTTTATCAGACACTCTGCTTCTCCACATAGACCGAGACACCGTGAGGTGGGCTGGGCTACATAAGCCTACAAATTCCACAATTTATTAATCCAAGATAAATAGGCCAGGAAAAGATGAATCTTCCTTCTTAACCAGGGTGAAGAGGCATCCATTCGCTTGTTCTGAACCACATACAACACTTACGGACTGTATATCTTAATTAACATTTACACAACAGAGCAAAAATAACAAGAACTTGGCATTTTTCCATCCTTCTATGTTTCATAATTTCAGTTAGTTTTTCTTACAGTGCTCCAGTTCTGCAAATACAGCCAATTTTCTTAAGTAATTAGCTTGTCTATTTTGAGTAAACATGCTACAATGTGAGAATATAAAAGAGTGCCTGTGTGACTCAATATAAATCGTGTTAATTAAGCACACTATTGTTTAGAAGCCACATCTAAAAGCAACCACCAGAGAATGCTGTGTCAGTGCAATAAACAGGCTCCTGGGCTTGAATGCCTTAAGCCTAAGGAGCCCTAGGAAACAGCATCCAGTGGAGATGCTCTATTTTCAGTGGCCTGGACCACTCTGGGTCCATTAGTTAGAGTACAGGGTGCAGGGAAATAACTAAGGTCGCTGAACAGAAAGTTAGTCCAAAGCGGCTACACTGAGCCCAGGTCTGAATGAAGAGGAGTGTATTTCCTCAGTATACACTGCAAACAATAACCCAGACCACGTGCATGACAATTCTTTATAATCTGTTCTGTAACCATTTGGAGACCTGATGTTTCCTCCAAAGAAAGACCACTGCAACCCAAAGTAACTCAGAGGTCATAAAGCAGAATTACAATCACTGACTTTCACATTTTTATAACCTCAGAGAAATAGTGATTCCAGGTTAGCAAATGTTGTGTGTCTGTCTGGGGACTCAGGGACAAACCTCACCTCAGATAGCACATTGCACACAGAGCAGAGAAACAAGCCCACCTAAGTCTAGCTTAGTGAACTGGTTTGTTTATTGGGGTAGTTCCAGGAGCATAGAAGAGGGGTTACTTCTAGCGGTGTAGATTATTTGAAGGCAACTGCATCACAGGAAGGCTCACCCAGCTTGGGGGATGGCTTGTGAGAAGCTGCCTCTCTCGAGCTTTCTGAACAATTTGCAGGAAGCTAGGCTCTCTGAAAAATACCCTTTCCCAGATTGTTTGTTTGTTTGTTTGTCGTTTTTTAATTGCCTAGCCTTGAGTAGGTACTCTGGAAATCTTGGAAATTTCAGGAGCTTTCTGAGGTTTTGAAAATTGTGTTGACTTCCTGTGCATTGTATGCATCCTTTACTTTTTGGTCTTAGGAGCCTCCCTCTAGGAGGGAGTGTTTCAATAAAAACCAAATAGCTCTAAGACAGCAAAGTCTACTGGAGGTTATTGGGCAGAAAGTAAGGTAAAGAATAGATGATATAAGTTGGATGAGAGTGAGGAAAAAGAAATTAAGAAACATTGAGCAGACTCCCTAGGGAAAGTAGAAAATTAAATGTGGAGTCCTAAAGCAGACACCTATGAAAGTGAAAAAGGCTTAAGAGTCCAATTCCAGAGATGTTTTGCTGCATAGTAAAACATCCCCAAAACAACACAGATTAAACCAGTTACTATTGTGGCTCCCATGTCCTCATGTTACAAGAGTCAGTTTGGAAAGATTGGCTTGGCATTCTTTATGTAGCTGAAGTCAGATGTTTGTGGGGGTGGTAGTTGCCTAAGAGCTTGAAAGGCTACAGGAAAACATGATTCATTCATGTTTATACTGGCAGAGGGCTGAGCATGCAGCCAGGGCTACAGATGGGGCATTATTTTGATCTCTGTGTGGGTGTGGTACCTATGCTTAACACAGTGTAGAAGTGGGATTCTGGGAGCTAGTACCAAAGCAAGCAGCTTTGATTTAGGACAGGGAAAGTTGTGCTAGGTCTTTAAAAAGGTACACGACCAATTGCTGTGGGATGTCTTTCTTTTTTTTTTTTTTTTTTGAGACAGGGTTTCTCTGTGTAGCTTTGCGCCTTTCCTGGAACTCACTCTGTAGACCAGGCTGGCCTCGAACTCACAAAGATCCGCCTGCCTCTGCCTCCCAAGTGCTAGGATTAAAGGCGTGCGCCACCACCGCCCGGCTGGGATGTCTTTCTTTATGCTGTGAATATGTGTTGCTGTGATTGGTTAATAAATAAAGCTTCATTGGCCTGTGGCAAGGCAGCTTAGAGGCAAGCAAGAAATCCAAGCAGATATATGGAGAGAAGAAAGGAGAGGAGGGAGAGATACCAGCTGCTGCCAAAGGAGCAGCAAAATGCCAGCAGACTGGTAATGCCAAGGCCATGTGGCAAAACAGATGAATAGAAATGGGTTAATTAAAGATGATTATAGCTAGCTAGCAAGAAACTTAAGCCATTGGCCATACAGTTTGTCATTAACATAAGCCTCTGAGTGATTATTTCATAAGCAGCTGAGGGACCATGGGGCTGGGTGGGACCTGAGAAACTTCCGGCTACATTTGGCACTCACCAATGGGCATTGATCCACACAGACCTAAGAATGCTTAAAGATTCTGAATGCACAGAAACAGAGCCTCATTGGGTTCCCTAGTCTTGCAGTCTCATGCCAGCAGCAGCAAAGAGACCCCTCTTCTGACAGCTGCCTGTGAGATGGAGCTGGCCACCAACCACCATGAGCTAAGCAGCATGGCAGATTCCCACCATGATGCACTCTGGCATTTCCAAGCAGCACAGCATGCCGCGTGGTGGAATTGGATTTTTCTAGTACAGACAAAAACAAAACAAAAACAAACAAACAATAAGGAGGTTTCTGGGCTACACACTGCTGGATGGAGGCATAGACTCACTGCTTCTTAGAGTCTGGTGGTGAGCATGACTCCCCCAGAGCTGGCAATAAAGGTACCTTTGCCATGTTGGGAAGCTGAGGTGGGTGGAGTCAGCAGCCAGGGCTGTGGCTTCAATCTTAGCCACACTGAAGTTTGCAATGATCAGAAGAGGATTATAGATACAAGAAAGACAGATTCAAATGGAATAAACCTCTAAATGGTTTATATTATGTGTAAAAATGTACCTAGGCTTGGAAGAGAGATGAAAAGGAGGATAGATAGTTATATAAAGATATAGATAAATTTAAAAAAATAAAATCTTTAAAGAGATTGTAGAAGTAATATAAAGAATAAGCCATGTGAAAAACAGAAATCACACACGCATAGTCTGGATTATATTGTCTTTGGGATTTTTAACTGCAGAAAGACATTTGATTGTAAAGTCTGCTGAGTTAAACCAATATTTATATTTTAAAGGTATCTTGACTTCAAAATTTTTGTCTAATTATACATTGCTTTGGAAAAGAGGTTCTGCTTCTGTTTCCACAGAAGAGGAGAACCTGTGGATTGCTTCTAGGCTAATATGGTTTGATCAGCCAAGACCCCCTGATATTCCAATATCCAAAATCAGCTTCAAAACAACTGGCTGAGATGATCTATCTTCATAGACTACTACAGCTGAGATTTAACTATAATTCTTAATTTTCTCAGGATCCCCATAAGATTACCAGCACCCCCAATCAGCAGGAAGCAGCAGGAGAAGCTATGCCCAAATTCCCAAAATATTGTTTATGAATGTTTATTTTTATTTAAAGTGTTGATTATAAATGCAATCTCTTTCTAAAGAAGAAAAGGGGATATTATAGTTATGATAGGATGAAAGGGTATATTATTGAATCTAGTTTTAAAGAGCAACAACTTGTTTAAAATGTTTTACATTGCTATAGATTTTAGTTTATTATAAATTTAAGTTAATTTTGTTATGCTGTGTATATATTTCTACTCTTGTTTAAGTTGTTTACATTTGTATAGCTCATTTAAAATTGCAATATATAATTAAGAAATACAGATTAATAGTCATCTAGGATAATCAAACTTATAGTTAAGTATTTTAGGCATATAAAGGTATATTTCAATTAGGTAGGTAATCTTCAAACACTTCAAAGGCCTACAGAATATGACATTTAAAATGTTTTCAAAACTTAGACTTTCTGGACAGTGAGATATGTCTATCTTGGCAGCACCAATTTATTTCAATAGGAAGATAGGCATTGAAGACACTCAATATGGAGTTTATCTTCTTCTTAACACAAAGTGGCCTGCTGAGCAAGAAACTTCTCTTGCCTGGACTGCTTGACAATATATTATATAAACTAGACTTGCAGGACCCATAGAAAATGACCACTAAATTTTTCCAAAACAAGATGAGACGGTCCTTCAGTTTCCTGCTTCACAGAGGAGACTGCCAGATATTCTACAGGACACAAGGAGAAGTGACTGAAAATCTCTAGGCCTGTGAGATGAAGATGGATGCTCTAGCATTGCAGAGGAACTTTGAGTGACTGTCCAGGCAGACAGCTGTCTCTGTCATTCTAGATTTTTGGATTTTTTTTTTTTCAAGACAGGGTTTCTCTGTGTCGCTTTGCGCCTTTCCTGGATCTTGCTCTGTAGACCAGGCTGGCCTCAAACTCACAAAGATCCACCTGCCTCTGCCTCCTGAGTGCTGGGATTAAAGGCATGCACCACCACCGTCTGGCATGATTTTTAGATTGTTTACAATGCACTTCCTGTTTACTTAGGTATCATTATATTCTTCTTGGGTCTTTGATGTAGTTGAAGACTAAATCGTTATTATTTTCCTTGATTATGATAAATGATAAATTATATATGAAACCTTAGACTCACAAATATAGGATAGATAGAATATTTTCTTTAATTTTGTCAAATATAAATAGACTAGATATTATAACTATAATTCTTGCTTGATAACTGTTCTAGTATATGTAATATGTTAAAGTTAAAACCTTTGTTTTGATTAGATAGGAAAGGGGAAGTGCTGGGGGATGTCTTTCTATATGCTCTGAATATGTGTTGCTCTGATTGGTTGATAAAGCTGCATTGGCCTATGGCAAGGCAGCTTAGAGGCAGGCAGGAAATCCAAGCAGATATATGTGGATAACAAAGCAGAAGAGGGAGAGACACCAGCTGGTGCCAAAGGAGCAGGAAATTGCCTGTAGATAAGTAATGCCACAGCCACGTGGCAACTTACAGATTAATAGAAATGGGTTAAGTTATAAGAGCTAGCTAGCAAGAAGTCCACCATAGGCCATACAGTTGATAATTAATATTAAACCTCTGAATGATTATTTTATAAGTGGTTGATGAACTGTGGAGTCAGGTGAGACCTGAGAAAACTTATGGCTACAATCAATGCTCAAATTATTCTACAAAAAAGAAACACAAGGAACCATTGTCAAATTCATTTTATCATGCCACAGTTACCCTGATAACCAAACCACACAAAGATTCAACAAATAAAGAGAATTACCGACCAATTTCCCTTATGAATGCAAATGCAAAAACATGTAACAAAATATTTGCAACCTAAATTCAAGAATGTATCAAAATGATCATCAACCACAATCAAGTAGGCTTTATGCCAGAGATGCAGGCATGGTTCAATATACAAAAACCAGTCAATGTAACCCATTAAATATTTATTTAATTTTCAGTTTATTTAAACTGAAAAAAAAACCCATATGATCATCTTATTAGATGCTGAAAAAGCCTTTGACAAAATTCAATATCCCTTCATGATAAAAGTCTTGGAGAGAATAGGGGCATACCTAAATATAATAAAGGCAATACATATAAAGCCAACAACCAACATCAAATTAAATGGAGAGAAACTTAAGGCAATTCTACTAAAATCAGGGGCAAAACAAGGCTGCCCACTCTCTCCATAGCTATTCAATATAGTACTTGAAGTTCTAGCTAAAGCAATAAGACAACTGAAAGAAAACAAGGAGATACAAATTGGAAAGGAAAAAGCCAAAGTATCATTGTTTGCAGATGATATGATAACATACATAAGTGAGCCCCAAAATTCTACCAGGAAACTATAGCTGATAAATACCTACAGTAATGTGGCTGGATACAAGATTAACTTAAAAAAATCAGTAGCTGTCCTATATACAAATGACAAACAGACTGAGAAAGAAATCAGAAAAACAACAGCCCTCACAGTAGTCACAAAAATGTGAAATACCTTGTGGTAATACTACACAAGCAAGTGAAAGACTTATATGACAGAAATTTCATGTCTCTGAAGAAATTGAAGAAGATATGAGAAGATGAAAAGATCTCCCATGCTTATGGATCAATAGAATTAACATAGTAAAAATAGCCATTCTACAAAAATCAATCTACAAATTCAATGCAATCTCCATCAAAATTCTAACACAGTTCTTTACAGACCTTGAAAGGACAATACTCAATTTCACATAGAAAAACAAAAACCCAAGATAGCTAAAAACAATCCTGAACGATAAAAGAACTTCTAGAGGTATCACCACCCCTGATTTCAAGCTATACCACAGAGATATAGCAATAAAAATCACATGATATTGGTATAAAAACAGACAGGTTGATCAATAGAATTGAATTGAAGATCCAGACACAAATCCACACACATATGGACACCTGATTTTTTTTATTAAGAATCCAGAAATACACAATAGGGGAAAAA
This sequence comes from Peromyscus eremicus, assembly GCF_949786415.1. Taxonomy (NCBI): domain Eukaryota; kingdom Metazoa; phylum Chordata; class Mammalia; order Rodentia; family Cricetidae; genus Peromyscus; species Peromyscus eremicus. The sequence continues at coordinate 69,339,534 of NC_081431.1, forward strand.
ACATCTTCAACAAATGGTGCTGGTCTAACTGGATATTAGCATGTAGAAGAATGCAAACAGATCCATAATTATCACCCTGCACAAAACTCAAGTCCAAGTGGATCAATGACTGCAACATAAACCAGATACTGAACCTGATAGAAGAGAAAGTGGGGGATAGCTGTAATTGGAGGCTTTTCTCTGTCCTGTACCATCCATAGCCATTTCCAAATAATCATTCAGAGGCTTATATTAATTATAAATGTTTGGCTGATGGCTCAGGCTTATTACTAACTAGCTCTTACATTTAAGTTAACCTATTTCTAATCTTAGTATCACCACATAGCCTGTGGCTTACCAGTGCTCTGGCATCTTGCCCCTTTGGTGGCTGCTGGCAGCTGCCCTGATTCTACCCTTATTCTCCCTGTATCTCTGCTTGGATTTTCTGCCTGGCTCTATCCTGCCTTGCTGTAGGCCAATATAGCTTTATTTATCAACTAACAAAAGCAACACACATTCACAGCATACAGAAAGGCCATCCCACAGCAGTAGTCTCAAACACATTGGTACTGCAGACAATTTCCTAAACAGACCACCAATAGTATAGGCACTAAGATAAACTATTAATAAATGGGACCTCATAAAACTGAAAAGCTTCTGTAAGGCAAATGACACCATCAATAGGACAAAACAGCCTATAGAATGGGAAAAGATTTTCACCAACTGTACATCCAATGGATGGCTAATATCCAAAACATATAAAGATCTCAAAAAACTAGATCTTAATAAACCAAACAATACAATTAAAAAATGGGGTATAAATGTAAATAAAGAATTCTCATTAGAGGAAGCTGAAATGGCTGAGAAATATTTAAAGAAATGTTCCAAATCGCTGGCCATCAGGGAAATCAAATCAAATCTACTTTAAGAGTCCATCTTATACCTGTCAGAATGGCTAAAGTCAACAACACAAATCACAGATCATGCTGGTGAGAATGTGGAGAGAGGGGAACACACATCCATTGCTTGTGGGGGAACAAAGTTGTATAGCCACTGTGGAAATCAATATGGAGGTTCCTCAGAAAATTGGAAATCAATCCATCTCAAGATCCAGATATACCCTTGGGCATATACCCAAAAGATACCTCCTACTACTACAAAAACATTTGCTCAACTATGTTCATAGCAGCTCTGTTCATAATAGTCAGAAACTGGAAACAACCTAGATATCCCCTGACTGAAGAATGGATATAGAAAATGTGGTATATTTATACAATGAGTATTATTCAGCTGTTAGAAAAAAACAACATCATGAAATTTTCAGGCAAATGGATGGAACTAGAAAATAATCATACTGAACAAGGCAACCTAGGCACAGAAAGACAAACATGATATATACTCACTTTTAAATGGGTATTAGCTCTTATGTAAAGAATAATCCCATTACAACCCACAGACCCTGCACAAAACTCAAGTCCAAATGGATCAATGACTCACAGAGAAGTAAGATGAATAGGAGAAGTTTGGGGGATGGGGGTGAACATGGATCTAGCTTAGAAGAGGAAATATAATAAATTTTGTGGGTGGACTGGGGGTGGGTGGGGATGGGAATAGAAGGGCTCAGGTGGGGAAGGGAGGGACTGAGGGAGAGAGTACTGGGAGAGAAGATGGAAACAGGTGGGCATATAGGGGGTGGTATGAAAACCGACTGTAGTGGAAACTTCCTGGAACCTATGAGATTGACCCCAACAGGTCTTCTAGTAGTGGAGAATATGAAGCCTGAACCAGCCATCTTCTGTAACCAAGCTAGGCTCGCTGTGGTGGGATTGGGATACCAATCCAGCCACAAAATCTATGACCCACAACCTGTCCTGCCTGCAAGATGCATTGGAGCAATGGTGGCTTAGAGGTTATGAGAATGCCCAAAAATGACTGGTCTAACCTGAGGTCCACACCATGAGAGGGAGTCCAAATACTGCTTGGATGACCAGGATCCAGAAACCAGGTGGCTCAGAGACCTAGGGTAAAACCAAATACAACTAACCAAAAAAAAAAAAAAAGTCAATGAAATGATTTCATGATATTCTGCTAGACTCAGAGGTTTGGTAACTACCCCAGACATCATTAGAGAGGCTCCCTCTGGCAGCTGGTGGGAACAGATACAGAGACTCAGGGTCAAACATTAGGTGGGGCTCGGGAAACTCTACAGAATATGGGGAGGAAACATTTTAGGAGTTAGAGGGTCAAGGACACCAGGAGAATACAGCGCACAGAATTAACTAAGTAGATGTCATAGGGGCTCACAGAGACTGAGGCGGCAATCATGGAGCTTGTATAGGTCTATGCTAGGTCCTCTTCATGTATGTTATGGTTAGTAACTTCCTGTTCTTATGGAACTCCTAACAGTAGTAGTGGGGGTAGCTCTGACTGCTTTACCTGCTTGTGGGACCTACTTCCTCCTACTGGGATGCCTCATCTAGCCTTGGTACGAGGGTATATGCCTAGTCTTATTGCATCTTGTTATGCCAAGTCTGCTCTTTCTGAAGGGAAATGGAGGCACAGTGGATCTGGGGGAGTGGGGAGGTGGGGTTGATATTAAGAAGCTGTGGTTGAGATGTATTTATGAGAGAGAGAGAGAGAGAGAGAGAGAGAGAGAGAGAGAGAGAGAGAGAGAGAGAGAGAAAGGTACACAGAAGCTACAGCTTTGACAGCAGCCCATTAGGTAAGCAGTCACAGCACAGTCCAGACATGAAGGAAAGGGGAATTATGTATTGGAGGAGGAGCAGGCTCCTGGAATATGAAAGGTTCTCAATGAGCTTTGTTGGGAGAGTTGAAGACGGGTGGCCACAGACAACCAGGGCAGGCCTTGCAGTGAGAATGTATTACAAGAAAGCATGATGGCCGTAAGCAACATAATGAGGCTTTGAATGAAAGGACCTTCAATTCCAGAGGGCAAAGGAAATTCATAGGATTCCATGGGGTGAGCAAGCTCCATACCACATGATAACCTAGCCTTGCCTACATGCCGGGAGTCATAAGACAATGAGGTACTGGATGCAAGTAAATAAGTAATTCAGGATTATGTTGAGATTTCCTGTAGCTTCAAGAGGGAAGGAGACTACTGGGCCACTGCACAGCAAGCTTCCTTATTACCCCTCCATCTAAGGAGAGAAAAGCTGTAGGGAATGGGGCCTAATTCCTCTTCAGAGAGAAACAATTAGAGGGTCTGCTATTTAACAGAAGCTCCATCTCCTAATTTAGGGACAGAAAAATTGGGGCTATTTCTGTCCACCTCGTGAAAATGAATGAAGAAATTGAACCACAAGGGCTGAGTGCTAGCCTAGCACCCTCAAAGCCCCAGGTTTAATCCCCTCCCCAGCAACAGAAGATAACAGGAACTGTGGTCCAGGACTGGAAGTTGGATACTTGGTACACTGAAGCAGGAGGATTCCAAGTTCATGGCTTTGCGTGGTCTACAGAGTGACTTCAATGGTAGCTAGCTGTCCTAGCAAGATCCTGTGTCAACACAATTCCAGTGAAATAAACTGAAGGATGGCTTTTAAGGAGGTGGTTTGGTGATAGAATAATTGCCTAATATGTAGAAGGACCTGTGTTGAATTTCCAGTACCTGAATTAAAAAAAAGTTTCAAGAAATACTGCTATAATGACTGATAGCATACTGTTGATATTAACACGAAGAAGACAATGTATATAATCACAAGCTCCAACATTTAAAATCTTGTCACTAAGACAACTGAGAAATACTATACTTCCTTTATCCCAGGTGCCGCTGAAAAAATACAGAAAAAGAGTAGACATTTAGGAGATAATCTATCAACAGTTCACATGAGGCTAGGAGAATATTTTAAGGCAGGAGAATAAAGGTCATCAATCACGCTTAGATTATTTGATATAAGAATCCAGCTGAAGTATGCCAGTCAAAGTGAGCTACTCAGTTATACAGTGAGCAAATGACAGGTCAATAGTGACTAGATTTTTTTAGCCTTACAAATTGGTGTTAAAAATTTTAAAATCTTTTTACATTAAAAAAACTAGCCATCACATATATTAATTTGGGTTTAAGTTTAGCCACATGGGAAAAATTTTGCCAGTTAGCAATCTAGATATTACTTTGAGTACATTCACAGCTTTATTACAGTGCAAGCTTCCCTAAGAAAGGAAATAGATTTAATTGCATAATATACATGTGTGGGATTTAGTATATGACTGGCACATGGCACGCAAAAAAAAGGGAGTTGGCTTTCTCCTTTTACTATGTGAGACCTCCACTCAAACTCAAGTTCTCTGGTTTGGCAGCAAACTTCCTGTACACACGAATCCATCTCACTCCAGTTTTCACTTTTCTAAATATTCTAACAGAGAATATAATTTGTGCATCTGATTTCTGTCCTGATTGGTTAGGCTGGCTATATTTCATTCCTGTATTTCTGTTCACTGCAAATTTCCAAGAAGCCGTCTAGGCTCCCTCCCGCTGATAGTACACGCCAGAGAGCCAGGCTCTCTGAATCCCAGATTCTGTAGCCTGGGATACAACTGCTCCACAGGACCAGAGGCCAGTTTTACTATCATTCTCTGCTTCTCTACATCCTTCCCTCGCTGATTATGCAGGAATAGAGAAACAATAGAAAAGAATATGCTGGGCCAGCAAGATGGCTGCCAAGCCTGATTACCTGAGTTCAATCACATGTTACAAGGATTGACCTGAAATTTGCAAGTTGTCCTCTGACATCCACATGGCTGGATGAGACACAAACTTATACGCACACACACTCTCTAAATGAATAAATAAATACACTTAACAAAACTAAAGAAGATATTTTGTTGTTTTGTTTTCTTTTTGCTTTGTACTTGGATTAAGTTTGTTTGGGACAGTTAAGCTATTAGTGTGAATAAAATGAAAGAAAGTATTTAAAAGGGTCACTTCTCTTACATAAATCATAACTAAATAGCAATCATTCACATATCAAAATATAGGAACCAAAGATGCAGCACCACTCAGGGAATAAGGATAATTTATCATCATCATCATCATCATCATCATCATCATTATTACTGTTATTATTACTATCATGTGTGCATGTATATTGACTGTCCGAGGGCATTCATGTCACAGTGCACATGGAGGTCAGAGGACAACTTTGTGGAGCTGATTCTCTCCTCCCAGCTTTGTGTGGGTTCTGGGGCTAGAGCTTATGTAGGCAGGCTTGTGTGGTAAGCGCCTTCCCTAGATGAGTCATCTTGCTGGCCCATGAACAATTTCTAAAACAAGAAAGGACACTGGTAATGAGACATATCGCCTATGTGAAATTTAACTTTAGTTTATTCATTAAAAAATGATTTGAAGGCCATTCTGAGATAATGTAGGTAACGTGCCAGATTGGTCTCCTGTTGCTTGTACTTCCTTCATTTTCAAATCTGTTCATTAAGTGACGCTAAGACTCATTAAATGAAATACCTAAATCATATTAGTCCCAATCTCCATGTATTAAAAATTTCATACTCAAATATTTTCAAAAGGTTTCCTTGAAGTAAAACTTCACAGTGACCTAGAAAATGTATTTAGAATTTTGTCACCCATATACTGAAGATGAATGGGGAGTGAAAGGACACTAGGCAAGAACAAATACCGGGCTCTTTGACTTCTATGGGGAGATATGGGCTCAATGAGACCAAAGAATCTGGACCCACATGGATAGGCAACCCCCTGAATTCTTAAATATGGAAGGACATCTCTCAGGCTTCTGCTTTCTCCAGGTTGGTTTCTGTGACTCTGAGAGAGAAATGCATAGGGCTTGATATTTCAGACTGGATTGAAAGGGGAAGGTATAGGATTGCTGTGCATGAGAGCAATTGACACTACACATTTTATTATAAAGTTACAGTTGAAACACACTTATGTAATATATACTGTATAATACATTAAGAATTAGCATTTATTAATGAGTTTGGGAGTGATGAAGTAGCAATTAAATGTCTTGTTACCAATGTTCTTGGTAATTTATAAAGATGCCTCCCTGCAATGGGAATGCAGACAGCTTAAGACCAGTCCAGTCAGAGAAACTCTGGAGAGAGATGAAATTACAGTTCCACTAATCTACTACCTCAATGTCAAGGCTATGCCAAGAAGGAAAGTACTCTGAAACATTAAGTAAGAGATATTGAAACACGTGAAACCTTCAATCTTCAATCTTTACAAAAGTGCTCTACTCTTCATAACGAAGGCTACTATGACCATGTGCAGGAAGGCCATCTGAGGCCTCTTTTAATTGTCCCACAATTCCATTTTGTCCAATATACTAGGAAAGCAGAGACAAAAAAATGGTGAGCATTGACCAGAAGGAAAATAGCATACACTAAATGCCCTATGGAACTAGTCAAAACATACAGGCATTCTTGAGAATGGGGATATGGAAATGGGTCCTGAGACTGCAGATCCAGGGAGCCAGCCTGAAATATGAGGTCCTCCAGAACTAAGCTTACTTAGGCAGGCCCCTCTTCTAGCACATAGGATTTCACATTGGAAAAGAACACTGGCAATTGTAATGGACTGGAAGCTTGGAGACATTGAAAAATATGGAAAAAGAGTAGAAGTTCTTGAACTACAGTAACGAACTATGAAATAGATTTTCAGAAGCATGGAGTGTGTGTTTCATGTAAGTCTGGAATGCTACCACCCCAAAAAAATGACTAGGGCATGCTGATGAATTTGATAGCAGCATCACTTCGAGAGGCCCAGTATATGCTGCCTGGAGTCTCTAGATAATTGTAGGAGACATAGTTGCAGAAATCAGATGAGTGTTAGAATGGGAATTGTAGACTTACTTCTGAATGAAAGGATGGACACTAAAGTGATCAGGATTGTTTATGGTTATAAAATGCTGGTTAGAGAGGAAACGGGTGTCCAGCCTGCGGAAATGCCTTATAGTATATTGTACTTGGAAACTAACAAACTCCATGAACCACACTGACTCCTCCCTTCCTCAGTCCATCTACTCAGGATAAACATGACTCAGTAGCAGCAGCTAAGATCAGTGATTATGAGACCAGCTGATTCCAGGTGACCACCAGACCCACTCTATAGCTAGATGGTCCAGGAATGTTCTGGCATTTTCCAGAAGCTGCTGGCCTTATCCAATGTTGGGATAGCATTATGAAGGGACAACTGAGCCACTGGCTTCAAACATATCGCAGAGAAGGATATCTTGGCAATCAATCAGAATCATGCATGATGATGGCAGAAATAAGAGTCAGGTGGAACTCACTGAGCTCTACCTGGAGAATTCATCACTCTCTTTCTTACTGCTCTGTATTCTACAGAATCAGGCACCGCTTCCCACACAGTAATGTCCATTTTACATTTAACTTAGAAAGACGTGGTTTGGTGTGGTGAAGATTTCAAGACTATCTAGCTGCAAAAAGACTAAACTATGAGCATCTACTCAGTTTGAGTATCTGTTTTAAGAAAAAAAAAAGGCTCATTATGAATGTGGAAAGAATCCTTAAAATGCAGAAGACCTGAATTTGATTCCCAGTGCTCACACCGGGCAGCTCACAGTTGTCTGTCATTCAAGCTACAGGGGATCCAACACCTTCTTTTAGCCTGTATGGGTACCTGTACTCAAGTGTATACACACATACACACACACACACACACACACACACACACACACACACACACATTTTTAGAATACCCCCATCTGACCCTCTGTGTTTCTCAAAGATTAATATACGTGGAATTCTGAAATTCACATCACAAGATCAGCTAGAGAGTTAAAAGGAAGTACAATCTTACTATTTTAATTTTCTTGTTTTGTTTTGTGACAAGGTCTTGTTATATAGACCAGGCTGTCCTTGAACTAGTGATCTTCCTGCCTCAGCATCCAAATTGCTAGGATTATAGGTATCTGGCATCATGCCTGGCTGAATACTTTTTGAATGCATATTTTCACTTTATAATAGCATTTACTATGGAAGTTGCATGTGAAAATTTAAAAATGTGCTTGGTAGTCTTTTCTTCAACTAGTTGTGTTAAAAAAGAAGATAAAGTAAATGTATAAATAGAATTAATTGCTGATATTTAATTAAAGAAAGTGATATTTTAAAAAAGTCTATAACTATGATAGCAAGCAAAAAGTTTAAGAACAGTGAGTTGAGTAAGCAACTGAAGTGTCTTCCACCTCCTGACACCAGGGAACCAAAGTCAAAACAGAGAGAAAATGTAGCAGGCTTTCTTTTGGCCTACAACCAGCTCCCAAATAAAGACACAGAGACTTATTATCAGTTATTATTGCTTAGCCTTATCTTATGCTTGTCCCGCCAGCTCTTATAACTTAATCTGTTTCTCTTCATCTATGTCTTACCTCAAAATATTTTTCACCTTTTCTTCATTGTGTATGTCCTAATTTTCCTGCCTCTTCCATGTTTGGCTGGCTGGTGGCTGCCTGACAGGCTGGCCCTGGGCATCTCCCTTTCTTTCTCCCTTCTAGATTCCTCCTCCTACTTATTCTCTCTGCCTGCCAGCCCTGCCTATCCCTCTACTGCCTAGTATTGGCCATTCAGATTTCTGTTAGACCAGTCATGTGCCTTAGGCAGGCAAAACAACACATCTTTACATCATTAAACAAATTCAGCATAAACAAATGTAATACACATTTACATAGTTAAAGTAATATTCCACAACAAGGAAATATAATTCCCTAAATACTTCTCAGAGACAAATTCAAACCACAGGATAACAAAGAAATATTTAGTGAACTCTCTCAAGTGTTTATGAGCAAAAGAAATTGTAAGGTAATTAAAATTAATGAAAAGTTTTTCTTAGAAGATTAAATTCCAAAGCTCCCTTAAGATATGATAATTTATTATTATAGTATCTGGAGACCAGGAAGGCAGAGAAAAATCCCTGTCAAGGCAGTTTGGGAGCTGGTCAAAAGTTCCATTCTATAATAGAGTGAAAACGGTAGGGAGTGACAAGAAAGAATACACCATTAGACTGCGGTGTGTGTGTTGGTGGCCATTGGGGTGTTACATGTGTATGAGAAAGAGAGGCAGAGAGAGGAAAAGAGAGGCTATTGTTTATGTGCAAATAGTATGTATACATACACAGAGGGCAGTGCAGATGGATTCCTCTGTCATTCTCCACCTAATTCCTTTGACTCTCTCTCTCTCTCTTTCTCTCTCTCTCTCTCTCTCTCTCTCTCTCTCTCTCTCTCTCTCTCTCTTTCTCAGCTAGACTAAACTGACCTGAAAGTCCCAGGGATCTTTCTGTCTTTGCAACTCCATTTAATATATTTTTTTAAATTGAAATTAACCCAGCTCAGAAGTTATTGCCTTGAAATCACTGAGTGCATAGTGTTTTATCAGTCTAAAGAGGGTAAAATCATTCTATTCTAACGTAACAACCAATGCTCATTCATAAACATGATGAGTTTGACTTTTTTCCCATCATGACAAAGTTGAAGAAAGAATGAGAAGATCAAGGAAATTCTTGTTCTCTAAGGGGATTTAATTATTACTTTTAAAAATTCATTTTATTTTATCTATTAGAATATGAGTGTGTCTGTGTAAATTTATGCCACATGTGTGAGGATGCCCTCGGAGGACAGAAGAAAGTGTCATATTTCCTAGAACTGGAGTTACAGATGCTTATGAGTCACATGGCATGGGTGAGAAGAACAGGACTCTGGTCTTCTGGAAGAGCAGTAAGTGTGACCCTGTCCCACCTGCCCTTGTTCACTATGTATTATCAGAACATATCAACATAGCCTGGAACCTCCTGTTTTAGTGGATGAAATTAATTCTGAGTTTTCTTGAAATCGGCAGGAATTATTCTGATTTCTCTCTGACTGCATAACTTGATACATGCTGGTTAAAAAAAAAAAAAAAAAAAACCTTACAAAAATCATCTGTTCCATAGAAGCTCCATCCTGTCGTATATCTAGTATTCAGAAACATGTGATGATTGACTGACATTTTCATTTTTCCACTGGAAATTCTGGCAGAATGTTGACCCAGACTTCATCTCCCAAAGACCCTTTCTGAACTAGAATCTTATTTCACAACGATTGGCATATTGAAAAATCACATACGTTTTGAGTTCCTGTTACTGGGCTACAGATTGGGAAGAAAAGAATCAAAGGAGCTCCTACAGCTGAGCTGTGTCTCCCAAAAGCCCCAGATAAAGGCGGAGTCCACACTTGACACTATAGAGAAGCCCATGCTGGGCCTGGAAGCAGGACTGCTAGAGACTGGGGACATGTCCTCCAAAGGCCTCTGGAGCCCAGGTACGTCCCTTTCTTCTGCTTCCAGCCATCAGAAAAGCTCTCTGACGTGTGTCACTCCCTGCCTTTGCCATCTGAGAGTCCCTAAAGAGGTCTAGAAGCAACAGGTTAACCCCCCAGGGATGCCCAGTCCTTTCACACTGTGACATGACATTATCATCTATAAAGTTTGCTGTTTAAGAACTGTTCAGTTGGGGCTGGAGAGATGGCCCAGTAGTTAGAGCCCTGGCTGCTCTTTCACATGAGCCATGTTCGGTTCTCAGCACCCACATCATGTGGTTCACAACCACCTGTGACTCCAGTTCCAAGAGATTTGACACTATCTTCTAGCCTCCAAGTGCACCTGCATGTGTGAGGAACACATATATCCACTTGGGCCAACACGTAAACACATATAATTAAAAAACAACTATAAAAACTGCTCAATTAACAAAAAGATGAAAGAAAATGATCTCATAATCTTTTAATATAATGTGAATACCGATGGGGTGTGGTGGCTGTACTGGTTGATTTTGTGTGTCAATTTGACACAAACAAGAGTCATCAGGGAAGAAGGAGCCTCAGTTGAGGAAATGTCTCCATGAGATCCAGCTGTACAGCATTTTCTCAATTAGTGATTAAATGGGGGTGGACCCAGTCCATTGCAGGTGTGGCCATTCCTGGGCTGGTAGTCCTAGGTTCTATAAGAAAGCAGGCTGAGCAAGCCATGGGGAGCAAGCCAGTAAGCAGCACCCCTCCATGGCTTCTGCATCAGCTCCTGCCTCCAGGTTCCTGCTCTGCTTGAGTTCCTGTCCTGAATTCCTCCAATGGCATACTGTAATATGGAACTGTAAGCCAAATAAACCCTTTCCTCCCCAACTTGCTTTTTGGTCATGGTGCTTTGATGCAGCAGTAGAAACCGGAATTAAGACAGAGGCCCACCTGTAATTCCAGCTTGAAGGAGGGAGAGACAAGATGGCTAACTAGAATAGCAAATTAGTGTACTCTGGAATCACTGAGAGGCTTCGCCTCAATAATTAGAGTGGAGAATTATTGAGTAAGAAACCTGAGGTTAACTTCTGGCCTTCACATACATCCCCACATACATGTAAACATACACACAAACATATATATGTGTGTGTGTATGCACACATACCACACAGACATATTAATGCATACCTCAAACATCTACACATGCAAAAACAAACAAAAATGAAAGGAGTGACAATACTGGACTCCTGGGATAGAATCACTGGGACAACTGAAGAAGATTGTGTTGCACAGAATGAGCACAGTGTCAACTGTATTGCCCGAGGCTTAAACATAGGGAAGACATACAGCAATTACATCTTCTGTGTTCATCTCTGTAATCATTTTTCAGTAACCCCCATTGGCTACACCCAATTACTAATACTTTGAAAGTAACTGAAAGCCATTTTACCTCATATACCTAGCAGGCATATGGATGGAGGCTGAACAATAGGAGGTATGAGCATACAAAAGCCTTGGATAGACTCAAAAATATATATTGTAATATGTTTTTATATATGTGTGTGTATATACATATGCATTTGTGTTTATGTGTTGTGTAATATTTCCTCCTAATTGAAACATTCCATTTCTTCCTAGAGGCTACTACTCCCTAAGGCCCAGAAAGTAAAACCCAGAAATATCTGGAAGCCCCTAAAATTTACAAGACTCACAAGGCCTGTCCAAAAATTACACATGCAACAATTTCTAGGGAAAGGAGATTCTGACTGGCTGCGCTGCATGTAAGTCATGCAGGGAGCTCCAGGGATGCATCTGTCACAGTGGGGTGGGTCTTTCAGTGATGCAGCTGCCTTTGAGTCACCCATATTTCTGTAATTAACCTCCACAAAGTTGATAAATTATCATTGTTCATCAACCTACACTTTGGTACAATCTTAGCTTTGTCTTGCTGGTGATGCCCTATCTGAGGTGAATAGATATTTTTTCATGGCTCTACTGGAACACAGCAATTTATAAGCCTTGAATCGGTATTGTGAGGAAAACATCTTGCAAAACTATATTTGTATTGACCATCTAATAGTAAATATATGGAATTTTCAGATGGAAGCAAGTTTATGTTTGGAATGTCAAAGCACACAGCCTTCACATATAACAAAAATAGACTATTGTTGCTATACATGTGGCAACCGCCTGATTTCTTACTCTTCTGTTGTAAGAAGCAAGACTCAGAAACATCTTACACAAAATAGCTATTAAGATGGAATACTCATTCAGAAGTGATTCATTCTGCCCATGCATGAAGCAGTGATGATTTCAGTCAAGCAGACATCTTGCATCTGCTCCGTGCCTTCACTGTGCTGCACCTCTTGACTGCCCTCATCCCCATGATGACATCATTATGGAAATTTTTTTCACTGAAGAAGCTCACACAAAGACTACCAAATGTGTCAAGAGCAAACATCAGTCTCTTGAAAAACCATGCAAGGTCTAATGAGATCCATGAATAGTTTCAAAAAGTTCTTTTACTGAATTCTGATGTTACAGAAGTTATGTCCATTTTCCTGAGTGAATAGAGACAGAAGAAAATGGGGAAATATAGTTATTTTTGAAGTGCTTATTAATTAACAGGAAGCTACAATCAAGATGGTTTTGTTGAATAGTGAACATTTGAGGCTCGAACTATCATTTATAACCAAAGAAAGAATGGGTTTACATGAGATGGTCAATAAGGCAATGCCCAGAGCAACTTCTTACAATCTTTACTATGAACTAGTGTCACAGTCAGCACTGATGTCACCTTCTGGCTACAATGCAACTCCTACCTGTGCTCTTCAGATAGTTGGTTGTACTACCACATCACTACCACAAAATATTTACTTATTTTGGTGTGTGTTCATGTGTGTGAGCATGTGTGCATGCTTGTGTGTGTATGTATGTATACGTGCACCCATGTGTAGATGCCAGAGATCATAATTAGATTTTTTTAAATTTTTTTTAACAATTCACATTTTTACACAGGATCTCTCAGTGAACCTGTAGCTCCCTGGTCACTGATCAGCTAGAGTGGTAGGCCTCTGAGCTCCAGGAATCTTCTTGTCTTTGCCCCTCAAGATCTAAGATTTAAAACATTAGCCACCATGACAGGATGTTTACATGGGTGTTTGTTGTGTAGTATTTTCCTCCCATGTTAAAAATCTCGATCTTCTAGGGAAGCTCATTAAGTATAGGGTCTTTATAAGGAAAATAAAACAACAACAGAGAAAGTAAAACATTCCACCTTGCACGGAAGCTCATTAAGACAGGAAGTAAACAACAGGAAGTCTCTGAAACTTATCAGATTTAGTGGAGCCCTCAAGCGTATATAAGCAGTAGTGCCTACTGATAATTACTCTTAGATGAGCTGACCTTCCCTGAAGTGGCTTGGACCAGCCTATCCACCTGAAAGAAGCAGTGACCAGTTGAACTGCCTGGGAAAGGTTCAGCAATCTAGAAAGGATACCCTGTTGATACCCTATTACCTGCAGGCTAGGCAGTGTGCTCTAGGAGTTCATATACTGTGAGCTATCCCCCATGTTGGGTAGCCTTTGGTACAGCTATTCTTGAGTCATTTCTGGTCTGGCAAATAAGTCCAATAAAACTCATTGGCTCATTGAGCTGGGCTTTGGTGTTATCGTCACTTTGGTCTGTTGTCTGCTACCTACCTATCTCAGATGAGTAGATGTTTGTTCATATCTGCTCAGGAATAGTGCTACAGAGCAATACTGGGTATCCAAACTCAGGTCCTCATGTTCTCATAGCAAGCCCTCCACCAACTAAACCTTCTTCCCAGCTCTAAAAGCACTTTTTTGTTTTTTTTTATTTTATAATTTAATTTAATTTTACATATTAGCCACTGATTCCCCTGTCCTCCTCCTTCTCCCCAACCCACCCCCTTTTCCCATCTCCTCCAGGGCAAGGACTCCCCTAGGGATTCAGCTCAGCCTGGAAGATTCAGTTGAGGCAGGTCCAGTCCCCTCCTCCCTTTACCTAGGCTGAGCAAAGTGTCCCTGCATAGGCCCCAGAATCCAAACAGCCAGCTCATGCACTAAGAACAGGTCCCGGTCCCACTGCCTGGGATAGTTCAAGCTAATGGACTGTCTTACTTATCCAGAGGGCCTAATCCAGTTCCATGGGGGCTCCTCAGCTATTGGTTCATAGTTCATGTGTTTCTACAAGTTTGGCTATTTGTCCCTGTGCTTTTGCCAATCATGGTCTCAACAACTCTCACTCATACAATCCCTCCTCTTTCTCAACGATTAGGCTCCTGGAGCTCTACCTGGGGCCTGGCCATGGATCTCTGCATCTGCCTCCATCAGTCATTGGATGAGAGTTCTAGCACAACAGTTAGGGTGTTTGGCCATCCTATCACCAGAGCAGGTCAGTTCGAGCTTTCTCTCGACCATTGCCAGTAGTCTATTGTGGAGGTGTCTTTGTGGATTTCTGGGGACCTCTCTAGCACTTTGCTTCTTCCTATTCCCATGGGATCTTCATTTATCATGGTCCTTTATTCCTTGTTCTCCCTCTCTGTTCTTGATCCATCTGGGATCTTCCGCTCCCCTAAGCTCTCTTTCCCTCAACCCTTGCCCTTCATTAACCCCCCTCACGTTCAGTTTGCTCATGTAGATCTCATCCATTTCTCTGTCATTGGGTGATCCCTGTGTCTTTCTTAGGGTCTTCTTTACTATATAGTCTCCCCCAAGACCCAGCTATACCATATTCTTGGGCATATTCCTAAGGAATGCTCAATCATATCACAAGGGCACATGCTCAGCGATGTTCATAGCAGCATTATTTGTAACATGCTCAGCGATGTTCATAGCAGCATTATTTGTAATAGTCAGAACCTGGAAACAACCTAGATGCCCTTCATCTGAAGAATGGATAAATAAAATGTGGTACATATACACAATGGAGTACTACTCAGCAGAGAAAAACATTGACATCATGGGGTTTGCAGGCAAATGGATGGATCTAGAAAAAATCATCCTGAGTGAGGTAACCCAGATTCAGAAAGACGAACATGGTATGTAATCACTCATAGGTAGATACTAGATATAAAACAAAGGATGACTAGACTGCTACTAACAACTCCAGGGAGGCTACCTAGTAAAAGCACTTCTTTGTTTTCTGTTTGTTTTAAAAGCAAGATGAGTATCAAAGTCTCTCACCCTGTATTTGACATGTGAAGCTTTGAATTAAGCCCTGTCTTTATATCCTGCATTCCTCAAATCAACTAAGCATGAAAGCCATTGTGACCAATATACCAGAGAATATATTTAATGATCTTATCAGTATTTCTTCCAGTTTTCTACCCATACACTTGCTTAATTTCCCCTGTAGAGGATGCATACTAGACATAAAATACTCTGTAGGCCCTACCTCCTGTTTAAATGAAAACTCTTAGTTCTGCTCCTTCACAAGTCAATTGCAAGTAAATATATTTTATTTGGTCCAAGATGTTCTGGAAAATGTTTCCTTGCAGTTGTGCTACAAACACTGTTTTGCCAAGACAGGTACTGAAGCCCCATATAAAGTGTTTTGTTTTGTTGTGGTCTTGAAGTAAAGGCTAGGTTCTTGGTCTCTTATTTTCTCACTCCCCTATGCTATCACAGGACTAGGAACACATTCTGTATTTGAAAACATGTCTTTAATACTCTATTTTTCTTTTATACACACTATAAAATACATCCTTATTTTATAGATACTACAGACAAGACTCCCTAAAATAACTACAAGCCAAGTTCTGTTTGATTTATGCCATCATTCATGGCAGCCACCCTTGTGTTTGTTTCCCAGATACAACTGACCCTATTACCCATGCTAGATCTCCACTGTCGTACCCATTCCATTGCCAAGGTCTGTTGGTTAGCTCTACTGCTGATGCTTGTGCTCAAAGGCATTAGATAACCTGCTACCTAACAAACTTTGTAGGTTAAAGAAAGCGACGTAGCCAACTATTTACCAGTGTAGAGAAATTATTTTAAACATGAATGAGTAGATGAGCTCTACATGAGAAGCCTTCTGAATCTAATAAGCACATACATTAGGGAACATTTTCTACTCTATTCCTGTTCTATTGGGGGAAATG
The DNA here is from genome assembly GCF_949786415.1 of Peromyscus eremicus. Lineage (NCBI taxonomy): Eukaryota > Metazoa > Chordata > Mammalia > Rodentia > Cricetidae > Peromyscus > Peromyscus eremicus. The sequence goes on from NC_081431.1 coordinate 69,355,911, forward strand.
TCTCAAGGATTCTTTCTTAGCTTTCAACTGTATTCTATTTACTTTTTTTGCATGACTTTTCTTTTATTGAAAATGGATTCTTCTCTCATCTAGTACATTCTGAACGCAGTTTCATCTCCCTCCACCCCTCTCAGCTCCTTTAATGTAAACATTCCTAAGATAATTTGTTATTTGTTATTTGTTATATTTTTGTCTACCTTTATTTATAGACTGCTTTATTTATCTGTTGTTCTTATTCTAAGCATATTTCTGCTATTTTAATTATGGCATTTACATTATATTGGTGTTGTTCTGTGCACTATGAATTCATATATCAGAAGCTTGCTCCCTGGAGCAGCAATGCAGAGGGGTTGCCTCTCAATGGATGGAGATGCCATCTAAGGTCACAAAGATATTGCCCTCATGAATAGGTTAATGTCCTTATTGCAGTAGTAGGATTCTTTAAAAACAATGTGCCAGGAGATTAGAGAGATGGCTCAGCCATAAAGAGCACAAACAGCCTTTGTGGAGGATCTTGGTTTAGTTCCTAGGACCCGTATTGGGTGGTCCAAAACTCCACTATAACTCCAGCCTCATGATATCCAATGCCTTCTTCTGGCTTACTCAGACATTTACACTCACTAGCATGTACCCTGTCCTTCTCCCCCTACATAATTAAAAATTAAAAGAAATCGTAACAAAATAAGAATGTGTTAGCCTATTGATGTCTATATTCAGAATTTTCCCAGAATCTTAGCCATTGTTGATCCAGATCCAGACAAAAATGCTTTTCCAGATGCTGGCACCTGGGTATTGCATTTTTCATGTTATAGAACTGCAAGAAGGCATTTTACTATATCAGTCATGCATGTCAGAATTATGCTATAGTAATGCATACTGGATTAAGACACCATGCACTCCCAACATTTGTAAAGTCATAAAATGCCCCACAAAATTTCTCAGCGATTCATATTACTATGTACCATTATGTTCTTCATATTTAATCTAGAGTTATGGTAAGGGCTCAGTGAATTGAAACATCATTTCTTCTTAAGAGATATAACTTTAGGGAAATTAAAAGTGGATTTTCCATAGACAAGCATGCTATAATATGTGATTAGCTCACTCTTCCTTCTGGTGAAGCTGTTGATATCATTTTAGCGTTTCACTGCATAATGTAAGGAGGAAGCCATACTTTGGTAAAGCAAAGTCTCCTGCAGCCCTTTCTTAATATCAATTGATTTTTAATTCTGATAACAGCTTGGAAGACAATCAGTATAAATGCCATAGACTTTTCTAGATTTCTGTACTCCCTCAAGGATGTTGGGAGGATTATTCTAGGTTTACTCTCATTTTGAATATAAACATTGTTTGCATTTTATAGAAATGTGGTAATTTTTTTTGCTTTTATTCTAGGCCCTTCATTTTATGCACTAAATCTTATAATTTAAGGAAAGTCTGAGAGCTCCCCCTTACCCCAAATAGTGACAGTTTTCTGAATTTCTTGATGTTTTCAAAGTTGAATGCTTTGTTTTAAAGCATTTTCTTAGAAATATTGAGATAATAGAAGAATACACAAAAACTTACCAGGCTCAAAAGTCTTGGAATTGTTTATATAAATCTGCACTTGTCCCTCCATACCCATTTTCCAAGCAAGATGGGTAGGCCACCTATGAGGCTGTTCAGAGCAGAGGGATAGGAAAAGATTTGAGGAGAAATACTGAGGAATTTTACAGAGGGTGTGTGCGCATACCTATTATTTCTTTTCTCCCTATTATAAAAATAAATTCAAAGTAAAAGTTTAAAATCTCTAACATTTCTGACACATAGAAGGGCTAACTCAAGAAGGAAACTAAAATGAAGAGTTAAAGGAGAGAAATTCCCATGAAAGGAGCTCCTATTGTGACCAACAGTGCCAGCCACTCCGTGAAGGCTCAGAAAGGTTGTGTGTGTGTGTGTGTGTGTGTGTGTGTGTGTGTGTGTGTGTGTGTGTTTGTGTGTTTGTGTGTGTGTATGTGTTTATGTGTGTGTATGTGTTTGTGTGTGTGTACATGTTTATGCATTTGATTGTGTATGTACATGTGTAGAAGCCAGAGGTCCATGCCTGTGTCTTTCTTATTCACTTTCCACCTCTTCTTTTTGAGACAGGGTCTCTTGCTGAATCCAGAGCAGATTGATGAGCCTCAGGAATTCTTCTCTTTCCCCCTCTGCCCTGAACACCCCAGCATATATGATTGGAAATCAAGAAGGAATAAATACAAAGGAACAAAGTAAATGTGTCTTTCTGTTTGAAATTATTTACCCATGATAGTCATTTTTGATAATTAGCTAAAAATATGAAAAACAGGGGAAAATATACCAGATGAAAGAAGACATCTGTTTTGGTAAATGTAATAAATCATATTAATCCTTAAAGGTTACCCCAAGTTTCATGTTTATACTTGATTTCTATTTCCACCCAAAATGTCAAGGTTAGAAGCTAAAGCATGTTTTGTGTGTTATCAATAAGACGTAAGAGCAGATGTGTCTGCCACATGTCACCCCAATACTACAAAACTGGAAGACTCCTCTTGTTGACAGAGCTGTGCTTCTATTGCAGGTGGGACAATCGGCTTCACTCCCTGCTACCTTGATGAAGTGTCTCCTGTTAGTGCAGCCAATGCCTTAAATGAGGCGAGGTTCCCCTAATGAGGTGATAAGACATCATGCTTTTCATTGGCTTATTTACATCTGCAGGGAGAAATCTACTCTCTCATCTGTTTGCACTATTAAAGTACCTTTAGTGGAGCTGAGGAAGAGTAGAGGCTTATCACTTACACAGTGGGATGTGGAGACAGAGCTTCAGGCAGTTTGGTCCCTGGCTTCTCAGCTTGCATTTACTCATCTATTAAATCGCAGCCTCCTAGATAGTCCTGTCATCCCTGATTAATATGCAGAGACTACGTATTCTTCTGTATTTTCCCACTGGTTCATGGAGGTTAAAATATGAGAAGAATATAACTGCCAAGAAATTACAGCAAACCTCATTTTTTTTTACTTGTGTACATTGGCATCTTCCAGCTCATAAAGCATCATGAATAACAATTATGGGACTATGAGACCACAATAGCAAAAATAATATCTGAGATTGGGGAAATGGCTCAGTGGGTAAAGTGCTCTCTGCACTAGCCTGAGGCTCTGAGTTCAGATTCGCAGCACCCATAGACATAGCTGTGTGTAGCCACGCACATCTGAAATCCCATTTCTGGAGACACAGAGGCCAGTGGATACTGGGGGCTTGTTGCCTAGCCAGCCTGTTTGAATCAGTGAGCTCCCATGAGAGATTCTGTCTCAAACACTAAAGTGGAGAATGATACAGAGAGATTCCATTATCAACTTCTAGCCTCCACATATACACAGTCACAAGGCAAGTATATCCCCCACATACACATGCACAGACACAAACACATATTTACGTCGTACAACCACTGACAGCTCTTAAAAATCTGGTCAAAAGTAAAATCACACATTGCATTTATTTTTCTTCAAAAATTCGTATGATTATACAAGTGGCTAGAAGTGGTAGATAGTTAACCTGTTTCTTTTATCTGGTTGATGGAAAAACTCACAACACTTCAGTCATTGGGGTGACATTAACACTGGGTCTCTGATGTAGAAATAAGGTTATAGGCTACAGAGGAGAAGGAGTCAATTTAGGTCTTAAGTAGACAAAACACATTTGTAATTTTTTTACATGATTTATTATTATTTTTATTAACGTGTATGTATGTATGTGTGTGTGTGTGTGTGTGTGTGTGTGTATGTTCATGTGTAAGTGTAAGTAATTATATGCATGTAGGGACCCAAAGGGGCCAGACTAGGACATCAGAACCCCTGGAGTTTGAGTTCCAGGTGTTGTGAACCACCTGACGTGGATGTTTGGAAATGAACTGGGATCCTCTGGAAGAACAGCAAGCACTCTTTCCTAATCCTTGGAATTTCTCTCTGGGATGGACAAAGTTTGCATTTTACTTTATTAACACCTGATTAGTAATAGCAACTGAAATATCATTCATGTTAAGTGTATTTTCTATTTATTGAACTCCATGGATTAAAGAAATCTGGAAACTATAAATAACTAATAGAAAGTTAAGTTTAATTTGCTACACACAAGAAGAAAAACTAAAAGCAAGGCAATATAAGGATAACTCAGTAAGGGGGACTTGGGAAAGAAATCTCTGGTTTGAACCTTGCTAATGGAGCCTTAGGATAGACTGGGAAAGTGCAGTCTATGACTAGATGTCTCTAATTACTTGAGACAATGCAGTCATTGGGTATTTTACTACCATTAGGTAAGAAGTAGAAATACTTTCTTGTATGTTTCAAGATAGAGTTTCATTTAATTCAAGATGGGCTGATCTTCATGCCCCACTCTCCTGAGTGATTGGTCAATAAGTTTGCAGCATGCTAAACTTATATGGTTCTAGGGATAGGACCTAGGGCCTCCTCCCTGCCAGGCTAAGATCTACTATTTCAGCTACATCCTAAGCCTGGAGGTTTGAGCTTTAGGCAGCACTAGAGCTACAGAGAATGCCAAATGTATCAGAAAGCTGTTAGTGAGAAAAGAGCTTAGGCATTTTTATGATCTTAGTGTGGCCTTGTTTCATCTACAGTAAAGGACAGTCTGATTATGCAATGGGAGAGTTTTTTTGAATTTATAAGATTGTGTATGAGTTTGTGGACATGTGTGTACAGGTGTCCATGGAGACCAGATTAGGGAGCCAGATCCTAAGTAGTTGGAGTTAAAGGTGGTTGTGAGATACTAACAGGGTCCTGGGAATGGAACTCAGGCCCTGTGCTCTTAACCCCTGAGCCATCTTTCCAGCCTGCAACCCCAGGGTAATTTTAAACTTCATCGAGTTGATTTTTTTTTCTTTTTTGTAGGAGCTAATGAAAGTTTGATTACAGCACACTTATAAAGTACAGGAAGTTAAAGTGGCTGCTCTTGGGTCCTTGGAAGAAAGGTTTCATAGAAGGTCATTACCATACTTGTAGAAACATAGAAACACTTGAATCACCAAGCTAACAATCAGTTTATGGCAAATAAAACACTTTGCAGTAGCCCCAGATTCACTTAAGTAATAATTATGAATTCAGAGAAAAAAAAGTCTCTGAACTGGATTTAATAAAACTCATGAACAATAATATTTTCTTATTCCTGGAAAAGCATTGAAAATTGCTATTTCTGGTCCTTTGAAGCACCTATACAGTAACCATGGTGGGAAGGCTCTATAGAAATATCTTATCTGACTGTTACATTTCTGATGCTTCTGTAAATGTGTCTTCTGATTAATTCAGATGAATCTCATGTAAATCAGCAGCCATTCTTCTCTGTCAGGTACCCTTAAATTTTGCTCCCAGTCTTATAGAGGTCAGCAGATGAAACAACAGCAAAGGTATTTGGTGTAATCATGAGAGGTTTGGGAAGAGGAGGACAGGGAAGAGCAAATTTTAAAATTTACCCTTCAAAGATCAGAATAGCCAGAGTGATTGCTGGAGACTGGAACTCTGTATGTACAATGCCAAGTTAGGGAAGAGTGGAGGCAATCTGCCCAGCAAAAGGAATGACTTGTCAGAACACATTGAAAACATAAAACCAGGGCTAGAAAGAGGGCTTAAGTACAAGAGCCTGCCAATAAGCTTGACGTCCTAAATTCAGTCCCCAGGACCCACACTGTGGAAGGAGAGGGCCAATTCTAACAATTGTGTGGGGAACAGAGGAAGCCTGAGTGAAGTTCTGAAGTCCTGAGGGAATTCTGCTGTTGACATGGGCACAGCCATGTCAAGGACCAAAATCTAAGACCCATGGGAAAATGGCAACCATCCCACACAGGCATCCAGAGGGAGGCTCAGAGGGATAGTGAAGCCTCAGGGTCCGAGCTGATAGTGTGTGCAGAAAATGTCCACCATAGCTTTTTTTCCCTGGGATATTTATGGTCTGAAGACTGCTCTTCTATAGAGATTGATCCAACCAATACTACTTAACCCTGTTTTCTTGGTCCTAACATATACCATAAACCCTGACTCCTTATTTAGATGTATTTTATAACCCCACCTCTCTGTTCAATTGTGTATTATAAATACACTGAGCTTCCAGGGCACTGCTGTTTCTCCATCAGAGAGCCCAGTCCAACAGGTCTCACATTTTCTGTGTCTGTCTTTCTTTATTCCTTCACAGGCCCAGTTAGGTCCAGTACCTTGAGGCATGCAAGGAGTAGTCAGCCTTTGCCCAGCAGATAGATGGGTACTGTTAATTTGCACCCAACCTCACACACAGAGAAATAAATGTAATACAAAAGATTAGGGATTAGACATGATCAGACTAAAGAGAATGGCTTTGTGAGCTAAAAATAACTAAATGTTTATAAAAATGACAAGGTGCACACTAAGATCTTCGTTCTATGAGGAAAAAAATGCAATAAATTATTTACATGAAGCACACAGACATCATCCCGTTACAAAGACACAAATGTGCTTAGAAAAAAATTCAGAGCAAGTTATTTCATGACAGTGACATATTACTAAAAGCAATTAAATTCATTTTGTAGAGAGGCTAAATTTAAATATTGAAACAGTTATTGAGGGATAGATACGTGTGTTTTTCATGGGCCTGGGAAGAGTTACTTTTGCATTATAATAATTAATTAACATCTCTGAATATTATATTCTATAAGAAGAAAATAGACCAACCACCACAAAATTAATGAGATGTTAGGTGCAATTGGTTTGCTTTCAGCAGCCCTCTCATGGTGCTCTCATTCAGCACAGAGAGCTCAAGGGAAATACATCACAGCACAGACTCCTTTCAAATGCTTGTTACCACTCCCTCAGTGGCAAGCACCCAGCTCTCCTCAGCCTCTCTGAAGGGAAAGATTCATGAGGGTAAGACATAATGAGAAAACAAAGCCCACACTGGTTCCTGCTGTGGATATCTGTATACTGTGAATGTGTTGCTCTGATTGGTTAATAAATAAAGTGAGGATTGGCCAGTAGGCAGGCAGGAAGTATAGGCAGGACAAAGAGAGAGGAGAATTCTGGGTACAGGAGGGCTGAGTCGGGAGATGCTGCCAGTCACCGCCATGAGAAGCATGATGTAAAGTACTGGTAAGCCATGAGCCATGTGGCAAGGTATAGATTTATAGAAATGGGTTAATTTAAGATATAAGGACTAGATTGCAAGAAGCCTGAGCCATTAGGCCAAACAGTTTAAATAATATAAGTGTCTGTGTGTTTATATGGGTCTGAGTGGATGCAGACCTAGACGGGACTGGAGATAACTCCAGCTACAGGTTCCAACTGGAAAGACATTTGTACCTGACTGGACAGGGGGAAAGCTTGTCCACCAGAACTTGAAAATGGTGTTCTATCAGTCTTTCGTTAGCTAAGGACTAGGCTAAACATGTGCACATAAGAAGCCTTCCAAGGACTTAAGTATAGTATCAGAGGGCATCTTTTAAATAAGTTTTGACCTAAAAATACTCATGCTAAGAATTAATGATCATTAAAACAAACAACAACAACAAAGCCTGGCCATGGTTATGCTAAAGATGTACTTTAAGAAGAACTGGAAAAACTCTTCCAGGAGCAAATGTCACATCTCGGTCACTATGGATTCAGTTGTATTCTGATAAATGTTTTTTCTTCTAGAAGTAATTGAACTTGCCTCCATGTGAATAGCACTTCTTTCCTGCCTTGTGTAGTAGGCAATGATTCTGTTCCATTCTTTTGGTCTGTAGATACTGTATTTGTTTTCATGCCTTCTCTATTATCTAGAACCCATTAACTAGAAGTAAGTGAGTGGTTAATGAGAGGTTAATGAATTATTTGAGATATTAATACTCAACCTTTCCCTTCCTTCCTTCCTTCCTTCCTTCCTTCCTTTTTTCTTTCTTTCTTTCTTCCTTTCTTTCTTTCTTCCTTCCTTCCTTCCTTTCTTTCTTCCTTCCTTTCTTTCTTTCTTTCTTTCTTTCTTTCTTTCTTTCTTTCTTTCTTTCTTTCTTTCTCTTTCTCTCTCTCTCTCTCTCTCTCTCTCTCTCTCTCTCTCTCTCTTTCTTTCTTCTCGCCACTTTTTTTTTGTTCTAAATTTTCAGCTTCCCTCTTAGGTAAAGGAATCATGCAAGGGAAAGTAGGCACACTCACACATTTCAGCCATGAGATGAGGGTACCTCCTTCAAATGCTGGTGTAGAGGGGCTCAAAACAGCTTGACCACACAGCTGCCATGACAGGCTTATTGGCAGGCAACAATGAGATCCAGGAAAGTTGATGAGCTGATCCCACCCAGGGAGTGCCTTCATCTAAGGGGGAAATACCTGACATTCCAAACATTCCCTATATCCCTAGACAAATGTCAACCAATCAGGGCCCTGAACCCTGGAAATTCCCTCAACCCAACCTCTGTTATGGTAAAAATCCCACCCTGCCTGGGCTCAAGGCTCTCTGCTTTCACCACTTTGTGGGACAGAGAGACCAAGTTCTGAGCATGAAATAAAGGCTCTTTGCCTTTACATCCAGATTCGGTCTCCATGGTGGTCTTTTAGGGTTCACTGCAATCTGGGCATAACACTGTCCTCCCTAATCTTCCTGCTTCTAGAATGCTCTTTGTGGAGCCTCCATAGGTCTGGATTAGGCCATCTATGTAGGTAAGACAGTTGTTGAGCTTGATCTGTTTAAGGGACCCCTGGCAGTAGCATCAGGATCTGTCCCTGGTGCATGAAGGGGCTTTTCGGAGCCCAGTACCTAAGGTGGGACACCTCACACAGCCTCGGTGCAGGGGGGAGGGGCTTGGACCTGCTTCAATTGAATGTACCAGGCTCTGCTGACTCCCCATGGAAGTCCTTGCCTTGAAGGAAGTAGGGATGAGAGGTGGGTTGGGGGAAGAAGGTTGGGAGTGCGGGTGGGAAGAGAGGGGCATCTGTGGTCAGTATGTAAAATAAACAGAAAATTTCTTAATAATAATAAAGTATAAATATGAATATAAGGAAAAGGGTTAAAATCAATACTATATAAAGTAATGAAAATGATACAAATTCAATAATAGATTAAATAAAAATAATTTCCAAGTGTACTAATTGCCAAATGATATACACAAAATATCTCAAACTAATATTTATTTAAATAAGCAAATGTGTTCAATTATACAATTATTCAAATGTCTGTAAAAATTAAAAAAACATTCTTATTGAATTGGGAAAGGTTTATAGTACATATTAATAGCAGGGTTTAAAAAGTAAAATATTTTCATACATGGTTGATGAAGTTTTAAAATTTTTTAACTATATTTATCTATTCTGTGCATATATATACACATGAGTAGAGGTCAGTGGACCTTGATGATGGAGTTTGTTCTCTTCCTCCACCGTGGTTCAGGGACTGAACACAGGGTCAGGTTTGGCAACAACACCTCACCCACTGACCCGTCTCTCTCACCCTAATGAAGATACATTCATCCTTCATGAAAGGTGCTTTGGTAACATAAACTTGAAAATAGCTATTTGCTTGAACTCATGAAGTTAGTATAAATATGTTTCAACTATTAACTTCTTAGATATATACATACAACAGAAGTGATATTTGTCAAAGATAAGAAAAAATTCCATCTACTTATATAGTGATAAAGTGAAACACCTGAAAACATGGCTGTGTCAGCAGCAGAAATGGAGCAATTTGAGCAGCATATGATACATGAAGATCAAACAAACAAATGAGACAAACAAACCAAAGTTATCTGAAAGCTGAAATTTCATTCTGAATTTATAATTTTTAAAAAAGGATGAGAGGAATTAGTTTATCTCAGCCCACCCTGAGATGGGACACATAGCCCCAAAGATATAAGAAACTCTGCATTTTACTAAAATACTAAAAGTAGATATATAATAGACAGAAGATAGATAGTAGAAAGATAGGTAGGCATAGAATAGGAGGATAGACAGAGAGATAGATGACAGATAAATTGATGGTATGATTATAGATGACGGGAAGATAGATACCCATATGGTAGTCAAAAGATAAGAAGACAGATACATTGGATAAATACATGTTAAGAAGATATATAAGATAAAATACATAGATACGTAGATATATACATAGATAAGTACTAGGAAGAGAAAATGTCAGCTGTGAAAAGAGAGAATGGAAGGAGGGAAGGAGAGAGAGAATGGAAGGCAGATGGAGTCAGCATGTGCGGTAGGGATCCCTACTGCTGGAGCTTCTGTGGACCTTACAATGTTCTACAGATCCAAGTATCCAGGTGTTGATGGAAGCTTGACTTACCAGGACCAATGAGACTGGCCTTTTCCACACAAAGTAATTCACACTTAGCACAAGAAATAACCTGGAACTGTCCACAAAACTGCACAGACAGAAACACCTACTACCACTGACAGCTAGAAGTATAAGTAGACCCAAAGCTCTTAGTTTTTCTCCATGTGAAAACATATTTCTAATTATTGGTTTTAGCAGAGAAATAAGTCATGGTTTACAGAGTGTTGATAGGTCTTAAAATTGGAAATAGTATAGTCATCATAAGGAAGTATGGAGAGTGTTTGCATGTGGCCTGATCAAAAGCAAATGTTAACACTTTGATGGTTAGTTACAGCTACCATCCCATATGTACACATATACACATGGATTTGGGTGTCACTGAGATGGGAATTGTCTGTTCTGCTATCAGGACATAAGTGGTAAATAGCAGCTTCAATTATTAAAATCCTTCCCTCAACCCTGCCATCCATGATCTCTACTGCTATCCCTGCTACCCAGTCTCTTTCTCCTTCTTTGTCCCACATGTCCTCTTTCAAGCAATCATCTTCCCTCCCCACCTATAATTACCCTCTCTTGTCTCTTTTCTAGAATTTTATGCTTTTTTCATTTTTACATCTGCTTATGTGCAGGCACATATACTTTACCAGCTAGGGTAAATAATAAGAGAAAGCATGGAGTTTTTCTTTCTGAGTTTGGGTCACCATAATTTTATACTTTCCAGATCCTTCCATTTTCCTTAAAGTTTCAGGATTCAATTTTTCTTTAGAGCTGAGTAAATATTCATTGTGCAAACATACAGCATTTTCACATGTTTTTTTTTGTTTGTTTGTTTTTGTTTTTGTTTTTTGAGACAGAGTTTCTCTGTGTAGCTTTGCGCCTTTCCTGGAACTCACTTGGTAGCCCAGGCTTGCCTTGAACTCACTGAGATCCGCCTGGCCCTGGCTCTGCCTCCCGAGTGCTGGGATTAAAGGCGTGCGCCACCACCGCCCGGCCATTTTCACATGTTAATAAACATCTAGGCTGGTTCTATTTTCTGTCCCAAATTTTTCACCAGAGTCTATGCAGCCACTGATGCAAAAGTTGGGAAACCAAACGCTCTGTTGATTCAGGGATATCTCCCTGTGTCTCTTCCTCACAAATGCCATGAGATCTGCCCTAACTCCTCTGTTGCTATGTATGAATCACCCTTACAAACGTAACAAATACTACCCCAGGTCACCAGAACGTTCTTCATTCCTACCATTATCTATTCAATAATAAAATTCAATGAGCATGACTCAGAAGTCAAAATCACATGCCCAAAGCACTAGATATTTGAATGTAAAACATGGAATTTGGAGAAAGGGAGAAAGAGATCTAGCTTCAATGTATAATTACACTGAAATATTTAACTGAGTTGTGTTACTTTGATGTGTTTTGTTTAGATTTTCGAATTTCACTTTGATTTTTCAGACAGGATCTTAGTATTCTGGTATAGCAAAGACAACCTTGAACTTCTAATCCTCCTACCTCCATCTCCTAAATGATTGGATTACATGTGCATCACCCTGCCTGGCGATGTGCTATGATGTGCTATAGGTGCGTCTTCATATATGTTAGGCAAGCAATCTACCAACAAAGTTACATCCCCCAGCTTCTTTCTCAGTGTGTAGTGCACTAAAAGTTGGGATTATGACTTATTAATTTGCTGATTCATTTGATAATATCCCCAAAAGGGCTGCTTTTACCTCTGAAGCTGGACATATATTTGACCAAGCAATTATGGTAACTTTAAAACTTTTTTGGATACAATCTATAGTAACAATGAGTATAAAGATACATTAAAAATTTTAAGGCAGCAACTGTTCATCTGTACATGTGTGACATGCTTACATGATGCATAATCACACACATTTGCATATGAAAATTGTTATGCTGTATAATACTTTACTCAATGTATAATAGTTTATTTGTACTTCAATTAATCTCACCATTTTATTTCAATTTATTTTATATTAAAATGCCAATTGTGACCCACTACATTATTTATACAGCACACAAATAAGGAGTAATTGGTTGGGAAAAATACTGTTCTAAAAATAATAATTCTTAGACTCCTGTACCCAGGAATACCATTAACACTGATAAACATATCATTTGCAGTCATCAATCTGAAGATAAGAGCCAGAATTTAAGAATTACTTTTCTTTGTTTTGAGAATTTATTTGTATTTTAAGCGCTGTGTGTTTGCCTGAATAGTGTGCATACCAAGTGCACAGGAAAGTGAGAAGAAGGTGTTGGGTTCCTCAGAGCAGGAGTTAAGGAGGGTTGTGATCCATCACACAGGTGTAGGAAACAAAATCCAGGTCCTCTGCAAGAGCAGTCTGTGATGAGTCACCCCTCTAACCCCATAATCATAACTTTTAACATCAAAATAAAATTCTTGACTATGTGTCTAAGAATATAAATTAATTACATCTATGTACATAGATATCAACAGTTTTGAAGTTCATAATTAATTGTGAGGAATATCAAGTCACAAAATTGTACATAGAATATGTTCCTTTTAGGTAAACCTTTATTGTGGATAAAACCAACCAACATATATTGAGGAAAGAAAGTATATGTGGTTAAGAAGAAATTTGAGCAATAAAACTAATGCAAATTTTATTTTAAATATGACATTCAAGATAATGGTGACCCTGGAGTTAGAAAGACTGTCACATTAGGAAGGGATGATTCAAAACTACTAATACTGTTTTCTAAGCAGGGTGGTAGAAAATGTTCATGTCTGTTTAATGAATTTCATTAGTATGCTACAGTATATATGGTGCATGTTATATAATAAAATGGGTTATGATAAAATAATTATAGAGAAATGGCTTTAGTAAAATGTTTAGAAGAATTGTTATATATAGACAATTATGTGAAACTTGGGGAGTCCTGCTGAAGAGAGGGAGAAAGGATTGTAGAAGCCAGGGTGTTTCAGGGACATCAGAGGAAAACCCATAGAAACAGCTAACATGGTTTAAGGGAACTCACAGATTCTAAACCAATAACCAGGGAGCCTGCATGAGACTGATCGAGGCCCTCTGCATGTATGAGACAGTGGTGTAGTGTTGGAGCCCATTTAGGCTTTACCCAGCAGGTCTGCATAAAGAGGATGATTGGACCACATGCCTGAGTACCAGGTGTCTGAGGTGGTCTGCACTTGGCTGTGCTGGGGGGAGGTCTTATGCTCCATCCCTTGGCATTCCTTTAAAAACTCTAGGGCAGAAACAGTCAGGGCCCAATGAATTAGGATCCAGGCCCTCTCAAGCTATCTTGTATTTCCTGTCTTTTTCTCTCCCCTCTATACTTCTAAATAATATTTCCTGCTGCTTCTACTCAAGAGTACTCTGGGGAAAACTTGAGGTGAGGTATGGCCCCCCATAGTGTAGCTTGGTCAATTTGTAGGACTCCTAACCATGGAGCAGGGCTGTCCCTGATGCTTTGGATGGTTCTTGGGAACCTTTCCTCATGCTAGATTGCCTTGTCCAACCTGAATACAGGGAAAGGTGCTTGTTATTTTATTTATTTATTTACTGGTTTGCTGTGGATGATTGTTTGATAAATAAAACATGGATTGGCCAGTAGCCAGGCAGGAAGTATAGGCAGCACTAACAGGGAGGAGAAAGAAAAGGACAGGAAGGCAGGGAGGGGAGACACCAGCTGTGGTCGAGGGAGCATCATGTAGAGGCAACAGGTAAAGCCATGGAACACGTGGTAACATATAGATTAACAAAAATGGGCTTAGTATAAGAGTAAGAGCTAGACAATGGTAGGCCTGAGCTAATGGCTGAGCAGTTTAAATAATATAAGAGTTGGTGTGTTTACTTTATAAGTGAGCAACGGGACTGGTAGGGCTTGTGGGAGCTGGAGAGAAAAATCTCCAGCTACAAATGGCACCCAACAACTCGAGTTTCCACCTTAACCTGACAATATTTAATAAACAATTCAAAACGGAGCTAAAAACAGCTTCCTAGTTGTCTCTCTCAAGTTGGTGGGTTCCTGGCATGTGCATTTGACCAGCAGTATGGCAGGAATGAGACATCTACAAGCGGCACATTACGCTGCTGTGTGGTGGATTTAGCCTTTGCTAGTATAAAAAAAAGAAGTTTCTGAGCTATGTGCTGCTTTGATAGAACTGCTTCTGATAGTTGATGGTACACATGGCTCCAGCCCCCAAGCTGGAGGTAAAGTGTACCACAGCCATGTTGGGAAACTGAGGTGGATGGAGCCAACAGCCACAGTGCTGTTTCAGTCTTAGAATGCTGCAGTTTAAAACAATAGTTACATAATAAGACAGATTCAGATAAAACAAGACTTTAAATGCTTTACAATGTGTATAAAAATGTATGTAGGCTTGAAAGAGAGAGAAAAAGGAATATAAAGGGTTATATAAAGAAATTCATAGTTTTTAAAAATAAAGTCTTTAAAAAGACAGTATAAAAAATAAGCCACATAAATAATAAAGATAGATTACACAGAGAATCTGGATTGTGTTGCCTTTGGGATTTTTAACTGCAGAAAAAAACATTTGATCATAAAAGCTGTTGAGGTAAAAAAATATGGATATTTTAAAGTACCTTGACTTCAAAATTTGGATGTAAGGATATGTTGCTTTGGAAAGGAGGCTCTGCTTTTGTTTCCACAGAAAGCCAGAGGCTATGGATTTGTTACAGATTAAAATACATCAGGTTTGACCAGCAAAGAATACCTGAAAGATCTCCAATGACACTATGCACCAGATGATCCAACATCCAGAACTGTTTCAAGGCAACTGACTCAGATGATACACCCTCACAGATTACTCTATAATCCTAAAATTATCTTTGTGTCCCCATAAAATACCGTGTCCCTCTCCAGCAGGAAGTAGTAAGAGAAGCTACGCCCAAATTCCCATATATACCAAACTGGCTTTGGAAATGGAATTGGCTCACTCCTTCTCTAAACCCAAGCATATTCCTAAAATAAAAGGTTAAAAATTTCTTTTATCCCATATCAGAAGAGATCTCTGGTGTGGGACAGAGAAAAAACAGTATTTTTATTTAAAACAGGTTGATTATAAATGTAATCTCTTTCTAAAGAAGAAAGGGGATACGGTATAGATAAATAGGATATAGATATGATAGGATAAAAGGGTAGATTAATGAACCTACTTTTAAAGAACAACAACTTGTTTAAAATGTTTTACATCTGGTATAAATTTTAGTTTATGTTTAAAATGTTTTACATTGGTATAGATTGTAGTTTATTGATACAAGTTTAAACTTAATTTTGTTATACTGTATATATATTTCTATTCTCATTTGAGGTATTATGTTTATGTAACTCATTTAGATTGTAATGGATAATTAAGAAATACAGATTAATAATTAGTCTTCTATGATAGTCAAACTTGTAGCATGTTAGTTAAGTTTTCTAGGTATACATAGACATATTTCAGATAGACAGGTAATCTTCAAACACTTCAAAGACCTACAGAATATGGCATTTAAAATATTTTTAAAAATTTAGACTTTCTGGACAGTGAGACATGTCTGCTCCTGGCAGCACCAGATTTACTTCAGAGAAGAGGATGGGCATCGAAGACACTCTGTATGGAGTTTATCTTCTCTTGGCAAAAATAGCCATTTGGGCAAGAAACTGTTCTTGCCTGGACTGCTTGATCGACTGGACATGCAGGACCCATAAGAAGGTAACCATTGAACTTTGCTTGACAAAATGGTCCTTCAGATTCCTGCTTCGCAGAGGAAACTGCCAGACATTGTACAGGACACAGAGAGAAGTGACTGAGAGACCCTAGGCCTGTGGGCTGAAGACAGATGCCCCAACTTTACAAGAGAATTTTGGATGACTGTCCAGGCTGCCAGCTGTCTCTGTCTACCCTGCAACACTCCTGAAAGTTGCTTCTCCCATTTCTCAGGCAGTATTATATCCTTCTGAGGTCTTTGATATAGTTGAAGACTAGTTATAATTCCTCAGTTATGACAAAAGATAAGTTAGATATAAAACATTAGACTCACAAATATAAGATAGATAGGATATCTTCTTTAATATTATAACTGTAAATCTTGCTTAATAATTGTTTTGTTATATGTAATTTTACTATGTTAAAGTTAAAACTTTCCTTTAAAAAAAAGAAAAAGAGGAAGTGCTGTGGATGATTGTTTGATAAATAAAACATGGATTGGCCAGTAGCCAGGCAGGAAGTATAGGCAGCACTAACAGGGAGGAGAAAGAAAAGGACAGGAAGGCAGGGAGGGGAGACACCAGCTGCTGTCCAGGGAGTATCATGTAGAGGCAACAGGTAAAGCCACGGAACACGTGGTGACATGTAGATTAACAAAAATGGGCTTAGCATAAGAGTAAGAGCTAGACAATGGTAGGCCTGAGCTAATGGCTGAGCAGTTTAAATAATATAAGAGTTGGTGTGTTTATTTTATAAGTGGGCTCCGGGACTGGCGGGGCTTAGCGGGAGCTGGAGAGAAACTCTCCAGCTATACAGGTTTACCTATCTCTGTATCTAAGTATGTATCTAAGTATGTATGTATGTATGTATGTATCTATCTATCTATCTATCTATCTATCTATCTATCTATCTATCTGTCTATCTATCATCTATTTATTTTACTTTTATTGATTCTTTTGGAATTTTTCACATTATGAATTTTTTCTCACTTATCTCCCTCTCCCCTTGCATCTGATCTCTGCACTTGCAACCTACTCCTCAAAACAAAACTAAATTTAAAAGAAAAACCAAAAGGCAAAACAAAGCAAAGAAACAAAACAACAATAACAGCAATAAAAACAGAAGAAGCTTATCCTGGAATCTGTAGTGTGGCCCATTTAAACACATAGTTTACTCTTTAGTCTGTTCATCTTTGCTTGCAAGTGTTCTTTACCATGAGTCATTTATCTGGCCTCTGATTCCTGCTACATCACCAATAATGGAGGTGCTTGTTCTTACAGCAGCTTGATATGCCATGCTTTGCTGTTGCCCAATAAAAGCCTGTTCCTTTCTGAGTGAATATGGAGGGGGGTGTTGAGGGGACGGGGGAGAGAGTAGGAGGAGAGGAGAGATGGGAAGCTACAGTCAGGATATAAAATAAATAAATTGATTAATACAACAGTTATTAAAAAAGAAAAGAAAAATATTATCTTAATTGTTTAAATTATATATGTGTTTTGTTTAAATTATATATAAGTGTGTGTCTGTATGTCTGTGTGTGTGTGTGTGTAAATTAATTTCACAATATAACTTAGAAAGTGATCCTAAGAATAGAAAATATTACTGGGCATGATGGTGCATGCCTTTAATTCCAGTATTTGGGAGGCAGGGTCTGGACGATTTCTGTGAGTTCAAGACCAGCCTGGTATACAAAGTGAGCTAGAGCAATTACACAGAGAAAGCATGTCTCAAGAAACAAAACAAAATAGAAAATATACTATATATTGTACTACAGAAGGAGCTAAATGAGTAACTTAGCATTCCCCTCATGGAGGCACACACATACAGACAGACACAAGTATAGATTGAAGTTTCTCGGTTCTGCCCAGTCCCACCTGGGCAGCAGCCATTTTTATAAAATAATCACTCAGAGGGTTAATATTAATTGCAAACTGTTTGTTCTATGGCTCAGACTGCTTGCTAGTTAATTAAATTGAATTAACCCATTTCTATTAATCTATGTATTGCCATGTGTCTCATGGCTTTACCTGTATTCCATTATATCTTGCTCCCCTGGCAAGGCTCAGTGTCTCCCTTGACTCCACCTTCTTTCTCCCTGTATCTTTTCTTGGATTTTCTGCTTAGCTATAACCTGTCTTGTCCTAGGCCAGAATAGTTTCTTTATTAACCAATGGTAGCAACACATATTCATAGTGTACAGAAAGACCATCCCACAGCACTTCCCCTTTTCTGTATAATCAAAAAGATAGTTTTAACTTAAACATAGTAAAATTTCATACAACAAAACAGTTATCAAGTAAGAATTATAGTTACAATATCTAATCTATCTGTATTTAGCAAAATTAAGGAAAATATTCTACCATCTGTCTTATATTTGTGAGGCTAAAATTTCATATCCAATTTACTTTTTATCATAAACAAGGAGAACTATAATTATAATTATCTAGTCTTCAACTCCATCATGTACTCCAGAAGGATGTAATATTACCTGAGTAAACAAGAAGTGCATTGCAAGTAACTTCCATGATTCTAGAAATGACAGACATCTGGCTGCTTGGACAGTCACCTGAAGTTTTCCTGTAACATTGGGACATCCATCTTCAGCCTACAGGCATAGAATATCTGGCAGATTTTTCCAGTGAAGCAGGAAATTTGAAGAACTGTTCTTTATTTTGGCGAAGTTCATCCGTCACTTTCTCTGTGTCCTGCAGAATGTCTGGCAGTTTCTTTTGTGAAGCAGGAACACTGAAGGACTATCCCACTTTGATTTGGAAAAGTTCAGTGGTCACTTTTCTATGAGTCTTGAATGTCCAGTTTATACAATATACTGTCCAGCAGTCCAGGCAAGAACAGTTTCTTGCCCAAATGGCCAGTTTTGCCAAGAGGAAGATGAACTCCATATGGAGTATCTTCAATGCCCACCATCTTCTTTGAAGTAAATTGGAGCTACCAGGAGCAGATGTGTCTCACCATCCAGAAAAGTCTAAGTTTTAAAAATATTTAAATACCATATTCTGTAGGTCTTTGAAGTGTTTGAAGATTACCCATCCAATTCAAATATATCTTTGCATGTCTAGAAAACTTAACTAACATGACTATAAATTTGATTATTATAGATGACTATTAATCTATTTCTTAATGATACATTACAATTTTAAATGAGTTACATAAATATAATACCTTAAACAAGAGGAGAAATATACATACATATAACAAAATTGATATTAAATTTGTATCAATAAACCAAAATCCATACCAATGTAAAGTATTTTGAGATTAACAGTTGTTTTTTTTTTTTTTTTGGATT
The DNA here is from genome assembly GCF_949786415.1 of Peromyscus eremicus. Classification (NCBI taxonomy): domain Eukaryota; kingdom Metazoa; phylum Chordata; class Mammalia; order Rodentia; family Cricetidae; genus Peromyscus; species Peromyscus eremicus. The sequence continues at coordinate 69,375,210 of NC_081431.1, forward strand.
AAAGTGGATTCAATAATCTAACCTTTTTAACATTTCTATATCATATCCCTCTTTTTTCTTTAGAAAGAGATTGACTATGACCACTGGCCACTATAATAAACTCCCTTTAAATAAAAACAAACATTTATAAACAATATTTTGGGAATTTGAGTATAGCTTTCCATACTACTTCCTGCTGATTGGGGGTGCTGACAATCTTATAAGGATCCTGAGAAAATTTAGAATTATGGTCAAGTCTTGACTGTAATAGTCTGTGAGGCTGCATTGTCTCAGCCAGTTATCTAGAAGCTGTTCCAGATGTTGGATCATCTGGGCCATAGATTCCATTGAAGATCTCTCAGGGGGTTTTCCTTGATGGAACCATATCAACCTAGAAGTAATCCACAGCTTCTCATCATCTGTGGAAACAAAAGCAGAACTTATTTTCCAAAGCAACATATCCTTAGACCCAAATTTTGAAGTCAACATACCTTTAAAATGTATATGTTGGTTTAACTTAATAGATCCCACAATCAAATGTCTCATAGCAGTTAAAAACTCCAAAGACAACTCAATAATATACAGTATCCAGACGCTCTGTGTATTTTCCATCTTTACATGGCTTATATTTTTTATTACTCTATTTCTTTTTTAAGAACTTTCTCTGCCCTTTTACTTTTCTCTCATAAGCTTACATATATTTTTTAATATAATGTAACCAGTTTAGAGGTTTTTTTTCCATCTGAATCTGTCTAATTGTGTATTTGTAATTCTTTTATGACTAGGAGAGATTTTAAACTGCTAAATGGTGTGGCTAGGAAAGCAACGGCTTTGGCTGCTGGCTCCACTCCATCAGCTTTTCAACATGGGTACTAATGAGTCATGCTTACCTTCCCAGTTCTGGGAAGCAGTATTAAGTAGTATGCCTGTATTTTTAAGCCCTCAACTGTGCCCCCAAGCCTGCAGGTAGTGGCTGGGAGAAGCCCTTTGTATCATGGTCCATGAGAGACCACAAGAGTTGGCCATGTTGTCGCTGAAGCCTGCCATGGCCAGGGCGCACATCTCTGTACCATGCCTGCAATGAGCAACATGAACTAGGAAGCTGCTCTTGATTCCATTATAGAATTTCTTCTTTAGCTCTTACAGGTTTTAGGTAAAAATTCTTGCCATCACATCTGGGCACCAACTGTAGACTGAAGTTTCTAGGTCCTGCCTGATTAGGTCTTTCTGTATGCTGTGAATATGTGTTGCTACCATTGGTTAATAAAGAAGCTGTTCTGGCCTATGGTAAGACAGGTTATAGCCAGGTGAGAAATCCAAGGAAAGATACAGGGAAGAGGAAGGTAGAGTCAGAGGAGACACTGAGTGCTTCTAGGGGAGCAAGATATAATGGAACACATGTAAAGCCACAAGACATGTGGTATTTCATAGATTAATGGAAATGGGTTAATTTAAGATGAAAGAGTTAGCTAGCAAGAAGTCTGAGCCATAGATCAAACAGTTTGCAATTAATATTAAGCCTCAGAGTGATTATTTTATAAAAATGGCTGTTGCCCAGGTAAGACTGGGTGGGACCAAGAAAATTCAGTCTACACAGATGTACACATAAATGAATACATATGCATACACAAATGTATGCATAGTTACACAAGCATATTCAGGTACATAAATATACCCATGCACATATGAATAATGACATTTAAATGCACAGATACACATGCGGATACAGACATAAAACACAAATGTACACATATACCCATGCATACTAACATACACATACACACACTTGTACACTCATGTGTATACCCCACACATGTTCACACACAGGCACACACAAACATGTACATAGGCATACACACTCAGGCATACATAGACATACACATGTATGTATATAAACATTCACTCACAAACACACATATACATTTGCAGACATACCCACACACACACTTGCTTGCCCTCCACATACACATATTTATGCACAGCCAGACATACCCACATATGCATGCACACTCCTCAGACATGTACACAAACATATATTCACAAACACACATATTTATGAATGCACAGATGCACATGCAAACGTGTATACATATGTATACATGCACAGACACATGTACATATTTGTGCATGTACACATGTATGTATATATACATACAATTTTTCTTGGCAGTTCTATCAAGACATCAAAGGAAATTTGGTCAAGATATAAAAACTATATGATAACAGATGAAAAACAGTAATAGATTTCCAAACAAATATAGTATATATTTGAGAAAATATATAAAAACATATAGGAAATATTTTATAAATAATTATAAGTAAACTTCAGGTCAAGAAGTTGAATTTTGTTACTGAGTCACAACCTGCAGCTTTTCATTTTCTTAACATTTATTAATTGTGAATTTATTTCTAAACTAGTGGTGTAGCTTTGCTTTCTGTTGAGCTTTATTCATGGATAGAGAGACTCCTTGAATGGTAAAATAGACCCTAAGTGACCCCCTTACTGCCTGCCTCTCTCTTTGCAGCCTGAGCAATACCACAGATAGTATGTGAATGGAAGTGGTCATGCCTATGTTCCAACAATACTGTATTCACCAAACAGTGGAGGTCAACTAACCACCTCTTCTTATAAGAAAAATCAGTTGTTGATTATTCCCCTCTGTGAACACTTCATGATCATTTCCTTTGGGTTGCATTTTGCTGTGCTGTTTGCCTGTGTCTGGTTTCACAGCTATTGGAGCCATGCAACTTAGATTGACTCAGCACCAAGTCTGTGTACTGTGGTGCAACTCTGTATGAGAATACCTAGATAAACACTGAGGAATCAAGTCACCAAGGATGGTGGAGGACACATGATCACCTTCATCCAGTAATAGTGAAGTTTTTTCAAAGAAGGTGTTGCATGGATTATACATATTAGTGTTTAACTCTGAGTCATGAATAATGCTTCCATGTCTCATTAAAGGAAGAAATAAAAGCACTTCTTCTTGGGGTCATTTAACTAAGAGCAAGTCCAGATTTGAATTCTCTACTTTATGTTTCCCATATCTTCCATCCTCTGACTGTTAGTTGAGTTTGAATTTGTGCCTGCCTGAAAACTGTTTTGTGAATCTGTCCCTGTGTCTGTGTCTTATGTCTGTGTGTTTGTCTCTAACAAAGTCTCTGCTCTCTTTTATTAAACAGTACAGAAAACATCATCTGAAGAAGAAATGGGGGATACTTTTCACGTATCTGTAACAGTTTTACAAGGGAGTATGTCATTGTAATATACAACCTCAATGGTAGATTTTAGGAAGTTTTGTTCTACATTTGCATTTGCTGCTTTCTGTAGGCATACATTTCTTTCCCACCAGGCAGTTCCCAAATAACCACAAAAAGATTTAATATTAATTATAAATCCTTAGCCAATAGCTTAGGCTTGTTTTTTGCTAGCTCTTTTAACTTAAATTAACCCATTTCTATTAATCTATGTGCTGCCCTGAGGCTCATTTACCTCATCTACATACTTCCCATTCTACTGGCTCTGTATCTCATGGCATATCCTCAGACTCTACCCTTCTTCTCCTCAGCATTCTTTCTGCCCCCCCCCCAATCCTGTCTAGCCACCAGCTAATCAGCTTTTTATTAACAATGAGAGCAACACATATTCGCAGTATACAAAAGGATTATTCCACAACAGCTTTCAGCAAATGATACACATGTATTGGGAAGAAAGCATAGTCAAGTCCCTGAAACCAAACTCAAGTCCCTGAAAAATAAACAACATGCACTGTTAAATACTGAGCCATTTCCCCAGTCCCAGCTACCATGATAGATTATGTGACAGAGATAAAAATCTGACCTTTATGGCTACCTAATTGGGTTGGGGGCATATATTAACATGAAGATATAATGAGATTACAGCTACATATTATTTTAGGATGTAGAGTTGATTACATGGGAAATCCAAAGCAAGTAAGACTGGGTGTTGCATGTTACAATGTTCTCTTAAAGGCAGGTTAGACAGACAGTTTGAATACACAGTAGGATAGTTGTCTTAAGTGACCTTACAGTGCATTATTGACTCGGTCTGTGAGGTCCAGAAAATGTTCCAGTATCTTAGAATGTAAGAGATAGTTTTATAACATTTCACTGCCACAATGACATGACAGTTACTTTTCACTGTCAGCTTTACTGAACTTGTGATCAGCATAGTAACATGGTGTTAGGTATGTCTATGGGGGTGTCTCCAGAGACTTTTAAAAGAAGCTGAGCACCAGCATTCATCTTTCTGCTTCCTGAGCATGGAGGCAATATTACCAGTTGTTTCAGGCCCATGTATTTCCCATCGTATTGGAACTGTGAACTGTGAACCAAAATAAACTCTTCCTTCCTTAAGTTGCCTTTATCTGGGGAGTTCTCATCACAACTAGAAGTGCAATTAAAACAGATGAGCATGCCCACTTGTATTTTTAGTAAAGGACATGCAATGCTGTATCATGCAACATTCTTATCAAAGCTTGAGACTTGCTGGCTTGATAACTCTTTCATAGGATGAGTATTTGAATATACTACTAATTATTTAATTTTCAATTTCTTCTTTACTAATGATTTATACAATTTTTTGTTACTAGCCTTGAGGTTTCCTCAAATGTGAAATTTCTTTTCATATTTTACCACTTTTTAATGAATACTTTTCCTTTCTTTCTGCTATTAGCTCTTAATATAGTTGGGAAACAGACCTTGGTCAGGGTTCTATCATGAAATAGTTTCTCTATATCCATATCTCCATTTTTCAAGCTGTGTCACATTCTCCTTCTTATACTTTGCAGACCAAGACATACATAATCTTCCTATGCTTTCTTCCCAAGGTCCTGTCATGTTGGGTATTATGTCTATGTAAAATATATCTATGGTGTATTTTAAGCTAACTTTTCTTTTAAAAGATTTTATTTTTAATGGTATGTGTCCCTGTGTGGTTTTGTAGGAGTGTCTGCATGTAAATGCAGTGTCTGTGGAGGGCAGAAGGCGGCGCTGGACTACTTGCAGTTTGAGTTACACTTGGTTGCAAGCTGCCTGATGTGGGTGTTTGGCACCAGACTCAAGTCCCTGAAAAAAAAAAAAACATACACTGTTAAATACTGAGGCATTTCCCCAGTCCCAGCTACCATGATAGATTATGTGACAGAGATAAAAATCTGCCCTTCGTGGCTACCCAATTGTGTCTATGAATTATAGAGTGAAACTTTTATTTACCCAATGACTTCCTCTTCAGTCTTTGTTAAACTTATTTGACTATGTATGAAAATGTTCATTTTTGAGAACTAGAGTTACTAATCAGTCTGACTCCCTTTATGCTAATGGGATGCCCTGTTAATGACTGATATTACAATAACTATGAAAAGAAAGCAAGTAAGTATGATAATTGTGTTTTCCTTTTCAATATATTTGTGTGGTAACAGCTGCCTTACATTTATTAAAAATATAAGAAAATTTAGCAATAGCTTAACACCCACACAAAGAAAACCTGGTTGGGACATGAGCTTGTGTCACATTTCTTCTAAAGGCCAGTTTTCAGAGAAGTGAGACCTTAGTAATGTTTGGTGTTTCCGTATGTACCATAGGTGTCTGCATTTACTTACATGTTTGTTAAGAACTGTCAGGAATGCCACAGAGGCCTCATCCTATGGGCCCCACACACCTTTTTGCAGATTGCCAGACTTACCTGTGGATACTGAGTGTTGCATATCCATTTCTAGCAGAGAAATCTAATTAATTTGGGCTGTTAATCTCATAACTTACAAACTAGCTAAGCGGCCTTACGTGTTCTATCAACACACTATAACTGGGGTAGTATTTAATTCCTAGAAAGCCACAATGCCTATAATTTCAGGCAGTTTTGTTTCTAGGTTATTTTTCCTGCTTTCACGCAAAATCAATAAATGGTATTCATTTTAAGGCTGAAATAGAAGAATAGGTATTTGTTTTCTTTCTTCTTAGCTTAAGACTTAAAGGATTCAATCTATGCTATTGCGTTGGATATCAAAAGGCATTTTCCATATGTGACCTGTATCAGGGCAAGGAAGTACATTACTAGCCTGACATGACCGAGTTACACTAGAAACATTTGCTCTACTTGGTCAGATTCATTTGCTGCTACCATTTATATGTATGCATTCTTTTTGTCCTATACGAGATTTATTGTTGCATTGATTGAGTTCCTAACACTGAACTTTGTTTTTCATTTGTGGGAGGAAATCAGCTAAGTCATTATATATGATATTTTTATTGTTGGAGAAAGTTTGCTCAAACTGGGTTAGAAAATTTTGAGTAGCTATTTATGAATATATGTATAGTTACATATATAAATATTTTTTCAAAGGCTTCATATATTCCTTACAGTATATTTCCTTGCAAAGCACCGACCACTTTTGCTAGCTCAGTACCACTGTCCTCAAAAGATATTAGGCAGAATGTCTCCTTAAATTGTAGAAAACTGTGTAGAATTGGCATTATTTACATTGAAATACTTCCTGCAATTAATTAAGTAGTATTATCAGTGTCTGGCACTTTGGGCAGCAAATTTTTTGATATAAATTAAACATTAATACAAATAAAATGTTATTAAACAATAATAGTAAATGATTATATAAAACGATAGTATCATTAGATAATATTAAAGTATTACTTTTACATGTTTCCTTTTTTTCAAAGATTTAGGTTTTTTTGTTTGCTTTTGTGTGTGTGTGTGTGTGTGTGTGTGTGTGTGTGTGTGTGTGCACGCGTGTGATCTGCTGGTGCCCCCAGAGGTGAGAAGAGGCTATTGAATCCCTTGGACCTAGCATTACAGGCAGTTGTAAGGCACTTAACACGGGCACTAGGAACAAAACCCGAGTCCTCTGGAAGAGCAGCAAGAACTCTTAGCTATTGAGCCTTCTCTCCCCCTATTTCTTCTTAAAATGAGTTTTAATAACTGTCTTTAGCGTAATTTGTTCACTTCTTCTAAGATATTGAATGTAACAGTTGCTAGTAGATGTCTCGTAGTGGTCCTTAATTTCCCTGAAATTTGTTCCGATGTTGACAGTTTGCCTTGTCACTTTCCTAGTCAGTTTTCTTTTAGAGAGATGTCATTTTAATTTATCTCTCAAATACTTCATTTTAATTTTGACATTAATCCTTGGTACTGGTGCTAAAATGTGGGACTTGATGCACTCTAGATATTCTACCACTGGACTACTTCTCCAGCTTTCTTCTTGTTGTTTTTTATTTTGAGCCAGAATGTCTCCTAAGTTTTTCAGATTGGTCTTGAACTCACTCTGTTATAGCTCAGGAAGGACTTGGATTTGTGATTCTCTTGCATCAACTGCCCAAGTGGCTTGGAAATACAGGACTATGCTCTCAAGCCCAGATGATGATTTTCTTTATGATTTTTCTAAACTCAGTTTTACTAAATTTTAATAGGATGTTCCTAATTTTGTCTCATTTGCGTATATTGAGTTTTATTTGCTTTTTATTTAGTTTGCATTTTTGTGTTTTGTTTTGCTTTTGTGAATTTTGTTCTGTTGTATCTTTAAATTTATTTATGTTTTTTATTTTTAATTGTGTGTGTGTGTGTGTGTGTATGTGTGTGTGTGTGTGTGTGTGTGTGTGTCTATGTGAGTATATTAACTTGAGTGCAGGTACCTGCCAAGGCCAGATGAGTCAAATCCCCTAGAGCTGGAGCTACAGAAAGTTATGTGCCTCAGGACAAGTGTACTGGGATCCAAACTCAGGTCCTCTTGAAAAGCAAGTCACTCTCTTAACAACTAGGACATCTCTCCAGCCCCTAATTTTTAGCTTTAAATTTGTTGTGAAGCAATATCTTTCCATATGAATTTTCATACAGAGTTTGTCAAGCTTACTCTCAGCCCTATCTGCTTCCAGTCAAGATCTCCCTGTACTTCCCAGTTGACCAATACCTACATTCACCTTCCTGGAGCTGGAATTACAATCATGGCCGAAAAGGTCTGACTTTGTTTTTTCAAAATCTGGAGGTAAAAAGTCATGTTATTGCTCTGACACCTGCAGCCAACAGGTAAAGAGCACATATTCTTCTCAAGCACACACAGAAGCTTCTTCTATAAGACAGGTCCCCTGGTAGATCACAAAAAAAGTAAAGAAGTTTGAAATCACAACAGTATCTTTTGGACCACAATACACTGAAACCAGAAATCAATAATGAGTTGATAAGGAATAATATAGAAAATTTAAAATTTTAGCCTTCAACTTCTGGACTCTCAGATGTCATTTATCCTCAATACCATGATGACAAAGTAGCCTCAGAATCAGCTTGCTTTGAAAATCTTAGCTACATTGCGATACCGAAGCACTAAAACTTGGATGTCTCATCAGACATCAAACTTTCTTTACATAATTAACTAATTTCCCAGGGGAAATATTTTTCTGGCTTTTTTCTCTGAATCTCTCCCCACCTCTCTCCCCACCTCTCTCTCTCTCTCTCTCTCTCTCTCTCTCTCTCTCTCTCTCTCTCTCTCTCTCTCTGTGTGTGTGTGTGTGTGTGTGTGTGTGTGTGTGTGTGTGAGAGAGAGAGAGAGAGAGAGAGAGAGAGAGAGAGAGAGAGAGAGAGAGAGAGGGAATCATATACCTGTCATGGAGGTCTGAGAATGAAGATCTTCACTTACCATACCTTGTTACAGACAGGGACTTGTTGTTGTCCACTATTAACAGACCAGAACAGCTGGACAGTTCACTCCTGGGATTTTTCTGTTTCCTATCTCATTATAGGGGTACTATGATTAGTGACAAGTTATCATGTCTGTTTTTTACATGAGTTCTTGTGATCCCAGTTCCCATCCTTACTCTTTTGAAACAAGAGCTTTATTCACTTACTCATCTCCTCTGCTGCAGCTCTTTTACACTGACTCTTCATAAATAGTTTACAATAATGTACGCCCTTAGAATATGCATCAACATTGTATAAAAAACCCCTGTGGCTAGATAATTTCAAATTCCTGTCAACTTCTTTATCCTTAACTCTCATATGTTATATAGCAATATTCCTTTGCTAGCTTTAAGGATTTATGGTAACCATGACAAAATAAAATGTTTGTGAAAGCCCTTTGAGAGCATTCTTACCTATAGTTTGACATAATCTCTCTCTCCATCTTTCCCTCTCCACTCTTCTGCTTTATTCCCTTTTCTTCTCCCCTGCCCCTCTCTCCCTATTTCTCTAAGATTAAAGAAATAAATGTTTGGGAAGAAACCAGTTTGAATAAGTCACCCTGAGTAGGTAATCTACCTATATCCTGCACTTGTTGACAGAAGAAACCACTTTAGTCTGATTTACTAAGAGACTTTTCTTCTGATCTGAAGCCTATGTTGTCTTTGTCACCCTGAAAAATGACAATAATCTGCTTCTTTCTTATAAGGATAACCACAAAACTTCCAATATATTGGAATAACATAAAACGTAAACTTTCTTCCTGCTACAGTCATTGTCTAAGAAGGAACTAACATCTGTGCATAAAAAAATTCATAGAGCTGTGATGAGAATGGCCATGCCTATACAATGTCCATATTCACAATGTTCCAAATACTCCCAAGCAACTTATGAAATAGAAACCCAAAAATATAAATATACATATGCACACTCACATACACACTGGGTCAAGAGAATAAAATACTTTAAAGAAGTATAAGGAAGATGAGACACAGAGTTTTGAAATTATACATTTCAAAATAATAAACACCTCTGGGTACCTGGTAATCAGCACAATGGAAAGGAGAACACTGGGCCTCTTCATGGCTGTCTTAAATGTCTTAAGAAAGATAAGAAATATTGAGTTCCTCCCAGCTCACCTGCACCCCCTGGGATTCATCGTCCTGGCCCTGCAGCAGAGCCCTTTCCTGATGTGTAGTGGCTCCTGTACTCCACTTGCAGCATGGCCATAGTGGAATAGAAACTTTAAAAAGAGAGAAACCAAAATCAAAAATAACAAAAGGGACAAAAGAGGAGAGGATAGAAAGAAGGAAGGGGTGTGGGAAAGAGGGTAAGGGTGGAAGAAGAAGGGGAACCAGGTGTTTGTTTCCTCTTTCTCATCCTCCACTATGTCCCTTTAGACCTGCCTCTTCCCTGGCCTCTGACCTTCCTCCCAGCCTACCTATATCCCCTTGTGACTCTGTGTCTTGGTACAGATTCAGGTTCCCCTTAGTTCCTGCTTATCATTTCCCATTATAAGAAGACCAAATCTATGAACAATAGAGATAGATCAAGGAGAAGAAACCCCAGTCAAAGGAACAGAAATTATTTTTTTATGAAGCCATAAAAGAGAATCAAGACAGATGACTCAGTAGTTAAGAAAATGTATTGCTGCAGAGGACCCAAGTTCAGTTCCCCGCAGCCACATCAAATGGGTGAAAGACCTGTGATTCTAGCTTCACAGCAGAGACTTGGGGCATCCCTGCACTCATGTGCACATATTCATACATAATAAAAATTATAATAACAAAATATATTTAAAATTGTTTTAAAAATCATAGAAAATCCCTAATATAAAGGAAGAGATCTCTATCTAGGTGCAAGAGGCATGCAGGACACCAAATAGTAACAGAAAAACAAACACAAAACAAAAAACTTCCCTACCACACATAATGAACAAAACACTAACTGTACAGAACGAAGAAAGAATATTAAAAGTTGTAAGGGTAATTATCAAGTCACATATAAGGCAGACCAATTAGAAAAGCATCTGCCTTTTTAACAGGGACTCTGAAAGACGGAAGTGTGGTATTGTTTTGCCCAAAATATTGTGCACCCTAATAAACTTATCTGGGGTCAGAGAACAGAACATCCACTAGATACAGAGGCTAGAAAATGGTGGCACTCACACCTTTAATCCTAGCATTCCAGAGGCAGAAATCCTTCTGGATCTCTGTGAGTTCAAGGCTACATTGGAAACAACCAGGCATGGTGACACACACTTGTAATCCCAGAAAGTGAGCCTTTATTCCCAGGAAGTGAGGGCAGAAAGCAGAAAGGTATATAAGGCATGAATACCAGGAACTAGGCTGGTTAAGCATTTAGGCTTTTGAGCAACAGCTCAGCTGAGATTCATTCTGGATGAGGACACAGAGGCTTCCAGTCTGAGGAAACAGGATCAGCTGAGAAGTTGGCCAGGTGAGGTTAGCTGTGGCCTGTTCTGTCTCTCTGATCTTCCAGTGTTCATCCCAATACTTGGCTCTGGGTTTGTTTTAGTAATAAGACTCTTTAAGATTCATGCTACACAGAAGGGCATGAGCAAAAGTTCTACAAACTAAGAAAGATTACAAATGTCAGTACAGACTCCTATACCCAGCAAAACTACCCATCAAAATGGAATGAGAAAGAAAAACATTTCATGATAAAAGTAAACTTAAGCAATTTATGTTCTTCACTCAAGCTCTACAAAAGGCACTAAAAAGAAAACCTTAGTCTAAAGAAAAGGTTAAACACATCAAAGAGGACATAAGGAACAAGAGTGAGAGATTTCAGAGAACTTAGCCCTAGATGGATGTTTTTGTAAAATTCCTCTTCTCAAAGCTCAGGGATCTGTGAACAAGAGGAGGTGGAAAGATTGTAGGAACTAGATTGGGAGGACAACTTCAAGGAAGCAGTCATCCAGATACACCAGGGCTGGTGAGCACATGAATTCACAAGGACTGTTACAGTATGAGTAAGACCCTCACAGACTCACGCTTGATAAAATTCCAGCATGGAAAAGGGCAAGGAACACAAAGCCCCATCTCTAATCAAGTTCTAGTTTGAAATTGATACCTGCTGGGAAAGGGAAAATCAGTTTTCTCCAATAGAGTGTCACTGGGTATATCAATCACAATTCAGGGCAGGCATCATGCCAGGAGTTGTGGAATAGTCCTTTATACTTTCTAAAGATGTGTCACTGTGATTGGCTTAATAAAAAGCTAAATGGCCAATAGCTAGGCAGGAGGTATAGGTGGGACTTCTGGACAGAGAGAGAATAAATAGGAAAGGAGAAAGAGGATAGACCAGAGAAAGGGAGCAGAGAAAGAAGGGGACATACCCAGGGCTAGAAGCCAAGCAGTCACTTGACAGACACAAGAAGCAGTGAAAGTAAGATATATAGAAGAAAACAAAAGTAAAAAGCTCTAAGGAGAAAGGTAGATAAAGAAAAACAGGCTAATTTAAGTTAACAGACCTAGGCTGAGCATTCATAACCAATAAGAAGTCTCAATGTCGTGATTTAGGAGCTGGTTGGTGGCCCAAAGAGAAAGAAAGCCTGGTACAAGGAGCAGCTGGCCAACATAAAACAGATTTCATGTGTGTGTGTGTGTGTGTGTGTGTGTGTGTGTGTGTGCTTTTTGTACTGTTTTGATATTTAATTTTTAAGTTTTTTAGTTTTTATAATTTTTACATTTTTTCGTTTATAATACAATATATTCCAATTACTCCCTCCCCCAACTCTTCCCAGACTCCCCAACCTCCTCTCACATCCAAAGCTATACCTTTTCTTTCTCTCTCTTATTAGAAAATAGGTATATAATAATAATAATAATAATAGTAATGATAATAATAATAAATTGAAATAAGATAAAGTGAAAGGAAGCAAACTGTAATATGACAAAATAAACAACAAAACAGAAGAAAAAGATTCAAAAAAAGCACAAGAAATATATAGATACAGAGGCACATATATTTGCACACAGAAATCCCATAAAAATACAAAACCAAAAAATCCATAATATATACAAGAAAAAATACTGTAGCAGGAAAAAACCAACAAATCATTATGAGACAAAAAAGACTGCCATTGCATTTATTTTTTTTTTGTTGGCCATCTACTGCTGGGCATGGGGTCTTGCTGTGGGATGTTCTGTATGACAAATGTGTTGCTGATTAGTCAATAAAACACTGATTGGCCATTGGCTAGGCAGGAAGTGTAGGCGGGACAAGGAGGAGAATAAAGCTGGGAAGTGGAAGGCTGAGTCAGAGAGACACTGCCAGCTGCCACGATGACAAACAGCATGTGAAGATGCCAGTAAGCCACGAGCCATGTGGCAAGGTACAGATTTATAGAAATAGATTAATTTAAGCTGTAAGAACAGTTAACAAGAAGCCTGCCACGGCCATACAGTTTGTAACCAATATAAGTCTCTGTGTTTACTTGGTCGGGTCTGAGCGGCTGTGGGACTGGTGGGTGACAAAGATTTGTCCTGACTGTGGGCAAGGCAGTAAAACTCTAGCTACAGGGTCTGCTCTTAAGAGTGGATTTATATCCAGGTAGACTACACTGGAAAAATTCAATTTTTACTTTGCAAGCTGTTATCCCTTTGGGTTCACTTCTCTGTTAAGAATGGGGGCTTGTATCCACTTCCTCTCTGAGGGCTGGAACTCCATCTGGCCCAGATCCATGTTGGTGATATACATGCTGCATTCTCTGTGAGTTAATATGTGCATAGGCTCTGCTTTGTTTAGAAGGCCTTATTTCCTTGGTGTTCTCCGTCCCACCTGGCTCTTACAATCTTTCCACCTCCTCTTCTTTAGGGTTCACTGAGCCCTGAGGGGAGGGATGAGATGGGGGCATCACCTTTAGAATTGAGTGGGTCAAGGTCTCTCACTGTTTACTCATTGTCAAACTGTGTGTCTCTGTATTTATTTTAATTTGCAGCAGGGGGAAGCTTCTCTGATAATGGCTGAGCAATACATTGATCTATGAGTGCTCAGAACATTGTTAGGAGTCATTTTACTGCTATGTTCCTCAAGGAGAACAGTAGTGTTTGGTTTTCCCCTAGTTCCCAGGCATATTTAAGCTCCGGTTTTGGCCACCCAAGCAGTGTCAGGGATGAGATCTCTCTCTTGAAGTGGGTCATTTATTAACCAGATGTTGGATGGTGACTCCCAGAAGCTTTGTGCCACTATTACATCAACACATCTAGCATGAATGTCACAATTGTAGATGGAAGGGTTTGTAGCTAGGTTGATGTTTATCTTTCTCCTTTGGTAGCATGGAGAATACCTCCAGGACCATGCACACTAGCCAAACAGGAGTAATCCAGGTAGGCAGCATCTCGACTTTTCCATGTTCAGTGAGTTGTGCAGGTGTTGACTCCAGTGCTAGGGCCTTCCCATGATTTTCTAGAGAACAACCAACAGCCTTGGCCAAAGATTAGGTTGTTTAGTGGTACCCATGGGAAGCCTTTGAGCAACAATTCATTTAGATGTAACTGATTCTCATAACTAGAGGCTCCATTTGGTCATGAGAGATGTCTATTTGTAATTCCATCTCCCCAGTTACTTGGCAATTCCATTTAGACCTCCTTCTTATGTGTATATATTTTAGGAAGCTTCTAGTGTATTAGGTTCCCATATATACAAAAGATCCTTAGATCCTAAAGGATTCCATTAGGAAACTTCTACAGCTGATAAAACCTTTCATCAAAATATCAGAATACAAAATTAACATAAAAGTCAAACTTCCATATGTATTCAAATCACATACATACTGAGAAAGAAATCAGGGAAACAGTGCCTTTCATGATAGTCTCACAAAATATATTGGAATAACTCTAATGAACCAAGTGAAGTAATGTATAATAAAAGCTTTAAAACATGAAAGAAATTTAAGAAGACATCAGAGGATAGAAAGACCTCCCAAGCTCATGAATCTATGATATGATTAATATTGTGAACATGGTCATCCTATTAAAAGCAATCTATGGATTCAATATAGTCTCATCAAAATACCAACACAAATCTTCACAGGAATTGAGAAAAACATCTTAAACTTCATGTAGAAACATAGAGAAATCAGGATATCCAAACCAATCCTAGATAGTAAAAGAATGGCAGGACATATCATCCTACATTTAAAGTTGTATTACAGAGCTATAATAATAAAAACAGCATGATATTGGCATACAAATAGAAATGTCAAATCAATGGAATAGAATTAAATGCTTGGACACAACTCTACATGTCTATAGTAATAATTTATTTTTTAACAAAGGAGCCAAAATTACACACTGAACAAAAGACAACAACTCCAACAAATAATGCTGGTTGAACTTAATAGTTGCATGTAGAAGAGTGAGAATAAATCTATAACTATCACCCTGCATAAAACCCAACTCCAAATAGATCAGGACCTTCAACATAAGAGGAGATACCCCAAATCCAATAGAATGAAAGTAGTAGATAGCATTAAGTTCATAGCAAAGGACGTTCTCAAGATCCTAATAACACAAGCATTAAGACCAGAAATTAAGCTAGGTAGTGGTGGTACACGCATTTAATCCTAGAACTCAGAGGGCAGATATAGGTGGATCTCTGTGAGGTGAAGGCTAGCCTGGTCTGCAGAGTAAGTTCCCAGACAGCCAGAGCTACACAGAGAAACCCTGTCTTGAAAAAACAAAACAAAACAAACAAAACCAAATGGGAATTCATTAAGATAAAAAGATCTTCTCTACAGCAAATGGAACCATCGTTCATGCAAAGCAGCAGCCTACAGAATGGGAAAAAATTCCTTCCTAATTATACATCTGATGGAGAGTCAATATACAGAATATACAAAAAGCTAAAAAAGAGTAATCTCTACAACAAGAAAACAAACCACCCAAATAAGAAATGGGTTATCTAACTAAACAGAGTGTTCTCAAAAGAGAAACCAATAATGGCTGGGAAATACTTAAAAAATGTGGAACATCCTTAGCCATTAAGGCAATACAAATTAAAATTATTTTGAGATTTCATCTTGCCCCAATGTGAACGACCAAGATCAAGAAAGCAAATAATAGCTCATGTTGGAGAGCATAGAGGTAGTGGAACCTGGCACAGCCACTGTGGAATTCAGTGAGGAGATTCTCCACAAAGTTGAAAACAGATCTACCAAAAGACCAGTTTACACCACTCTTCAGGATTTACCTGAAGACTCTACAATTTACTATAGATATCTACTCATCTTTGTTATTCATAATAGCAAGAGATTTGAAACAGCCAACATGTCCACCAACTGATGAATGGATGATGAAAATGTGGAACATTTATACAATGAAATATTATTCAGCTGTTAAGAAAATGAAATTGTAAAATTTGCATGTAAATGGATGGAGATAGAAACACTCATTCTAAATGAGGTAACCCAGACCAAGAAACATTAAATATTGCATGTTTTCTCTTATACATGTATGTTTTGCCTATTTTAA
This sequence comes from Peromyscus eremicus, assembly GCF_949786415.1. Classification (NCBI taxonomy): domain Eukaryota; kingdom Metazoa; phylum Chordata; class Mammalia; order Rodentia; family Cricetidae; genus Peromyscus; species Peromyscus eremicus. The sequence continues at coordinate 69,391,383 of NC_081431.1, forward strand.
ACTTTAGATATATGTGTTTCATTTGAAATATCCACAGAGTTTAGGTAGCTTGTACAAGACAAGACAAAAAAAAAAAGTGGGGGGGTTCATCCAAGGTAGGAGTATATAGTATTATTAAGGGATAAAGTGGAAGCTAAAATAGGAGGAGTGAATGGGGGAGGAGATAATAGGTCAGGATACGGGAAGGGATGTGGGAAGGAATACCTAACCCTAAAGGTCTTCTGAAAAGCCATATGAAATACTACTAAAGAAATTTCCTAAAATATTTATATATATGAAAGGGATTTAACTGGAATTTCCATATAATGGGGCAGGAAATGCCCCTACTAGACATTATATACTACTAAATAAAACCCCCATTACCAGGAGTAAGTGGTTGAGTCATTGACAAAACAGGTCCTATAGACCACCACACTCACCAGAACATTACAGGCTATTGACAAGGCTAGTGGTTAATCTGCACAACATGACTTTTTGAAGGCACTGCTTAATTATGTCATTAACATGGAGAAATTGAGCTGGTGAAACTAGAAGTTTCAGCTCTTCTGACTATAATTCACAGTGCAGAAAGGTAGAGTACTCTGCACTCCACTGAAGGAGAAGAATAATCATCAGTATCACCAAGCTACAAACCCTGCTATTCACAACAGTGACCTGCCTGCAAGATATACTGGTGAAGTAGTAGCACAAATTTTATGGGAGTGACTAACCATATTTTTATTGGATATAAGGCTCACTCCATGAGACTGAACTCATACCAGACACTGATAAACTGAACAAAAACTTTAGACAGGAATGGTCATGGGCTTAAGTGAAAACCAATTACTATTCTGCTAAATAAACATACAATGACTCCTAGTATCATATTGATATACACATAGATCAGGGAATGGCTGCAACATCATCAGAGATGCTGCTTCTTGCAGTAGATGGTAATTAACTGGAGATCAGCAACTGGTAATTAACCAGAGACTGGCAACTGGACCATGAGTAGGCAGTGAGTTTGGAATACTCATCCCCAAATAGTATCTGCTGTGGATATTGCTCTGTATAAATAAAATGCTGATTGGCCAGTAGCCAGGCAGGAAGTATAAGCAGGACAAAGAGAGAGGAGAATTCTGGGAAGTGGAAGGCTGAGGCAGAGAGACACTGCCAGCCGCCGCCATGAAAAGTGAGATGTAAGGTACCGGTACGCCATGAGCTACGTGGCAACTTATAGAACAATAGAAATGGGTTGATTAAAGATATAAAAACAGTTAGCAAGAAGCCTGCCATGGCCATACAGTTTATAAGTAATCTAAGTCTCAGTGTGTTTGCGTGGTTGGATCTGCTTAACTGCGGGATTGGTGGGTGACAGAGATTTGTCCTGACCCTGGGCCAGGCAGGACCAGGATAATGCTAGCTATAGTTATCTCTATATCAAACCTCTCCCCTCCAGTCTCAGTGATCTATAAAAAAGAAAAAGTGGAAAGATTGTAAGAATAAGAGCTGGCAGAAAATTCCAAGAAAGCAGAGCCTTCCAGACACACTGGTAAACATACAAATGCACAGAGACTGTGACAACATGCACAAGACCCCCACAAATTCAAACCAGACAACCATCTCAGCACAAAGAAGGGGGCACAGACACAAAGTCCTAAGCCTAACCAAGAAGCTACTTGCTAAGAAAAGGATTATCAATTTTCTCCAATAGAGTGATATTATGTATATCAACCACAATCTAGGGTGTGACTCATGCTCAGGAGTAGTTGATTAAGACAAAAATGGACTACGTAATTTTCTGTGTATTTTTTCATTAAGTTTTTTTCTTTTGTTTTTTTAGGTTTTTGTTTGTTTGTTTTTGTTTTTGAAAGAAAAAGACAAAGACAGAGAGAGAGAGAGAGAGAGAGAGAGAGAGAGAGAGAGAGAGAGAGAGAGAGTTTGCATGAACTTGCACAGGTAGGAGATGGGAAGGATCTGAGAAGACATGTGTGGGGAAAGAATTTATTTTTGATGTGAGCCTTTAATTACTGAGCAATATCTCCTGCCCAAAGAGTGGATATGGTTAGACGATATTGTAAGAAAATTATTTTTAAAAATCTAGATAAAATGTTTTCAAGTGCAAAACAAAAATGGTTTATTTGCAATTGTGTTCATTCATGTGTGTCTTATGGAGGTATGTGAATGTGAGACAAGTTGTCTATAGGGACTAGAAGACAGTGACAGATCTCTTGAAGCTACATTTCCAGAAGTTAGTGAGCCACTTGACTTTGATGCTGAGAACCAAGCTCATGTTCTTTGCAAGAGCAGCAAGGACACTTATCAGATGAACCAATTCTCCAGCCCCTTAAATGTATTAGCAAGTTCTCTATCTAGTCACAGTATTATTGGAAGCCTATACTTTCATTGTCCAGTCTTTGAATCAGATGACAGAACACTACTGAAGAACAATGCAGTGTTGCATACGGAAGCACAAGATGGTTATGTATAGTCTTCTACAGAGGTACTGAATAGTCAAAACATTTCATTGAATTCATGCTCACTAAAAATATTTTAAATGCTATTAGGAAAACTGTTCATTGGCTAGCTTAGACAAGAAGTCTTTTGCTGACATTTGGTATCTGATATACAAATTTGAAGTTTTTATAGTAGAGCAAAATTATCTTATGCGTCTCAGGAGGTACACAGCAAAATAGAACTCAAACTGGGCTACCATTTTTTTCCTTTCATTGTCAGTGAAATTCTGTTTGGTCATTGTGGGTTTTGTTTAAGTAAGTGTGTACATCTGAATGAGTATTTATGGGTGAATATGCACATGTGTGCATATGGAGGCCAGTACCTGAGCTGTTACAGGAGGCTTTTACTTAGCTTGTCTATTTTATTTAACCGCTACCCCACCAGCTGAATAGCAGTGTCTCTTACAGGAGCCTTGTTCTCTTTCTTTTTCCTTTTTCCTTTTCAAGCCTTCTCAGGCCCTATGGAAATTTGAGCATCACATTGGACCCCAAAATTGTTTGTTTGTTTGTTTGTTTGTTTGTTCCTTTGCACTTTGGGGGACCCACCACCCAGCTCCCAAATAAATCACACATGAAAGCTTATTCTTAATTATGAATTCCTGGTATTAGCCTTGTTTGTTGCTTGCCAGCTTTCCTTAAATGATACCATCTACCTTTTGCCTCTGATCTTTTCCCATTCTCTTACTTCTGTAAATCTTACTTTTACTCTGTGGCTTGCTGTGTAGCTGGGTGGCTGGACCCTGGAGTCCTTCTCTGGCTACTTCTTTTTCTTTTTCCCAGATTTCTCCCCTATATATTCTCCCTGCTTGTCAGCCCCACCTATCCTTTCTCCTGCCTCACTATTGACCATACTCTTCTTTATTAGACTATCAGGTATTTTAGACAGGCAAAGTAACATAGCTTCACAGAGTTAAATAAATGTAACATAAACAAAAGTAACACACCTTAAAATAATATTCCTCAACAGTGTGCAGACACCAAAGTGGAACATCTGACATCCTACTCTGTGACTTTCCACCTTAGTCCCTTGAGACAAGGTTTCTCTTTGAACCTGGAGCTAGGCTGGTAGCCAGTAAGTTCCAGCAGACCTCTTGTCTTTGCCTCCAACAGCACGAGGGCTTCAATTGTGCATGCAGTCACAGCCAGCTTTTCACCTGTATGCTAGGAATTTGAACTTGAGTCCTCTGTTTTCATAGCAAGTGCTATAAGTACTCCCCCAGCACTACAATATGTTTAATAAGCATCAAGATAGAGAACCATTCTATACCATTATGTTCATGAGGAATGCAATACTCTTTTCATAGTGTGTGTGTGTGTGTGTGTGTGTGTGTGTGTGTGTGTGTGTGTGTGTTTATACAAATGTTTCCAAACCGGGCCAGGTTTACGTTTGAGAGGCTGATTACTCTGAATAAACAGTGAACATGGTTGGCCTAAGTCCCTCCCACCCACTCCCTAACTACTCTGAACCCTACTGCTCACCAGTATCTCACTTCTGTTCCTGGTGGTATGACATCCTTTTTTTTTTTTTTTTTTTTTTTTGGTTTTTCGAGACAGGGTTTTCTCAGTGTAGCTTTGTGCCTTTCCTGGATCTCGTTCTGTAGACCAGGCTGGCCTCGAACTCACGGAGATCCGCCTGGCTCTGCCTCCCGAGTGCTGGGATTAAAGGCGTGCGCCTCCGCCGCCCGCCACCGCCTCCGCCGCCGCCGCCGCCACCACCACCACCCAGCATGACATCCTTTTTATCTTAACAACTTCTTACATCCTCCACAGAGGAAATCTACTGATGCACTTCCCTGTTACAATTAGTGACTTTGGTTTTAAAGAATTTTTGTCCAGTAAGCAATATCAACCAAGAACAAGCACTTCCATTCTAGAATCCATACCGCTTCTTTTATCTTCTCCCAGCTTTTCAAAATGTGAAGGTTTTACCAAAAAATAAAATCCCATATGAGGAAAAAAAACTATATGTCAAGTTGGCTATAAACACATAAAACACACTGTCTTCCTCATGCTCTTAGTCAAAGAGGTCCTGGAGTAAACAAGAAATTTCCCTGCCAGTGCTCACATTTTCCTGTGATTTCTTTTCCAATTGTGTTCTCTGCTGAAAAAAAAAAAAAAAAGAAATAAAATAAACAGCTATGTCCCTTGCAAAGTGATTGACTCCATGTTCATGGACAGGAAAAAAATTAACATGGACTTAGAAAACACTATTATTCACAGAATGCAAAGATTATTTTCAAGGTGCCTTGTGGGGCGTTTACCCAACCACCCCCACAGTTCCCCAGAGTTTTCTTGAGTGCGAGCAGCAGGAAATATTAGATAGAAGGATTTATTGCGGAGAATATCGCGGAGATAAACAGATAGAAAATAAAGGATAGCCTCGAGAGGGCCTGGAACCTATTCCAACGGGCCCCGACTGTCTCTGCCCCAGGGTTTTTATAGAGACACCAAGGGGTGGAGCAAAAGACCTCCTCCCCCAGCACAGGCAAGTGCAGACCATCTCAAGACACCTGCACTCAGGCCCGTGGTCTAATCATCCTCTATGTGGACCTGCTGGGTAAAGCCACAGGAACCCGAGAACGGGCTCCCACAGGTCCCCCTTTCTTAATATATAAAAAAATAACTATAATGGCTTACAGCAATCTCCATAGCTGTTACACCTCCCAGTATGGGAGTAGAGGATGATATAGATGGCATTTCTCTTTTGAATTAGGTCCAAGGTGACTACAGCAGTCTTAGCTGCCTCAAGCCCTTTCTAAGCCAAAAACTCTTAAGGCAACTACAAACTTAAAGAATCCCTTAGCTTCATCATTACCATTAACAGGTTAACATAAACATTGCTATACATAGCCACAATTCTCTGTCTTACAACTCAAAGCAAACTCTTAACAGAACCATTTGAATTAGCATATATGGTGCTATATATAGTTAACAATTTTCTCCGTCTTACAACTTTAACTCAATCATTTGAATTTTCTTGTTAACAGAACATAGGAAAAACTTCGATGTATTCACATCAAACTTAAATATTTCCTTAACTCCACAAAACCAGGGTGCATTAATATCAATAGGGTTCTGCAAACATAATTCAATCTCATAGCTCCTCCTTTTCTTTATAATTTTTTAAAGAAAACCTCAAACCTAGTTAGAAGAAACTCATACAATTCCTACAAACCCATATTGAAAAGCAGTCTTCTCAATCTAACCATTAACACTTTGAAAACTTAGCAAAACATCCAAAAGCAGTTTCTTAATAAAACTCTTTATACTTTAAAAGTAGTCTCTTAATATACCCCATTTGCATTTCTTACTAACAAAAACATGACATTAATCCACTCAAACAACTTTTGAAATTAGACTAAGGAATATTAACTCTCCCCCTTTTCTTTATAATTTAAGCAAAATCTCAAGCCTATTTAGAAAACCCAAACTTCTGTTTAAACAGTTCCATTTGTAACACAAACCAGTTGCATAAGTAATTCCATTTTACATAAACAGTTCCACAAAACAATTCATGAATCACCAGTTAATAAAGCATATATGCATACACAAAACTGCATCTTGATTCTAGGTAGAAATAAATTTCTTCATTTAAACAGTTCCATTTTCAACCCAATTCCAGCAAACAGTTCTAGGTCATTACTATGAATAAACTCAAAATTGTCCCATTGCAATGAAATCTCTACTGTTCATTTCATTTCTTAAGTCCCAAAATTCACATGATAAATTCTGGTACGAGCCTTCCAAATATGAAGAAATCCATAACCAAAATCTTTGTAGTTTTATCTCATTTTAAGTTCAAAAAGTTCAAACAAGAAATAAATTCTAGTATCAGGCTTTCACTTCCAAATATGAAGAGATGGTTTTCAACCAAAACTTTTTGCCGTTAACAATTTTACTTCAAACAAGCGTCTCTGCAACTTTTGTTCTCACAGACAGAGACCTTTTTAGGTACAGTAGTATTCTAAACCGCACCGTTTTTGATGTTAGCTCAGGTTTTTCTGTGTTGCGTTGATTTTCCATGAATCTCAGCTGCGGATGCCTTGTGCTAGTTCTGGCGTCCGCCATTCTTAGCTTCTTAGCGGCTTCTGGAGCTTTTGAAAAACCGCTCAGACTGCCTGCTTTGCAGTCTGCTAGGACACTAACTTCTGTATGTCTCAGGTTCTTTCACCATATACATTAAGAATAGACTCACACTTAACATTTACACTTTACAAACTCACATATAACCTTTTGCCTTGCAAAGCATTTAGACTCACATTCAACATCTACATTTTACAAACTCACATATAACGTATTAACATCTACTTATTTATACTCCTTAAGGAAACTATAGAACTACTTTAGCAAATATATTTCTTATTACTTATATATTTCTTATATTCATTCCATCTTATTCTTATTTAAACTTACATTTACAGCTAACATCTTTACTTCTTACAAGCTTATCACTACATGTCTTAAGACTACCTTAGATACTTCTTGCAAGCTTATATTCTTAAAGGATCTATAGATCTATTTTACAAACTTATATAGGGCTACCATTAGCATATATTTAACTTAGCAAACACCTAAAGATTTTTTAACACAGATCTAACAAGAGAATTTTTATAAACTTACATATCTTATTTTCATCTTTTTCTATTTCTTACTCTTAATTATTATCACTATCTCTATTAGAAAGATTCTTAACTAGACAGGAAGTACATATATCATTGCTAACGTTTAGAGTTTATAGTCAGCTTTGTTATAAAACACTGGGATTTAGTGAGTGTTGTTGTTATAGAATTGTGATAGTTGTTGCTAGGGGACTGTAACCTTTTTGGGACGAAGCCACACTCCAAAGTTGCCAGTTCTCTCAGCCGTTCCGGAACCGGCAGAGATGCACTGTCAGCAGTAGACGGTTTTTAACTAGAGGCTGTCCCTTCACCCAAATTCATAATAGCTCCCCCTATGTACTTCAATTCAGACAAACGTTTCTATTACAGCAGTACTTTTGGTTTGTTCTACTGAAAAACTTCACTTCACACTGAGGGTGAAATTACCGTATTTAGCTGCTGTAAGGTCTTTGCCAAATACCGCACAGCTATTAGGTGATATAAAGTATTTTTCCAAAGGAGCTAGTAAAGCCAAAAGCGGCACAGCTCCGAACTCTTTCCTCACTGTTTGCACTAACCAGTGACAAAACCTCAGAAATATTAATCGAGCCACTTTCATTCTGGTTCCTCTATAGGAACATCATTGGAGCTGACCTTCCTTAGTTCCACGCTCCTTACCAAATGCTCCGGTAACCACCGAGCTTCATTCTCCTCTTGTGAAAAAACACAAACATGTCCTCAACCCCATATTAACACAGGATCGGGACCCTTCCATAAACCCGAGCAGGGATCTTTCCATTTCGCATTACCCTCAGCTAAAGGACCAGGAAGATTGGCATGAGCTCTAATATGGCCCACAAAGCATGGCAGCTTTCTTTTGTGGAATAGCGTCTTGAATTTATTGAAACATTTTGACTGGATTGTTGTTAGTTCCAATATTTTCACCAAAACTGTTACTATTCAAAGGAGTCAAGAACATAGATGTTCTTTCATGAAACATATCCTTCATTAGCTTACTTTGAGAAAAAGCATTTTCAGGATTTAGCATTTTCATTTTATTAGCTTTAACTACTGATGTTATTAGCAGCTGTGATTTAGCATTGATTTCTTATAAGGAATTTTCAGGTGAAGCTTTTTTTTTAAGACAGATTTTCTGAAGTTTGTTTCCCATCTATAAAGCAGTCATTTCTTTTTGACTGCCTGTTTCTTATCCCCTTAATTAGATTTGCAGAGGAATCACTCATTGCAGGCAGTTTGTTCAAAAGGTAAATAATTTTTAATTTCACATAAGTTTTTTCATATCTAAGACAACGTTCAGTGTATAAACTGCTTTCTTGCTTTTGTAAGGATTTTAAAGTGACTTGTTTGCTCTTATAGGTAGCTTTTTGGTCATCCAACTACCGTAAAAATTTTGCACAGCTATTAGGGTAAATAAGGCATTTTGCCAACGGAGCCCCAAACCGCGAAGCACCTAGCTCCGTATCCTTTCAATGTTTCATTGGAACTGACACTTAAACTCTTAGACGACTTTCCTCCTTATTCTTTTAAAAGCTGTATTTTAAGTTTACCATGAACGTATTTTCGAGCTGACAAAAGTGTTTCAGGGCAATGTCGCCATCTTTAGCGGAAAAACTACCTTTCCCAGAATGCATTTCCCTTATATCAGTCCATAATAGTATCAGTCCCTTAAATCAGTCCTTTATATCATTTTCCTTATATCAGTCATTTCCCATAGTTCTTTTTGGGTCTGAGAGTCAACTTTTAAGTTCTTTTTTACCAGACTTGCTTACAAATTCTTGCCCGGGAGGTTTGAACAAAGTTTTTGCTTTTGCAACGGGAGATTTGAACAGGCATTTTACATTTTCAGCTATGGCATGTTGGGAGATTTCTATTCTCGCCTCAACTGGCTTTAACAGGTGTTTCTCCTTCATCAGACACTGGCCCCAAATCAGAACCACACCTGCCTCGTTAGCCGGCATTGAGGCTGGCATTTCTGATAGCAACTTTCCTAGGGGCTTGTGTTTGTCTTAGCCAGTCAGTGAAAAACAAGATCATGTACAACAGCTTTTCCATAGCTCTTTCAGAGAGATTTTCTCCCACGGATCTATCTCATTTTGCTTGTTCCTCCCTTCCCCAGATGCAGAGCTTCAGGTATCTGTCTGCGGCTCTGTTCCCCTCCTAGCTGCTTTTGGAGGTAGGGGCCTTTTTTCTCCCCCGGAATCTGCCTCAAATTCTAGCAGCTTTTCACAGGTCATGTATTTTCTGGGGAGGAATATGTCCCTTCTGTTTCTTCGGAGTCTTTTTCCCAGAGAGTTCCCAGTTTGGTCTCAGTTTATCCCCTCGACACTACAGTGGCGGCTTTCCCTGCTACTGAAGGTAGGGGCTTTTTGTCCGTTTCTGTTTTCGGGGTCTGTGTGGTTTGCGTACAGACTGAAAGTCTAACAAAGGAGGTTTTTGCCATTTCTAAACTCCCATTAGGATAGGCGTTTTACTTCATCAGGCCTTCACCTGACCCAGTCCCCCAGTGGGTTGCATTTGCTTGTCTGGGTGCTCAAGGACAGAGCTTATGCCAGAGACAATCACCCCTTAGGGCTACACTCCCCCTCATCTCACGGAGTCAGTTGAAACAAAGCTTTTCTCAAAGAGGTGCTTTCTCTGACAGAAAAGAAAGCTTTACTCCTGGATAGTTCTGTTCTGCCCTGGCTGGGCTCTTTCCCCAGACAGCGTTCTGACTCAGCAGCACAACTGCTTCAGACACAGTTCAGCTTTACTGTTTTCTCAGAAAGGTCCTTACTCTGATAGGAAAGCTTTTTCTCAGATTTTTTGCAGCTATGGACCTATCAACCCGGGACTTGTAGGAAAGTGGACAACTGTGCTGTTCCCACTGGCTTTAGTTTTGTTCATTGGCAATCTTCCCCTGGGTCCTGCACATTCCTGCCTCAGCTCTGTGCTCCAGGAAGTTTACCACTGCAGGAACCCTAGTATCCCTGAAATGCACTCCAACTCAGAGATGCTGGCCAGTGGCCTCTGGATTTTTGGTCAGAAGCGAGGATACAATGCTAACAGTTTGCATTGCTTCAGGGGATCTTTGCATTAGGACCATTAGGAGCACCTTTTCATTCTGAAACGCTCACTCAGAAACAAAACCCTTGATGCCTCAGCTCGGCTGTAACTGAAAAGCTTGGCTTTTTTGCTTTTCTCAGGTAAAGTTTCTGGCCCTTTTGGGCTCTCTGTAGCTCTTTACCCACACTCTCCCAGCGTTTCCCTCAGGGTACTCTGACCCACTGTCTTTTACTAGCTTGAAGAGACAGAGCTTAGAGGTTTTTTAGGAACTTGTCCCTGCCTCCTGCATTGCAGGGACAATTTTTAAGGCTTGAAAAACAGAACTTAGAGGTTTTGCTGTCTTAAGAGGTTTGTTGTTTTTCCCTTAGAGCTAATCACAGGTGGTCCCCATACTAATATCTTCAGGTGATTCTAATTTTTGTCCTTCTGAGAGAAAGTTAAAGGCTTTAGTTTTTAAGTTTGAGAGCTTTTGAGAAAGATGGAGGTTTTTTAGAGAGATTTTCCCAAGTTTTCCAAGAAAAGCTTTTAGTTTAAGAGAAAGATTTTTTCCGAGAGAAAAACCAACTTTTCCCAAAACTTCCCAACTTTAAACTTTTTGGCTTTTTACACCCCCATTTTTGCCTCAGGGAGAAATCACTTTCTCTTGCCGCTTGGACTTAGCATTTCAGCTGTCCCCAGGTCAAAAGCTTCCATAGGAAACTTTTTCTTCCCCATAAGCTCAAAGAAGAGCTTTTTTACTACCCAAAAAGCCCAAAGAAAGATATTTTTTTCCCAGTTTGCGTTCATAGCCCCCAAAGTTAGAAAATTGACGAGTTTTTCTGTCTAGTTGCCTATTTTTTTCTACACAATCTTACACTTCTAAGTTTTTCCTAAACTATATTACTACCCTATGCCTTATACTTATTTTTCACAGATAGAAATTGAGAAAGGGATAGAAGATAGAAAATTTTGACAGAAGAGAATTTCGCTGCAGCATCGGACATCCTTCCAGTCCACTTTCCTTTTCTCTCGAGGATAAAACCCCTGCCTCTCAAAAATATATATATAAAATATATATATTTTCCATAACACCGGCATGCCTCATCCACTGGCAGGGCTGAACTCAGCACTTTCGCCAAAAACTCTGTAATAAAACTTATTTTCCTTTATCTTTAGTCCCTATTACTTTGTCTTTAGTCCCTGTTCATTGTCTTTAGTCCCCCCTTTTTTTTAGTCCCCCCTTTTTTCTTTAGTTCCTTTTTTTTTCTTTAGTCCCTGTTCATGGCGCCATTCTGTGGGGCGTTTACCCAACCACCCCCACAGTTCCCCAGAGTTTTCTTGAGTGCGAGCAGCAGGAAATATTAGATAGAAGGATTTATTGCGGAGAATATCGCGGAGATAAACAGATAGAAAATAAAGGATAGCCTCGAGAGGGCCTGGAACCTATTCCAACGGGCCCCGACTGTCTCTGCCCCAGGGTTTTTATAGAGACACCAAGGGGTGGAGCAAAAGACCTCCTCCCCCAGCACAGGCAAGTGCAGACCATCTCAAGACACCTGCACTCAGGCCCGTGGTCTAATCATCCTCTATGTGGACCTGCTGGGTAAAGCCACAGGAACCCGAGAACGGGCTCCCACAGTGCCTGAAGGGTGCTAAGTAATATAAAAAAAGACAAAGGGCCCACATGAAAGCCACTCATGCTGGCTAAATTGTGAACGTGTTAAATAAATAATAACAGTGTGAAAAAAGCCTCACAGCTAATGCAAATCAATTCAATCTTGAAAGGCCATGATTTCATAGAGATCTTGAAATTCTTGAAAGCAAGAATTTAAGGGTATTTATTATATTTATTTCAGCATGAAAATAAGAAAGTGTCCCTATGTGTGCATAAACCATCTTCTTTTAATTATGCATTTGTTTATATGTGGCTAGTATATGCTGGAGTCAGTAGAGAAGAATGAATGTGTGTTGGGGGCTGAGTATGCCAACAATCCTGGAGTGTTGAGTACTTATAGCAAGAACAGAAAGAGGAAGAAAATCAGCACCAGGTCATTTGAAGTCAATGTGTGAAAGCAAAGTCTGAGTATGTCACAAGTTAGTGAATAGCCTACACCTTCTACAGAGGAACAGCACAGATGACAGGCAGTCCACCCTTTACCCAGCAAAAGAGGCAACTCCTCCTCCTCCTCCTCCTCCTCCTCCTCCTCCTCCTCCTCTTCCCCTTCCTTCCTTCCTTCCTTCCTTCCTTCCTTTCTTTTTTGCTTTTTCTTTGGTGGAAGGTATATTAGAAGGTTTTTTAAATTTTTATTTTTTATTTATGAGTATGGTGTGTGTGTGTGTGTGTGTGTGTGTGTGTGTGTGTGTGTGTGTGTGTTGGCACTGATACCTGTAGAGTCAAGAAAAGGTTGCTGGATTCCCTGGAGCTGGAGTTACAGGTGATTGTGAGCTACATGATAACTGTGCCAAGAACCAAACTCAGGTCCTCTACATAAGCAGCAAGTAACCTTAACTTTTAGGACATCTTTTCAGCCCCAAAGATGATTTGTTTATTTGTTGATTGATTGATTGATTGATTGATGAGGCAGAGTTTCCATAAGTCTAGGGTAGAGACTTCAAACTCTCTTGCTGAGGATTACCTGGATTCCCAATCATCCTGCTTTTACTTCCCATATGCTGGAATCACAGGTGTGTGCCATACACCAGGGAAGAGGAAACTTTTAAGGACCTACTCTAGCCTACTAGTTCTGTATGCTGCATCATTTTTCATTTAGGTATCTCCAAGAACAGAAAACACAGTAAGTTACTTTACAATCATCAAAGCCACAAAGCACTTTTCAGGTAAAAGCTAGTGCAGAACTCACTTTTAAAATGTGTTAAGGGTTGTGACTCAGTCACTAAGGTGCTTACCACTCAAGTGTGAGGAACTGAGCTCTAATTCCCGTGCAAAAAGACAGACAATGGAGAGTGGGTGTGCCTGTAATCCCTGCTCTGGCAAGGTGGAAACAGGGGGATCCCTTAGCATTGCTGGGCAGCTTGTCTTTCTGCATTGGTGAGCTACAGGCTCAGTGAGAAGGCTTGTCTCAAGAACGAGATGGAGAGTGAGTGATAAAGAAGGACACCAGATCTCAAACTCTGTCCCCCAAGTGTGTGTGTGCACATATACTACACAAACATAAAACATAGAATGAATTAGTTAAAGCTAGCATTTAAAAAGCATGAAAGTCTTACTAAACAAATCACTGGCCAAAAAATGAAGTCTATAGATGAAAATAAAGCTTAAAGTAATGATTAATGCCTAGTTGAAGTTGCCTCTGGGGTTCAGTCATGTCTAATGACCCAACACAAACATCCATTGCTTCGTAATGCAGAGTCCATGATCACTGTCAGCTTGAGAATTTATCATACTTTGGATCTTTGGGTATGTGTTCACTAAGCTTTGAAAGGTACAAAAGTTATTGTAAATTTTGTCATGTGTAAAACCAAATAGGAAGTTCTGATGATGTGGGTGTTGAGATTTCTTTCAAAATAGCTTTTATCTTTGGAGTGTCTTGTCTTACATGAATGAAACACACTCACACAAACACACACACACACACACACACACACACACACACACACACACACTCCATGTTTCTCATCTCACTAAAGATAATTTACTATACAGTCACATATAAGTGACCATCGCCTAGGAAACCAGATTTAGTTTTCTTCAGATATCATGCTTCACTTTGAATGTGATTACCTGAAATCTTATTAGTTAAAGAACAAAAACAGTCATAAATCACCCTACCAAACACATAGGTGGCAGCCATCACTACATGGGTCACAGCAAAACAGAGACATTCTCTTATAGGTTTCAGATACTGTCTGATGGCATTCATAGCTTGAGAATTGGAGGAAGTCAGTCGTCAGTTAAGGATGCATTTTGAAGGGTCTGGTGGTCACAGGGATGCTAGGTCAGATATATGAATGATCTATGATGACTTTCAAAGGCATTAAAAATAGCTCAAAAGTAATAATAATGATGATGATGATGATAATAGTACTACTAATAATAATAATTTGGCTCTGGTCTGCAGCATTCTAACTCTCCCTAAAACACAAAATTCAGTCCTTTGGCCTAGTGGAATATTTAACACAGGGGTGGATCTTTTTACTTCTTGGGTATTTCAGTTTACAGAAGGTAGGAAATTGCCACTCCATCTTAATAGCAAGTTAAGACGCTGAACAGACTGTAGCATCCACAGTTCTTTTTAGATTTTTAAGAAAAATGAAGTCACAAAGCAAATTGTCACCTTCAGCACTGGAAAAACAGACACAGAGTGACAGACACCACTGCTTATATGGACAGAACCTCAGGAGCAACAGCTACTTTGGAACCAGGGCTGATGAAGGAAAAAAATAACAGTAACTGAATGGTTGAAGGCACTGTGTGGACAGGGTGAGAGAGAAAACTGAATGCAGAACACTCAGAGGAACTTCCTTCATGCCTGTGGGAATTTCATGTGGAGGGCTCTGATCAGCTTCTCACAGTAGATAGAAGAGGAAAACTTTACCTCAGCAAAGGGAGATGTGAAAGAATAACTCTGAATCAAACCAGCTCTGTGTTCTTAGCAGACTCTGCCTTAGGGAGAGACTAAGGCAGGTTAGCTAAGGTGGAACTAGGAAACCCTATGGTTGGCTGGGAGTCCACACAATAGCACAGCTGTTTTTTTTGTTTGTTTGTTTTATTTTTTTTTTTTTTGTTTTTTTTTTTGGTTTTTCGAGACAGGGTTTCTCTGTGTAGCTTTGCGCCTTTCCTGGAACTCGCTTTGGAGACCAGGCTGGCCTCGAACTCACAGAGATCCGCCTGGCTCTGCCTCCCGAGTGCTGGGATTAAAGGCGTGCGCCACCACCGCCCGGCCGCACAGCTGTTTTATAAGAAAAGGTCATATGTCTCTCCAATGGGGGCAACAGGACTAGCCAAGACCATGGAAAATGTGATCAACAGACATAGCTTTTAAATGGTCTTTGTTTCATACTAATGGCATCTCCATTTCATTAGCTTTGTGAAACTGACTGTTCCCATCATGCATCTGATGAACCTTGGCACATCTGAAATTTGCAACGTACACCATGTAGGACTGAAAATAGAATTCAGTTAGTGGAACACTGGTCTGGTGTAACACAATTGCTAAACGGTCTTACTAATAAAAATCCCAGAGCCAGATATTGGAGTGAAAAACCTGAGAGGTCAGAAGAATAGAAAAAGCCAAGCCATCAGTTCTTACTGCTAGGAAATCCTCAGTCTAAACAAGAGCTACTTCCTGTATATTCACACCTATATGCCTTTCTGTGCCCTGCCATCATACTTCCTCTCTCAGCCCAGCTATATCACTTCCTTTTTCTGCCCAGCTCTATCACTTCCTTTCTGTCTGTATAGACTTCCAGACCTCTGTGGTTAACTAGTGCTGGGATTAAAGGTGTGTGCCACCACATCTGACTCTGTTCCCAATGTGGCCTTGAACTCACAGAGTTCTGGATGAATCTCTGCCTCCCAAATGCTAGGATTAAAAGCATGTGCTACCACTGCCTGGCTTCTATGTTTAATATCATGGCTGGCTTTTTCCTCTGATCCCAAGGCAAGCTCTATTTGTTAGAGCACAAATAAAATATCACCACAGCCTGGCATGCAGATCCAGGAAGCTTTGGGTTACACCCCAGAATGAGAGGGAGCTATATACCATATTCGGAGGTGAAAGGAGGAAGATAAGAAGCTGAAAGTCATCCTTGGGTATGTAGGAACTTCAGGAGATTCAAAACATTTTGACTACATAAGACCCCCAAATTGGGGGAGGGCAGAAATCTCACTGTAAGGATAGAGAGTAGAAGATTCTATTCCACATTGAACCCTTGCTCAGGAATGAATGATGCTTCCATATTAAAACGACAGTAAAATATATTGATCCCTAAAATTAGCAGAAAGAGACCACTCTGAGAACTCTGTCCCTCCATCCCAACTGTCACTTTTACTTTCATGCCATAAAATATCACCCCAATACTTTACTTCTCCTGGTGTCTGAATTCTTTCCCTGGCATGAAAGAACCTGAGACCCAGGTTTCTACATCAAGTCCCTCACACTTTGCCACAAGATCCTCAACTGCTGGTTGTCATCTGTGCCCAACTTGTCTAGGTGGTAGAAATATCTGACTTTAGCCATACTGACTATCATGTCCCACCCAAGTAGGGGGACTACACACCATGTATTACATCCAGCCTAGAGGTCCAGGCTTCCTAATACACTTGGATCCTGACACCTACTTAGATACCAGTGACAGCTCTGAGTGCAGCCCATCACAGTCATAAAATTGTTTAAAACACATGGCATGGGCTTGTGATTTTTATTTTTTATTCTACTTGTAACTCAATGGCACAGTTCTTGAATTTGAACTTTAAAGAAAACAACATCATATCACAAGATCAAAAGGTTGGACAGAACCAGAGAGATGGCTCAACCCTAGAGATGCTTGTTACACAAACCTGACTGCCTCTGGGTTGCATCTCCAGAAGTCATGCATAGACGGAAGGAGAGAACAGACTCTACAAAGCTGTCCTCTGGTGCCCACACATGAACCATGGCATGCATACACATGAGACAACTTGAATCCATACCATATGTGGTGTGGGATGGGTACACAGGAGGAAAAGGGGAGAAGAACAGAAGAAACATTTGATAGAATATGTGAGGAAAATCATGCACAAAATGATTAATAATAATGATAATAACAAATAAATTTTAAAAGACTGGAATGATGACTCAGCAGAAAAGATAGGATTCTGCTCTTATAGAAAGAAAACACAAGTTCAGTTCCCAGTACCCATATTTGACAGCTCATATTGCCTCGAAGTCCAGCTGTAAGAGATATGTCTTAGTTACTTTTCCATTGCTGTGATAAAAACACCATGACCAAGTAAACTTTTTTTTTTGAAGAATTTATTTGGAGCGTACTGTTTCAGAGGGTTAGAGTTTATGGCCATCAAAGCAGGCAGGTATGGTGCTGGAGCAATAGTTGAGAGCTTACATACAATCCATAAGCAAGAGACAGAGGAAGCTAACTGGGAATGGCATGCATGGGCTTTGGAAAAATGAAGCCTGCCTCCAGTAGCACATTTCCTCCAATAAGGCCACATCTCTAATCCTTTGTGAACAGTTCCACCAAATGGAAATAAAATATTCAAATAGATGAGTCTATAGGAACCATTGTCAATCAAACAACACAAACACCCTGTGTCTCTTCTGGCCTGTTTGGATACCTACATGCACAAGCACATACCCCCATACAAACAAATACACATATGTATAATGAAGCATAAAACTAAATCTTTAAAAAACATTTTTTAAAAATGGTTTGTCCCCTTGAGATTTTAGGATAGTCTTCTTCCCACATACCCACCACCACAAAGGGCCTGTTAGAATAGTTCTAGCCTAAGGCTCACACGAGTCAGAATCACAAAGACAGAGTAACTATCACAGCCAGGTCAGCCATAGATGAGCTACTGCGCTGGCATCAGACTAGCATTTATAACAACTATAGTTAATACACTTAGAACTCTGTTAGAAAGTAAACAGCAGGTAAGAAGAGTGACTTGGAGGAAGCAAAGACACAACAGTTCTAAAAAAGACCCAAGGGCACATGCTGGATGTCAAAACACAGAGATTTGAGGGGAATGTCTTTGATGAGCTCCATACTGGAGTGGTCACTATTGAGGAAATAATCTCGTTTTTTTTTTTTTCTGTGTGTGTGTGTGTATGTGTTTGTGTGTGTGTGTATGTGTGTGCCTGCCATATATCTGAAATACCTACACAGGCCAGAAGAAGGAATCAGATACCCTGGAATTAGAGTTACAGGTGGTTGTAGAGCTACCCAACATGGGCACTAAGATGTGAACTCAGACCTTCTGCAAGAACAGAAAGCTCTATTACACACTGAACCATCTCTCCAGCCCTGAAATAATCTATTTGAAACCTCTAAAAAGAAAACAAAAATGGGAGAACAAACGAGACTGCTCAAGGACTGTAGGGTGACTAGAAACCGTAGAACGTGAAATGGGCACACAGAAGGGAAAAGGGAAAAGGAAGAGAAGAAAGATTTGGAACAATATCTGAGAATTATTCACAAGCTAATATAGGACACAGAGCTCAGAGAAAACCAAGCAGGAGTAATGGCAGAAAAAAAAACACACCAAGTGTAGAATCTTTAAAGTACAGAAAATTAACGAGAAAGAAAAAGATGCAAAAAGCCAGCGGGAAGTCCTCTCATTTCCACAAGAGTACATGAGCTTCTCAGTTGGCTTCTCAGAAACCAAGCAAGGAAGAAGACAAGGATGTGACACTTCACAAACCCTGACAGGAAAACAACAATAAAAAAGACTGAGCAAGCTGCCTTTGGAGATTCGTCTTTTAAAGTGCAGAAGCTAGGAGATGGCTCAGTGGTTGAAGTGCTTGACTCACAAGCATGTGGATCCGACTCCAGATCGCCAGAGCACACATAAGGTAGGTGGACAGTACACACACCAGTCCTCCCAGCATGCCTGTATCTAGACAGGGAGCAGGGACAGCAGACTGTTCAGAAGCCTGCGAGTCAGCTAGCCCTGGGTAAACAACAACGAAGTCAGAGAGCCATGGCTGAAACAATTGTGGAACAGATATCTCCTATTTACCTGCTATTTTCTCCTCCTATCAGATGTGTTTTTTAGTCTGTGTCCGTGATATATGTGTGCAGTAAATGCACATCTTGACCAGTTAGGAGTCTCGTTATTAACCATTGTTCTCTATGAACAGAAGCCTCTGTGATCCCATCTGAGAACAGCTCTAGTCTCTGTGTATGAACATAAATATTTGTGACTGTTTAGCTACATGACCATTTAGCAAAACATCAATAGTGCATTATTTCTCCAGCATGCAACTTCCCAACAGGTCACTCTTAGACTGCAATAGAAGACAGCATGTCTCCTCTGTGCTTTGCCTATTTTCTGAGTACAAGTCCCAGAACACCTTCCCTTCGTCATTATCTCCAAGCTTCTCTCTGCCTTCATTGGGTACCCAAAGACCCATCCTTCACATAGTGGCCACATGGAACTATTTCAGCTCATCTACTGAAAATGCCACAGGGATATCTGCTCACCTGTAGACAACACATAGAGCACAGATGATCCACCATAAGCTTTGTGAATAGCTCAAGGTTGTGATCTTACCACTGCCTGACCTTAACTTGCACCTGGACTCCAAAGATACCACCCAGTGTGAAATAAGTGTATTTGTTCTTCAGGGAAGCTATACCACATTCTAAAGCCAAGGGACACTCCCCACAAAGTCAGCTTTGGAGAATTCATTTTTGAGTTTGAACTCCATGTATGGCTTTTCTGTTTCTCGCTCTGGATGAATGTGTTCTTACTCCATTCATCCTTGTTGGTTCTGTGAACTCTGGCTCTCAAAAGGCAACCTACAGGGCGTTTTCTAAGAGTAGAGGTCATTCTCTGGAAGTACCCAGGCCCCTCTGTGTCAGCACAAGGCAAAGCTAATCCTGCAATTTTCTCTTTATTTTTTTTAACATCATTATGGGTTTGTCTTAAGAACTGGATGATGGGGCTAGAGAGATGGCTCAGTGGTTAAGAGCACTGACTGCTCTTCCACAGGACCCACGTTGAATTCCCAGCACCCATACGGTGGCTCACAACTGCCTACAACTGCAGTTCCAGGGGACTTGACACCCTTACACAGGCATCCACCCAGGCAAAATACCAATGCACATTAAAACAAACAAAAACCACAGACATAAAGAAAAGAACTGGATGAGGTGTGGGGTTGCAGGCCTCTAACACTTTGCTTGGGCTTCTCTGTACATGGTTTTCTATGTTCTGAATGGCTCTTCTGCTTGGTTCATACAAAAGTAAGATGCTGGCCTGGAAAAGGAGAGCACACCAGCTGCTCAGCCCTCACTGTTTGCATGGACCCTTCAAGAGTCCATGAGACAGCTGGTTCACTGTGTCTGTTGCCAAGCAGCAGCAAGAGGTGAAGGCTGGTGTCTGGCTCCCTTTTCCTTATTTTTTTTCCTGTCAGTTTAAGACCCCATCCCACAAGAATATGTCACATCCAGAGTAAATTCCCTCCCCCCCCTTACTCAAAACTATCTGAAAACTGAAAGGCGTATCTAGAAATGTGTTAGCGACTCCAGACTCAGTCAAGTTGAACATGAAGATTAACCATTTGCAGCTGGTAACATACAATCGACCCAGTTGTTCATCAGAAAACTAGTACAGCATTTCAATACAACTAATTAACAGGGAGCAGAAAAACGCAGGTCAAAGACAGTGATCCCAAAATGAATTCTGAAGGTTTATAAGTAGTTAGACTAGTCACTTTAAACATTCCAGCTTCCCTCAATATGTATAACCCTATATAAGTTCCATGACAAGCATTTTATATGTAGTCACTTATTTCACTGTTTCAGAAACACTGGTGGCTTTTCTCCTTTCTATTTTACAAATAAAACATGGCGGTCACTGGTAAAATTTGCGAGTATTGGAGGGCAATCAAATTATTCAAGTTGCTTGATAGTAGCTAAATATTAAGGCAGTGAAGTAGTTCTGTCTGTAACATGGGCAGCTATTTTAAGGTTTATAAATTCTTTTTTAAGGATATGTACATATATATATATACACATACATACATATATTGTTTGTGTGTGTGTGTGTGTGTGTGTGTGTGTGTGAGAGAGAGAGAGAGAGAGAGAGAGAGAGAGAGAGAGAGAGAGAGAGAGAGAGAGAGAAAGAGAGAGAATGTGCCACATAAGCAAAAGTATCCACAGAGGTCAGATGCTCTGGAATTGGAGTTCTAGCTAGTTGGAGTTCTAGCTAGTTGGAGTTCTAGCTAGTTGTGGGAAACCTGCCATGGATACTGGAAACCAAACCCTGACCCTCTGCAACAGCACCAAGCCATCTTAACTGCTGAGCCAACTCTATTCTCCAAGATTTATAAACTCCTTTCTCGTGTTCCTAGGAAGAAGCATCATCTCATCCAAGTCAGTGTCAATCATGTCTCAGGAGGGATGCACACTTTACAGTGAGAGACACCCACAGCAGCTGGCCTGGAAGAACACTTTCCCAAGAGCAGCACATCTGTCCTGAAGAAGCAGGCACAATTCAAAGAGGCACAGTGAGTACATTAGGAGAGGCTGTGTTCTCACAGGGCACTTAACCCTGTGCATCCGCAGGTCTCTTTGCTCTTCAAAACTCTGTGGGCTATACTTCAAAGGCTTTACTTGAAAATTTAACTCTATTTCCCTTTGAGTTCATCTACCCAGACTCTTCTTAAAAATATCAATTAATACCATTTGCTAGGTGATCAGTTAGGTATAAGATTGGTAAAGACAGAACAAATGCTTTCTTTCATTTCCCAACTTTTATCCTCTCACTGTGTTGTCAGAATAGTTTGATTAACTGTCCTAGGATTTGACATTTAATTCCAGATCCTGGGCACAGTAATCATGGGAATTTGAGCATGTCATATAAAATCCATGGATCTCTCTCCCTCTCTCTTTCTCTCTCTAGCTTTTAAGGACAAGAGATACACTTGAAAAGACTATCAAGAGAAATTTTAATTTGATGCTCATTTTTTTAATTTAATTTTTTTATTCATTTTACGTACCAACTGCAGATCCCCCTCTCATCCCACCTCCTGCTCTCCCTCAGCCTTGCCCCCCATCCCCTCCTCCAAAAAGATAAGGGCTCATTTTTAATTTCTCAAGGAGATTATTTCAAGACAACATGGTTAATTTAAACTAAGAAATATTAGTTAATTGTTCATGTGGGGTTTCGTTGTTGTTCTAAGCACATGATTACAGGCCCATACTAACTTTTAGAAATATACACTTTGTTTTGACAAAATAATAATAAAATAGTATGATGAATAATATAAATGTCCATGTTTATCTTGTGACATAAAATGTTACAAAATATGGAAAATTTTGCTTAAAAGTAACATGTAGAACATGAAATCTTAGTCTATGAGACAAAATGATCAAAAATCTCCACACAGTATTAACATCCTGTAATTCTATGCTGAAATGCTTAGTAGGTAACAGTGAGTCTTCACTAATTATACCCAAACTGAAGAAAAGAGAGCCTCACTAAATACTAGACAAACCATCAACAAATACATAAATTTTGTGGGGAAAACTCATAGGGAGAATAAGAAGATAAACTTGAACTTGTTGTATTGTTTTCATTGAATTATAACTAGTATTTAGCTAACTAGTATGTTAGTCAACTTTATCTAGATTTTAAAGAGAAAATGTTGACTTTGACTCATGGAGTCTCAGGTGGCTCAGGTTGACTTTGAACTTATGAGGTAGTAAATGGTAGCCTTGAACTCCTGATCTCTCTGCTTCCATTTCCTGTATGCTGGGGTTAGAAGTGTGCACCACTACACCCAGGTTATGTGGCACTGGGGACCAAACCCCAGACTTCATGCATCCTAGGCAAGTGCTGCATCATCTCAGCTGCATCCCCACCCAGGCATATAGGGTTAGGGACTTTTAGTCCACATTCATCTTTGCTGTTGCTCTCAGGTCTGGGCAATATGGCACATGGAAGAAGGAGCACATCAGGGCTGTGTTACTCTAACCAGAGTCAAGTACAGATGCGTAGAGAGTCTGGCCTTCTTAATCAACGAATCGTATCAAAGGTGCATACAGACTGCAAAATATCAACAACATTTGATTCAAAAGTAAAGCCCTAGAACAAATCAGAAAGAAATCTGATCTTAAGAGTGACAGGCCCCGCCGGGTGAGGGTGGTGTACTTCTTTAATCTCAGTACTCAGGAGGCAGAGGTAGGCAATCTCTGAGTTCAAGGTCAGCCTGGTCTACTGAGAAAGTTCTAGGGCAGCCAGAGCAACACAGAGAAACCATGTCTCGGAAAAAAAAAAAAAAGAAAAGAAAGAAAGAAAAGAAAACAGTGGCAGGCCACACAGTTGAGAGTACTCAATGGCCCCAATTACTGCTCATAGCTTCATTCTATAGGTTTCAAGAAAGGGAAGGTTTTGGTTGTTAAAGGCATAATTTGGATGGCTCTCTATTTTGACTGACAGATTTGAATTATGTAAAATTTTGTTAACTATGTGTCATTTCTCATGATGCCTCTGGTCTTAATTATATGGGGGCCCAAATGTGAAGTTTTTCCTGTCTGCAAACACAACCAGAACTAGTTCTGGACAGACCACTTTCCAGAGTCTCATACCCAGACAGATGTGGAATGCAATTTCAGGAGAAACTGCCCATACACGATGGTTGTTAGGGGGAAGAGACACATATTCAACTGTTCAGAGTGTGCTGTGGCGTAGCTGGGTGCAAATGATGGCCCAAGGTCGTTAGGCGCAGTGTTAGGAGAGAGGTGTGGGGCATATGCCTGCCTCTGATGAAGGTTTAAGGCTTCCAAGTGCCTTGTTAGAACAGGAGTGTGTGCCTAACCCAAGCCAAGTGGACTCCCAGGTTGCTGAACTATTTGCTATGCTTTGCTGCCTCCAGAGGAAGAGGACAACACCTTTTACTGTATGCCTAGGAAATGAAATTAAAAGAGAGAAACAATACATTTCCACAGTCAAGATCAAGTCACCAGTGACTGAAAGACACCCCACTAGGCCACAACCTGTAAGAGTTCACTGACTATACTGGGCAGCAAGACTAACGCACTGACCTTTGGGGGTCACTTAAGATCAAGGCTCTAACATCTACACAATGTGGCATTCACAGTGTGTGTGTGTGTGTGTGTGTGTGTGTGTGTGTGTGTGTGTGTGTGCCTGCCTGTGGTGCTGTCATTGAGTGGCTTCCTCAGTCACCCTCCACCTTAGGTTTAGAAGTCAAGGTCCAAGTACTTGGGGGGCTGAGGCAGGAGGATGGAAGTCTCAAAGCTAGCTTAGGCCATATAGAATATACTGAGACTCTATCTCAAGTGAAAGAGAGAAAAAAAAAAAGGAGGAAAGTGACATGGGAGGTGGAGCAACAAGAAAACATGAAATAAAATTTACGTCAAAAATTGGTTTGAGGTTTAAAAAAAACTCACTGGCCCCAAAGGTTGATTTAGTCAGTATTGACTTAAATATCTTTTCCCTATTCTGTAATAAATTGTAGGCCCTGTTCCAATTCAGGTGTTGCAATGGATTCAAAATTATTGATTTGTATCTCATAAGGAACTCAAATTATAACTTAGCTCTCAGCAGCACAGATAAAGACGAGTGATTATTTTGTATATTATTTCAAGACCAAAAAAAAAAAAAAAAAAAAGTCTGCTTTCCAAACCTGAGCAGAAACCAGCAAGTCACTAAGGTTAGAGGAAGGGAGAGCTGTTGAAAACAGCTTTGTGTTTGCTAAACTGAACATACAGAGCTCCTCAAAACGAACTAGTCAAATAATAGAAATGGACTCTTAGCATTAGAGAGTAAACCAGGCATGGGAATAGACAGATTCAGTTGTCCCTGAATCTTTCTCTTGGCTTCTAGACAGTGCTCTTCTCACAAGTGTCCTCACAGGCATTATGGCCCGGCCAAGCAGAGTCGGTGGATCTTTGCACTTCTGAATCTACTCTTCTTACAAAGATCATCCTCTGGTGCTAGAGAGGTGGCTCAGCAGTTCCAAGTGCTTGCTACTCACAGGGGCCCGCACAGGGCCCCCAGTTCTCTATGTATATATTACAGCTTTCAGCTTAGTATGTTCATGAAACTCCTGAGTGTGTGAACCAGTGGGTCTCTGATTCTTGTACCTTCTCTTGGGGCTCTTTGGGTTTGCATTGTCCAACTTAGATTCGATTTTTGTTGTTGTTTTTATCTTATGTTTTTTTTTTATTTTGTTCTGTTTTGTTGTTATCTCTTAGAAGCCTGTTCTTTTCTCATGAGAGACAGAAAGGGAGTAATTTGGGATGGGAGAAAAGGTGAGAGGAACTGGGATGAGCACAGGGAGGGCAACACTGATCAGGATATATTGTACGAGAAAATAATCTATTTTCAAAAAAGGAGAGGAGACATTTGTAAAACTTGTTATATAAGTTATAGTTTGGGATTAGGACAGAATTTTCAATTAAAAGAAAAAAAAGAGAGTGCTTACTGCTTTTGCAGAGGACCTGAGCTTGTACCCAAGCACCCCCTCAAACATCTTATCATTACCTAGAACTCCAGCTCCAGGAGATCCTCTTCTGGCCTGCTTGTTCACTGCACATACTCCCAAAGCACAGTCCACATGGAAACACACCTTTTAAATATAATAAATTTAAATTTGCATTTCACCAATGACATGATATGGAACATCTTAAAAGATAAGATCACCATAGATATCTCACTTTAATTTAACCACCTCTTCAAACCCCACCTCCAAACAACAGTCACATTTTGGTCAGAAGGGTTAGTGGGTCAGTAAATGAGTTTTAGAGGGAAACACTCCAAGCCATAATGCATGGAACTCTAAATTGCATGTGAACTGCAGTCATATTTATGTCTTTTTCAATGAAGATAAATTGACTAAATTTAATGCATACCATTGTATTTGTTTACACATAACTTTTGAACAAAAGTTGGTAGATTATCAACCATATTTCAATTATCTGGAAGCCAACAAACTAGATATAAGCAGCAATAATATGTTTTCTTCAGAGGTTTATATCTAACTGCAGTTTTTATAAAACTAAATTGGGCTCATTCTAAATGTAGGGTTCTTTCTATTTGACATTACCTAAGGCACATTTTTACGTGAGAGGAAACGCACTGTGAAAAACAAGCCGTTAGATGATTACACATCTAATTCATATGTTCTCATAGAGTTGATATCTTTCTAAGTCTCATTCACATGTCATGATGCCTTTCTTCCTTGTGGATCACTGCACTTGCTGTCTAGCTGTTCTTGCTGTTGTCGGGGATTGGTGATGACTGATAAGCCTAAATGCATCACCAAGGATAAAGGCAGCAGCCTTCCAGCCTTTCCACAACCATCAGCTTCGACCTGAATGTGGCACTCATGCAGATACACCTCTGAGATTGACCTTTCCTCCAGTGCTGGTGTTTAGGAAAAGCCCCACCCCCACCCCATGCTCTCCTGGTGCTCTGGATCTACAGTCTCCTCCCTCAGCACTGCTATGTCTAGTTCCTGTGGCAGCCACTTACTCCACTAGGTTAACAACACTGGTCTCTTTTCCTGATTAGTGATTGATACAGAACCATCAATTTTTGGGGTGGTGTTTTGGTATGTATGTATGTGGTGTACACACACACACACACACACACATGCACAAGAATAAAAATGAACCTTAAAAAGTAAAGAAAATAAGTACATGCCGCCATGCCACATTTAAAAACAAACAAACAAACAAACTTAGAATCTGTAGATCAAAGTCAGGACCTCAGAATTTTGTTGGCAAACACTCTATCAACTGAGTGATTTTCCCAAGCCATTTTTAACTGTATTTGACATTCACACCTATTAAAATAATATTGTTCAGTTGTTTTATTTATAATTCCATGGATGAAGTATAGACTCAGAAAGGGTCAAAGTCATTTTTATTTGTACAAAGTACTCAAGAGTTAACTGGAACTATTATCAAATATTTGCAGAATTCAAGTTATTTTACATTAACTTCATCTGAGTAGAGACACCAAAAAATGCTTTTATAGTCTAATAAAATTTCAATCTTATCTTCCTATCTTACTACTTGGCTAGTAATAATCTAGTTAAAATTTCTTAACAAGTCAATTTTCTCACATGTAAAATGGAGATGATAACATTTTCTTCTCAGATCTTCAAAATAACAATACAGTTAACCAAATTCTTGGCATAGAGTAACAAATATCACAAGACCACAATTATGAATCAACCTTCAATTCTGAATGTGATATATACTTAGATTTTTTATCAATTATAGCCATATGGCAATTATTAATAATATTATTTCCCAAAAGTCAGCATCTTCCCCTTATAAACAGAGTATGTGCACTGACTTGCAAATGTTTATGATAAACTATATGGTTTTGGAAGGGGACTGGAATGTCCCTTTGATATAATAATCAAGAAATACATATAAACTGAGATTCACTCATTGAACTGAAGAATGTCAAGGTATGATTAAACCAAAAAAAAAAAAGTAACCCAGTTGGTTTTATTTATTTTTTGATTTATTGAGTGAGTGATTATCTTTTTGCAGATCTCATATATCTCAAACTGGCCTTGGATTTGCTTAGTAGTGAGGGCAAATTTGACCTTCTTTTGGGATTTCAGGCATACACCACTACACTGGTGGTGCACAATGGGGCCTGCCTATAATCTCAGCTCTCTCTATGTAGAGAAAGAAGGCAGAGCTAAAAGGAAGCAAACCTAAGCTACGTATTGAGGTTCTTCTGAAAAGTTCATGGCTAGGGCTCTGGGGCAGTGGTGGTAGTATTTCCTACTGTGGGAAACATTTCATCCCCAGAAGATGGAATGCATGAAGGACACCTTGAGGGTGAAGGGGAAACTGTTCTCCATTTTGGCTACTATGATCTCTGCATGAATAGGATGCTATGAACATTTAAAGTGATGTATACTGAATATTAAGAGTTCTCTCTATGCAAATCTGTCCCAATGAAAAGACAGTCTCATGCTTGCTCAGCCTTTCAAAATTTATAGTCACTATTTCATATACCAACACTTAGACCTTAAGATAGTTTAGCTGGTGGATATCATTCTCCCCAGTTCACAGGTAAAGTAAGAATGTTAAACCCTCAGAATGAGAACCACGTCCAAATTTTAGGATACCTGACCTAGCATTCTCTATACCCAAAACTGGTATTATGAGACATATTTCCTTCAACATATACTGCTTAATATATTAAAAAAACACCCAATGAGAGTTTTCACATTAAAATATTTTGAAGTGACTAATATCTCAAGGCAGTATGCTTTCAAAGCATTTTGTGTATCTGTATGTATGTGCTAATGCACATGCCTACGCATGAGCATGTGGAGGAAACAGATTGATGTCTACTGTCTTCGTCTACCATGCATTAAGTTATCTTTAGAGACATATTGCTCACTGGCTAGACTGGCTAGCCTGCAAGCTCCTGAAATCAACCTGTCTCACCTACCTCTCCCCAGCACTAGGGGTCTAGGCATGCATTCACCCACTCATATGGGTTCTTGGAATTCATATTCAGGCTCTCGTGCTTATGTGTCAAATCCTTTACTCAAAGAGCCATCTGCCCAGCCCCTCTAGTGATTTGCAGTATGAGAAAATGATGAACATTTTACTAGGACAGCTGAGTGTGTCTTGAAGTTTTATACTTTGTATCTTTATTGCTCTTCTATTCCTGAGAAGAAAATGTCTAAAAGTATATCAACAACACCCTTTTGCAACAATTCCAATGGAGCTGCTTTTGAGAGACTAAAAATAGGTCACTTTTATTTCTAGCTACAAACTTTCTTCTCAGGGATTATAAATTAGCCAGGCGAGCAGGTCAACTTTAAAGGCACTCAAAGTAGACACAGGATACCACATTGATGACTTTTCCGTACCAAGAAGGGTGTTTATCTTGAACCTTTTTACTTATACAGATAGAAAGGGGTAGAAAACCACACAGAGTAATAAAACATCATGCAACTACTTTCAGGATTTCTCCAGGACTTCTTTCAGCTCTCCCAGTCCTTTGAATGAGTTCAGGAGATAGAAAGGATGTAATGTAGAAGACAGGCAGAGATTATTATAGAGGCACTCCCAGGGAAGAGTATACAGCAGCTAAAGGAACCAATGTGCTAAACCTCATGTGTATGCTGACTTTAGATTGTTTATGTTCTGGAACAGCTTTCTGAGGCACATTTTCTTGCCATGTGATTATCAGGCACATTTGGATGAACCCTTATGAGTGGGTATATGGGGACTATAGTATGCTTCTTTTTTTTTTTTTTAACCAGAGATCCTTTAGGCAGATGATACTTTTATGATATGAGAGCAGTTTAGAATGCCGTGTCTCCCCTTGAGGCCAGAGCTAGGAGTCAAATTCCATTCTTGTTTGCATTTTCTATGTGTGTGGTTATATATGTGTGAATGCAGGTGCATACATGCCATGGTACACATGTGGAGGTCAGAGACCAACTTCCTACATTAGTTCTCACATTGCACCTTGTGTGAGGAAGGATCTTATGGTGATATTTCATTTGTACTGAAATGTGATTTTATTTGTATGGTAATAAATAAAGTTGCCTGGGGGTCAGAGCTAATAGCAAGCCATAGCAGAAGCCGGGCAGTGGTGGCACACACCTTTAATCCCGATCACATGACAGGCAGATCTCTGTGTGTTCAAGGATACAGCCAGCATGGAGACACACACCTTTAATCTCAATACCAACTATAGAAGACCTGGAGATCTGTATAGACAGGGAGTGAGAAGAAGGTCATGTGGTTGGGTTTACAACCAATGAGAATGCAGAACAGAAAGTCAATAAAAAGACAGATACACAGGACATAGGTCTCTTTCTGAGGGGAAGGATAACAGTGGCAGTGAAGGATAAGAAAGGTTTTTTAGTATCAGCTCTTAGCTACTGCTCTGACCTCTTGGGCTTTTAACTCTGCATTTGGCTCTGTGTTTCTTATTTAATAAGACTGTTACATCTACAGGATCTCCTTGTTGTTCACTGTTGTGTCCACTGGATAAGCTTGGCCCATGAGGTCCCACAGATCTTCCTGAATCTGCTTCCCATCCTGCCAAAGGAGCTCTAGATTACAGAGGTGCATTAGTGTGTATGACTTTTATGTGGGTTGGTGGGATTTGATCTCAGATCCTCACATTTTGTTCAACAAACGGTTTACCTACTGAGCAATCTCCCCAGGCCAGACCCCATTCTTTTGAGCAGTAATCAATAATCTGTAATTTCAGTTCTTTGATCTACAAGCTGTAGATTATGTACAATTATGAAGGAAGGCTCCATCCTCAATTACCCTAAAGCCTCCTAATGTCAAACTAGCCACCTACCACAAGGAAAATAACCATTAACCCAACATATGTCACTTAGCATGGAACAATAACACATCTTCCTGTCACCATGGGTCAGACATCAGGTGGAGCTGACAGTCCCTCCGGGAAGGCTAACACACTTGTAGCTATTCAGATGGCTCACATTATATTGGTAAATTCCAATGTACTGTTAGAACTCACTGAGAAGCTGGCTCTGGAGCCAGTTAGCCTCCCCATTTCAGACTCAAGCATTTTTAACCTGTCTTCCAAACCCCTTTACCTGGGGATAGGCTGTACCTTCTAATTCTGCAGCAAGGAGGGAAGAGTACAGAGATGCAGCCAGGAGTGAAAGCACTGAATCCTTGAGAACAGCTCGAAGGCAAACCACTTCCAACAGACATTACTCTTGCTTATCCCATGGTAGAAAAGTGTCTGCAGTAGGAAAGAGAAGCCAGAAGTTCTGCCATGGAAAGCTCATTAGTGGACAGAAAGCTTAATTGGGAACTCCAGCTGACTGCCCCAAATTCCCTTGTCAGTTTCTGCTGGATGCTGTGAGCCAATTTGATGATATTATCCCTATCTGTTGTTAATTTACTTGGAAGCCTCACAAAAGGGGACCTTCTACTCTGATCTGCAACTGCAGCTGACTGGCTTCCCCAGTCCAGTTTAGCTAGATGTTTTGAGCTCTTCGATTGAATCTATCTACCTACCTATTATCTAACTATCATCTACCTATTATTTAACTATCATCTATATAACATTTTATCATATACCTACTATTTTTGATCTAATACTTGATTATTCTTTTAGTTTGAATTGCTATATATTTAATAAATTTACTTACAGAAAACCTAAAATACTAATATAGATCATCCTCTGGAGAGAACAGTAGCTGTCCCACTGCCAGCATGTCTGAAAAAGCGCATCATCTCTTATATCACTAAGGAAAGTGAGCTTGTTTCCAAGTGGATACTGAATAGATCATCTCACAGAAACTGAAACATAAGTGGATTTGCCTTTGGTAACTGATGAACTACATTAACTAAGAGGTGTAGACTGATAGAAAAGTCTATGAACCACGGAAGCTGGAAATTTGGAACATCAAACTAGTATAAGTGGTCAGAGACGATACCAGAAAGAAGACAGTGAATTTGGCATTACTTTCATGGCTTATCTAGCTCTTGAAAAGGCCAATGCTTTTACTTAATGGCTACTAAGAACCCTTGGATAGTGAGACAGAAAATTGTCTAGGTTTTCCAGCGTGTCCAATCTGGTGGGAGTGCATGCATCTCAGGAGAGCTATAAATGCAGCCAATACACTGGTAGATAGCAATTTCATTTAAGATCTAAAGATTGGAACTCATGGATTTACAGGAAATAGTGTGTATTATTAATGTAATGTTGTTAGATGTCTTGTGGAGCCCTGAACAAAGAAAGGGAATGTTTAGTAGAAGAAATAAAAAGATACGTTCCAATTATATCAAGGCAGGCTATCCTATGGTCTTGGGAAGATAGCTCAATCGGAAAAACTGCTTGCCATGCTAGCACACAGACCTGGGTTCATATTCTTAGAATCCATTTAAAACTGGACACAGTAGTGAATGCCTGTGATCCTAAAGCTCTGCCACAGACGGAAGAGGAGGCAGGAGACTCACTGGCTACTCTTGGCCAGGTACCTTGGCATATTCAGTGCTGAATGAGAGAGTCGGTCTAAGAGGATGGGAGGAGAGAACTAATACCCAAGTCCTCTTAACTCCACTCATACACAGTGGCAGGCAAATGCCTACTCTCACCCATATGAATGTGCATACATACAAACATACTTCCATGTATATGCCCCCTTGACAAACACATAACCTACTCACACATACATGTATATGCTGCCCCCACACATATACAAATATTATTTTGAAAAGAAAGGCTAAGGCTGTCCTCAGACCAATCTCTTTAAAAATGTTTCAAATTCCCCCATTTGAACCAATAATGTATAATCTGAAGGATGAACTATATGCACTGAGGTTGGACAACTAGACTCCATTAATACTTTTGGACAAATAAGATATGTAGCCATGAAATAGCCTCTGATATAGTTTGTACAGTGGATATCTTGTGGACAGAGATGAGGAAAATGTCTAGTCAAACAGAGACAGATCAGCATAGCATCTAGTTAGAGTTTCGATTGAAGTGATGAAAAACCATGGCCAAAAAGCCCATTGTAGGGGAAAGGGTTTATTTGGCTTATATTTCCACATTGCTGCTCACCACTGAAGGAAGTCAGCCAGGAACTGAAACAGGCAGGATTCTAGAGGCAGGAACTGATGCAGTGGCCATGGAGGAGTGCTGGTTACTGGCTTGCTTCCCCTGGCTTGCTCAGCCTGATTTCTTATAGAACCCAGGACCACCAACCAGCCCAGGGATGGCACCACCCACCATGGGATGGGCCTTCCCCCACTGGTCACTAATTGAGAAAATACCTTACAGCTGGATCTCATGGGAGTATTTCCTCAACTGAGGCTCCTTTCTTTTTGATGACTCCAGCCTGTGTCAAGTTGACACACAAAACCAGCCAGTACACATCGTTTCTAAAATTATGTCCCCAATTCTGTGCATTAAAATTCTAATTTCTTAGCTTCTGTTTCATTGCTATGACAGAATACCTCAACAAAAGTGACTTAAAGTAGACAGAGTTCATTTTTGTTCACAGTTCCAGAGCGACATGGGCCATCATGGTAGCAGGAACACACACAAGGTTAGCCTGGAAGTCAAGAAGCAGTGAGATCACATTTCATCCATACAGAGGAAGCAGAAAAGAGACACAAAGTGAGTCAGATTATCAAACCCCCAAACCTACCCCCAGTGATCCATTTCTTCCAGAAAGGCTCCACCTCCAAAGCATTTTACAACCTTCTTAAATAGAACCACCAACTGGACCTCAAGTGTTAAATACATGAGCCTATGAGGGGTGTTTGTTTTTTTAAATCACAATACTGGCCAATGCTTTGCAAAGGAAGATTCCTGAGTTCTGCCCTAGATTTCTAGGGTTTAAAAACTAAAAAGCAGCATCACAATAATACATTCCCTAGGCCACTTGTGAGCACATGGAGGAGTGAGATCCAGAGGACAATATATGTCCTTCATACATGCTAGTCCACACAGCATGCAAGCTTGTTCCTTACCAAGCTTCTTTTATGTACTTAAACATATAGATATAAATGTATAAATCAAACTTATGTACAAGTCATTATTGTGTTTCTCCAGAGAATCTTTATCCTTGGAAGATTGTTGCTTCTCAGCAGAATAATATTTATTATAAAAGAGTGATTACTGTGTCACTTAAAAATAGACCCAAGTGATATTGGCAGCTGAGCCGGACTTGGCCCTTGCTCATCAGGTCCCCCACTTTTGTTCTCACTGTGGGTGCTTCCTCTTACTTTCAGCACTTAAAACAAGTCCCATGCCAAGCGCATGTTCTTTTCACAATAAAGCATACCTTCTTGTGATAATTAATATTGACTCTCACCTTGACAGGATCCATACTCACTAGAAGATAAGCCTCTGGGCATGCCAGTGAGGGTCTTCCTGGATTGGTGTAACTGAGGAGGGAAGACTCGCCTTAAATGTGGGTGGCACCATCCCATGGGCTGGGCTCCTGGACCGAATATGAAGAAGACAGCTAGCTGTGTACTTAGGTGTTTTGTAAACAGCCAAGTCTCCACCCTTGCAATTCCAGGGTAGAAGCACTCACCGACTAGTGGTTTGTATGGTGTGCCAGTTCTAAACTTTGTGAGAAGGCTATACTTTCTTTTGAGACAAACACAATGACAACTTTAGTCTCCTGAGCAGCATGCAAATGGCCATGGGTGTGCAGGCATGGGGAGCCAGGCATTGGTTTAAGGAACATTTTCTTTTTTCTTTTCTTTTTTTGGTTTTTGAAGACATGATTTCTCTGTGTAGCTTTGGCACCTGTCCTGGAACTCACTCTGTAGCCCAGGCTGGGCTCGAACTCACAGAGATCCACCTGGCTCTGCCTACGGAGTGCTGGGATTAAAGATGTGCACCATCCCTGCCCAGTTAAGGGACACTTTCTTATTTGCCATGTAATATTCATGTCATTTTGTTCTTGACAGTGTTAAAAACAAGAAAAGGCAGTCCTGGACTTAGTGTGACAACAGCAACAGTCAAATCCTTGAAAAATGTCTTCAGTGGTGGAAAAACCTGCTTTGAAATGAAAAATACACTACAAATGTGGACCACAGTAATAGAAATAAAAATTACAGAAAGCAAAATAGTTAGAACAATACAATACACGGTATTCACACCACACTAGAATTTTGCTTGTCAATTTTACAGGATGTTGAGTTCCAAGAACAAGAATTTCATCCCTAAAAGATGGTCAGTTCATGCTGGCATCTGAAAGCTCCAGTCCCACATCAACTAAATGAGGAGAGGGGAGGCTTACAAGACTAATACAGAGATTTTTTTAGTTGTCTCCCCACCAGGGCTTGGAAGGATGGAGGGAGAAAATGTGGATAGACACACACAGGGAGAATCCTCCAATTAGGAAAGTCCTTACATGTGATTTTTGCTATGCCTTAGGCAATAGCTAAGGCCCCATCTGTGAAATTTGTCTCTGAAACTCACAGCCAAATCAGTACAAAATGGATTAATATAAAACACACATGAACTTCACAGTATGTAGATTTCCCAGAACAGGAAAAGGAAATCACAATGAACATGTCTTAAATGAAAACAATATCCTTTCTACTTTTTTCGTGACACTTGACACTCAAAATCAAATCTGAAGAAAGAACCCCAAAAAGACCCAAGACTAGGATCTTGCAGTCATCGGACCTGTTCTAAACTGAGAGATTCTAGTCAGAGGTTAGTGACTTCGCTTTGCCAAGGATGACCCCACCCAGGTCACTCATCGACAGACTTGACTTGAGCTGGAATGGAGGCTCCCACAAGCTCCCTGCTTCTTGGTTCTCCCACGCCAGAAGCACTTGCCTTTGGTGAACTTCACAACGGGATTGTCTTGCTCACCCCAGTCTCCAGCTGCACCCTGTGTCACCAAAAGAGTTGTCAGCCATTTGTGTATCCTCCATTTCCTCTGGTTTCCTGATGTTTCAGAATGGGGAAACTGCCCCCTTTTTGCCATTTCTTCCATCATGGAAAATTTTTTTGGAAGTCTGGAAATTAACTTCCTTAGCTTGAGGAGTCTCTGCTGCCTCACTCTGCCCCACTTTTTTCCAGGACCTGGCTTGGACGCTGCCCCCTGCCTTTGACTCCTCCTCCTCTGTGGCATTCCCCTCACCTATTTCTCCATTCTGGGCAGCTGGGATGCCACCGTCTAGGAAGCTTGTGCTTTGGAGCAGCCGTGTCCTTAGACTTTTTCTTCTCTTCACTGAAATCCTCAGATCAGGAGCTATTGCTACTCAAGGTGCTTCTTGGCTGGCAGTGACTGACTTGGCAGCTACACGATCTCCATCTGCCTTTTCCTTAACCAATAACATGTCTTGTAGTGGGTAGCCATTCTAACTTTTTTTTCTTTTCTTTTTTTTTTAAAGGCAACTTTTTTTTAAATCTTTTTTTTTTTAAATTTTGCAATACAATTTAGTTCTACATATCAGCCATGGATTCACTTGTTCTGCCCCCTCCCGCCCCCCTCACCTTCCCCTCAGCCCGCCCCCCATTCCAATCTCCTCCAGGGCAAAGACTCCCCCGCACACTGAGATCAACCTGGTGGACTGAGTCCAGGCAGGTCCAGTCCCCTCCTCCCAGGCCGAGCCAAGCGACCCTGCATAGGCCCCCGGTTTCAAACAGCTGACTCATGCAATGAGCACAGGACCCGGTGCCACTGCCTGGATGCCTCCCAAACAGATCAAGCCAATCAACTGTCTCACCCACTCGGAGGGCCTGATCCAGTTGGTGACCCCTCAGCCATTGGTTCATAGTTCATGTGTTTCCGTTCGTTTGGCTATTTGTCTCTGTGCTTTATCCAACCTTGGTCTCAACAATTCTTGCTCATATAAACCCTCCTCTTTCTTGCTAATTGGACTCCCAGAGATCCACCAGAGGCCTAGCCATGGATCTCTGCATCCAGATCCCTCAGTCGTTGGATGGGGTTTCTAGCACGACAATTAGGGTGTTTGGCCATCCCATCACCAGAGTAGGTCAGTTCGGGCTGTCTCTCGACCATTGCCAGCAGTCTGTTGTGGGGGTATCTTTGTGGATTTCTGTGGGCCTCTCTAGCACTTTGCTTCTTCCTATTCTCATGTGCTCTTCATTTACCATGGTCTCCTATTCCTTGTTCTCCCTCTCTGTTCTTGATCCAGCTGGGATCTCCCACTCCCCCAAGCTCTCTTTCCCTCGACCCTCGCCCTTCATTAACCCACTCATATCCAGGCTGTTCATGTAGATCTCTTCCACTTCTCCGTCATTGGGCGATCCCCGTGTCTTTCTTGGGGTCCTGTTTTCCAGGTAGCCTCCCTGGTGATGTGAGTAGCAGTCCAGTCATCCTTGTTCCACATCTAGTATCCTCCTATGAGTGAGTAATTACCATGTTTGTCTTTCTGAGTCTGGGTTACCTCACTCAGGAGGATTTTCTCTAGATCCATCCATTTGTCTGCAAACCTCATGATGTCATTGTTTTTCTCTGCTGAGTAGTATTCCATTGCATATATGTACCACATTTTGTTTATCCATTCTTCAGTTGAAGGGCATCTAGGTTGTTTCCATGTTCTGGCTATTACAAACAATGCTGATATGAACATAGCTGAACAAGTGCTCTTGTGGTATGATTGAGCATTCCTTGGGTATATGCCCAAGAGTGGTATAGCTGGATCTTGGGGGAGATGGATTCCCAATTTTCTAAGAAAGCGCCATATTGATTTCCAAAGTGGTTGTATAAGCTTGCATTCCCACCAGCAGTGGAGGAGAGTTCCCCTAGCTCCACATCCTCTCCAGCATAAGGTGTCTTCAGTGGTTTTGATCTTTGCCATTCTGACAGGCATAAGGTGGTATCTCAGAGTTGTTTTGATTTGCATTTCCCTGATGATTAGGGATGTTGAGCAATTCCTTAAATGTCTTTCAGCCATTTGAGTTTCCTCTGTTGAGAATTCTCTGTTTAGTTCTATAGCCCATTTCTTAATTGGACTGCTGGGCATTTTGATATCTAATTTCTTGAGTTCCTTATATATTCTGGATATCAGTCCTCTTTCAGATGTGGGGTTGGTGAAGACCTTTTCCCATTCTGTAGGCTGTCGCTTTGCCTTGTTGACCGTATCCTTTGCTCTACAAAAGCTTCTCAGTTTCAAGAGGTCCCATTGATTGATTGTTTCTCTCAGTGTCTGTGCTACTGGTGTTATATTTAGGAAGTGATCTCCTATGTTAAAGGCAACTTTTATAGAACGGTTCGCACATCGGTTCGCGTTGAGAGCCAACTTTGATCTGGAAGTTCCAACCCCCATTGATGCTTCCATAACTGTCACGCCTACAAGGCAGGGCCAAGAGAGGACCCTGAAGACTTGAGATCCAGATGCGGGCTCTCTTGGTTCCTGGAACCTGGACGCTGGATAGAGACTGAGCAGAGTTCTCCAGAGAACACTCGTACTGCACTATACCTTTCCCAGACCCTGTTACCTGTCCCTTCACTTGTAAGTTACCCCACAAAATAAACCTCCCTTTTAACTATGTGGAGTGGCCTTAATTTCGCCAATAATGTCTCCTCCTCCATCTTTCCTCTTCCCTCCCCTCTGTGAGAGGAGATAAACTGGCAGTCACCTTGGACTTGGGGGGGGTTCACAATTTTCCTTATAATCTCCTCAAAGGACCTCCTGTCTGCCTTCCTTCTCAGAGGTTGCTGGCCACTGTCTGCAGGTTCTTGGGAGCCACAGCTGCCACAGCTGCAGAAAGCATGAGAGAGACAGCCAGCTTGCTGAAGGGATTCTTGGTGGCACTGACTGACTTGGCAGGAGCGTGATCCTCAGGACTTGTCAGCGTCTGAACTGAACGAGGAGCTCTCTGCTGCCATCTTCTTCAATGGAGCATGTCCGCCAGTGTTCTGGAGATGACAGCCTTAGCTGTGGGTGTCTTGTCTTTCTCAGGCTCACGTTAGACTCAGCCATGCTATCTACTGTTCTCACACAGGATGCTTCTGCTTTGTAGATTTCTGTGGAAGCTGAGCTCTCAAGGAATTCTTTGGTGGGAGAGCAAAAAGCACAGAGATTGAAATGTAGGGACCTGGGTCTTCTCTTCCTGGGCTTTTCTGTTCTTCTCGCCCTTCTCTGGAGAGGTTTCACCACTAGGACTCTTCTGGTCAGGGGTGACAGTTGCTTCCACGAGTGCCAAATTTGCTTGTTAGGTGCCATCTTCCTGGGGCAGACTAGTGTCTTGGCCTCCTCCTCTGAGTCACTGCTGTTGTGACTACTGCTGCTGTTGGCTGCCTGGCTGCTTGGCCACTGCCTACTTCCTGTTTATGCTCTAGCTAGGGCTCCTGATTTGGCCGGGGTTTTAGGCTGAGCTTTTTTGGCCATAGGTATTGTCTTTGGCTCCTTGTTCTGTGGTGCTTTGTCCTCTAAACCTGAGTCAGAGTCAGACTTGAAGCTCTTGACCTTTTCGGGAAGGGCTGCCTACTGCTTACCTCAGGTCTCAACTTCAGTCTGAGTAGTTGGTTTTCGTAGTTATCTTTCTTCCTATCGTTTCTGGATGCTTCTGCCTACTGCTGCTCCATGAAGCTTTGACTACAACCTTTCCAGATGCTGGTGCAAACTGGCTTTGCCTGGCTGGTACAGCAGCTATCTGGAGCTTTTTCCTCCTTCTCAGTTCTGTCCATCACTAGATGGAGTATCCTCCTTAGCTTTCTTTGTCACTGATCCACTTGTCTGCAATTTTCACTTTGGGTCCCTATTGGATTATAGACAGAAGCTGTAGGTGTTCAAGGAAAAGAGTCATTGACATGCTCTATAGCAGTTCTGATTTTGACCAACAACAGCCTCCAAAGTTGGTTATCATAAGGAAGCAGAGCATGGGGGCATATGCTAATAACTCCACAGTATAATTAACAGCACTATCATCATATGCAGTCAGCACAACTCAGGGGCTCTGGAGCAAGACCAGTGCAGGGGTGGATTCTGTGCCATCCTGTTGTGAGGTATCCAGCAGAAAAGACTACTCAGACGTGGTTCAAGCCAATAGAAAGTCTTTATTAGCCACTGGTGACTCCACTGAGTGTTTGGGATCCCAGTACTGTTCTGAGCCTTTCTCAGGGTGAACTTTAAAGCACAGAAACCACATCCTGGGTTGACACATTTCAATTTGCAAGAACGGTTAGCCAGAAACAGAACTACAAAAGCAAAATACCAATGTTTGTACATTTAGAGACTTTTCCTGACTCATGGACTTCGATGGATTAGGTATTTATTTTTGCTTTAGCAAGTGCTGCTTCCTACACTCTAGGTTCCAAAGCCTCAGTGGTACTTCCACACTGTCAGTTGTGCTGTGGTCTGGGGGCTCTTACAATCCTGCTGACTCTTTCCCTACTTATTCAGTGTCCCAAGAAAGGTTTGACCCATGCATGTTCCTGATGATGGCGGCACAGGCTCGGTGGTGTAAAATGACTTCTGCAAGTCCATTTCAGTCTGTGGAAGGCCACCCCAGATGGTAGACATCAGTCTTGGCAAGCTTGATGGGAAAAGGATTTCTAACCTATTGGCACTGACATTTCATCAAATCTCAAGTTCAGCTGCTCGCCAACCTGTAACAGGGTTCTCTAGGTAAACAAGACTGATACAATGAATATACAGTACAGGGGATTTGTGAGATTCCCGAGATCATTGGCTTGGTAGTCCAACAATGGTTTTCATCACACTGAAGAGGCTAGAAACACAGTGATATCGCAGTCTTCAAGGCTGTACTTCCTTAGGAATCTGGATCTGGCGTGGAAGGCCTAGTGGATCCTGGAGGGCTGCCGGTCTTTCCTGCATGCTGGACCCTCAAGAAGCCTGGGTCTTCTATCAGCGCAATAATGCAGCAGAGCCAACAACAGTAGTGGAGTAGATGGACTCACCAAAGAGATAGGTAGGCATTGAGAGAAAAGCACAGCTTTCCTGTTAGACCTCCTTTTATCTGACAACTCACTGAAGATGCAGTGTCTACATGTGTAATATGCCTTCCCACTTCACATAACCTGATCCAGGAATGATTCCTAGATGTGCTCAGCAACTACTCTCTAACTGACTCCAGTTTAGTCACGCTGACAACCAATGTCAGCCTAAGCCTATGAGCACACGGGCTTTTCCCAAGAGAGCTGCACAGACTAGAAGTCCTGAAAACAACAGGCCAAGGAGTGCAGTCCTCTCTGTGTGGAGGTAGGTCAGCTAGACTTGTCAGAGACCTCCCTAAATGACCTGATTCAATGCAGGCTCCCCTGTCCATTGAGAGACCTGTGCTCCTGCCAAAAATCTTTCTGGAAAAGAAAAAATTACTACTTTGTTGTCCTGCAGAAAAATTAAATACATTCAAAGTACAAATTGTTTATCTGTTCCCATAGAGATATATTACAGAATGGGCTCATTCCAAATACATGGATATTTGCACTAATGAAATTTCTAGGAAGCACAACTAAAGAAGAAAAATGACTACCAGAAAACAATGGTATTTCTAACATATCTTCCCTCAACCAAGAACGCTCATCATACACATGAGTCGCTCTGTTAACCTGAACTGTCTGAAGAAGCAGACTAAAACCTCCATTCCTGAAACCAATGGTGGTACAAATCCATCCACAATATAGACAAGTTACTTGATTTTCCGAACTGATTATATTAGAACATTAAGTACAAACATGCAAACGTAGGGCAGGTCCAACTTTGCCCTTGGGAGACAGATATAATCACCAAGGTGAAAATTAATTTTTATAAAAAAGGGAATATTAAGAAGCACATAGAAAGAAGTTGTCACCTAGAGGAATGTTCTAGTTTCCTTTTGTTACTATGATAAAACACTCTGGCCAAAGTTAACCTGGAAAAGAAATGTTTATTTTATCTTACACTTCCAGGTTACACATAGTCCATTATTGAGGAAAATTGAGGCAGAAACTATGGAGAACAGTGCTTGTTGACTTGATAACTGTCAGGCTCATATTTAACTGCCTCTCATACACAGGCCAGGACCACCTTCCTAGGGAATGGTGCCGCCCACAGTAGGCTGGCCCCCACTCTTACATCAATTAACAATCAAGACAATGCCCCATAGCCATGCTGATATGCCAGGGAAACCTAAGCAATCCCACAATCAAGATTTTTC
Source organism: Peromyscus eremicus (assembly GCF_949786415.1). Lineage (NCBI taxonomy): Eukaryota > Metazoa > Chordata > Mammalia > Rodentia > Cricetidae > Peromyscus > Peromyscus eremicus. The sequence continues at coordinate 69,432,824 of NC_081431.1, forward strand.
TCATGATAGACTAAATGATGTCAAAATTACAATTAAAGCTAACAAGGACAGGCAATCCTGATCTTAAAGACCAGTACTTTTATTTAATATTTAGCAAATATACTTGGTTTTGATTTTATGGGTTCAATTTGTTACAGCTTCCATAGTTTCAGCAGTGGCTCTTTCCACTCTCTCCATGGAGAAGTCATGTTTAGGAAAAGAATCTCACAGCGTCTTCTTCCCCTCTTTTCACAGGAGCTCTACCTCAGTACATTGAATATGCCAGCTGTCTGTTTTGTTCTAACGAGGTCTTACTCCTGTCAAGAAGACAAGATAAATGGCAGAGATGGGGGCAAATGCCAGGTGTAGAGTTCCTTACTTAGGCTAAGTATGAATGAGAAAACAGCACACTAAGAAGCTAAGGTGTTTCCCCCGCAGGCAGCACCAAGTAAATCCTAAAAATCTCTGTAATGATCCAAATTTTGCATTCAGACATCCTCTACCTCTTCTGCTCGCAGCTGAAAGAGTAATTGGCACTATTCTCATTTATAGGGAAGGAATTGAGTCTGGTTATATTGGACCATTAATTTGTTAAATGGTTGTGCTCAGCTCCCACCCCTCCTTAAGAACCACTGCTACTAAAACTCTACTGCCTCCATTTGGGTGTTTGATTTGGGCAATGCCACATACTCCATAAGAAATAATTTAGTATGCTGTGAGACAGATGATGGGGCTAGGATCTTTTCTCCTGGGAGACTTAACCTGGAAATTCATTTTAATGGTAGTGGCAGTTATTCACATGGAGGGCAGCATATTGATGTCAGGATATACTCCTAAATCTGCTTTTACAGTTTGTGTATGTGTTGAAAGATTTTACCAGCATATGGCTTTTAAATATTTGTTATCAGTCAATCTACAGTGGTTACAAAGCCACACGGGGATTGTATCCCTTACTTTTCCTCACTGTGACTAAACACCTGACCTAAGCAGCTTATGGAAGGCAGGGTTTGTTCTGGCCTGCAGTATTGGTGAAATTATTAAGGCCACTCCACATAGTTAAAAGGGAGGTTTATTTTGTGGGGTAACTTACAAGTGAAGGGATAGGTTACAGGGTCCGGGAAAGGTGTAGTGCAGTCCAGTGGTGTTCTCTGGAGAACTCTGCTCAGTCTCCCTCCAGTGTCCAGGGTCCAGGAACCAAGAGAGCCAGCGCATCTGGATCTCGGGTCTTTAGCATCCTCCCTCAGCCCTGCCTTGTAGGTATGACAGTTACCGAAGCCTCAATGGGGGTTGGAACTTCCAGGTCAAAGCTGGAACGGCTACCCACTACACCACAGTTTGAGGTTATAGTCCACTATGTTAGGGGAGAGACAGCCGCATGACTGTGAGGCAGCTGGCCACTTGGTGTCCACATTCAGGAAGCGGAGACAAAATAATGCCAGTGCTCAGCTTGTTCTCTCCTTTTCACGAAGCTGTCATCATGTGGAGGGCCACAAAGGTTCCTAGTGAGATCTGAGCTTGCTTTACCCAGCAGAGCTGCATTAGAGGATTGCTTGACCACGTGTGTGGTTACCCGATGATTGGAAGAGTCTGCATTTGGATGTGCTGGGGGAGGTCTTTTGCTCCACCCCTTGGCATTCTTTTAAAAAGCCCTTTAGAAGAGACAGAGGGGGGCTGGTGGGTTTTGACCCAGGCCCTCCCGAGGCTATCCTGTGTTTCTATCTGTCTCTCTCCCCTCTATATTTCTATCTAAATATTTCTCACTTCTTCCTACTCAAGAGTAGCCTGGGGAAAAAGTGGGAGCAGGTTTCCCACATCATCATGAGGCACAGCTTTGCCCTCCTCTAGACCACAGCCTCTGTGTGCTGATCCTATAGAAACACTTCCCAGAAGGTTTCACTTCAATGGTGTTGGTGGCTTCTTAATCCCAGCTGATTTTCTAGTCCCAGCTAACCAGTGTTGATTGTTGTGTGGGAATTAGAAGGGAACGCTGAAAGACGTCCAGACAGTGAGCCCTGGCTTGTGACATTTCAGAGAGAAACAAAAACTCTACAAGGTCATTTGTACAATAAGCTGTATTAAGAACCTGTAGTGTCTAGTCAGCAGGAGCTGAAGAACTGCTTTTGTACTGGCTAATGTTTTGTCAATGTAGCACGAGTTAGAGCTGTCTGAGAAGAAGGAACCTCAGTTGATAACATGGCCCATTAGCTGGAGTTTTCTCTCTGGGTCCTGCCCACCAAGCCCCACCAGTCCGACAGCCCACTTCTAAAATAAACACACACTTATATTATTTACAAACTGTATGGCCGTGGCAGGCTTCTTGTTATCTAGATCTTATATCTTAAATTAACACATTTCTATTAATCTATAAGTTGCCACATGGCTCGTGGCTTACCTGTACCTTACATCTCACTTTCCATGGCGGCAGCTGACAGTGTCTCTCTGCCTCAGCCTTCCACTTCCCCAACCCCTTCTCCTCCTTGTCCTAACTATACTTCCTCCTGCCTGGCTACTGGCCAATCAGTGTTTTATTTATTAATCAATCAGAGCAACACATTTGACATACAGAACATCCTACAGCATGGCCCCAACAAGATTGGTGTGTGTGCAAGCCTATGGGACATTTTTTTGATTAATTATTGATATGGGAGGGCCCATCCCACTGTGGGTGGTGACACCTGTGCAGGTGGTTTTGAGTTGTTTGAGAAAGCAGGTTGAGCATGACATCTAAGCAAGCTAGTAAGGAGAATTTTTCCATGGCGTGTGCTTCAGCTCCTATCTCCAGGTTCTTGCTTTGAATTCCTTCCCTGACTGCCTTTGATGATGACAGTAATATGGAACTGTAAGCCCAGGAACATAAACCCTTTCCTCCCCTTATTTTTGATCTTGGTGTTTCATCATAGTGTGTTAGGGTTACTATTGCCATGATGAAACACCATGATTGTATTAGTCAGAGTTCTCTGGAGTTAAGGAACTTATGGAATGAATTTCTCTCATCTCTCTCTCTCTCTCTCTCTCTCTCTCTCTCTCTCTCTCTCTCTCTCTCTCTCTGGAAATTTATTGGAATGACTTACAGACTGCAGTCCACACTGGCTAGCTATGAATAGAAAGTCCAAGAATCTAGAGTTGCTCAGTCCCACAAGGCTGAGTGTCTCCGTTTGTCTTCTGTATATGTTGGAATCCCAAAGAAGCAGACTCCAGTGCCAGTGAAGGAATGGGTGTGCTGACAAGGCAAGGGTAAGCAGGCAAAGAAAAAAAAAACATACCCCTTCTTCCTTCCATTGTTGCCCTTCCAGCAGAAAGTGTGGCCCAGATTCAAGATGTGCCTTCCAGTCTCAAGGTCTGGATTAAAGGTGTGTGTCATCCAGCCTCAAGATCAGGATCAAAGACATGTTGTCTTCTTACCTCAAGGTCCAGATCACAAGTGTGTCCTCCATTTCTGGATTATAGTTCATTCAAAACAAAGGCAAGTTGACAACCAAGAATAGCCATCAAAATTCACTCCTTGTCAACTAGACACACAATCTTATCTCCTATGTCATGATTAATTTCCAAATGAAAAACAATAACTAGGTCATAATTATACTTAACCTGATATAGCTATCCCTCGTACAACTGCAAATGCATTATAAATTTGGAATAGTGGCAATGTTCCTTGGGGGACATCCTTCTAGTATCTCAAATTTATATAAGATAGCCATTGATATTCTCTTAATTGATGTTACAATATATGATAAGGAAATTGAAAGAAAACACAACTATCTGTACAAATACATTCTTAACAAAATATAACAAAAGCACTTATGTCAGTTATAATCCTCCTTTCTGCAACTGGTCAAGTGGCCTTAGATGATATTTAGAACTACCTTCCTCTACTACCCATTCTATATTTCCTCCACCCTCTGCAAGCATTTCAGCAGGCCTTGGCTCTTTTCCTGGAGGAGTGACCCATACCATCATCCCACCTAGATTAGGCTGTTGTAATTTTCCATTAACTTTAATTACAAGGAGTGGTAGCAACAAGAGATGCTTTAAAGGATCTCCTGTACTCCAGACATCATCCTTCTTACCTTCATTGTGGAGATTATCCCCCATGATAATCTGGATCCATCAACTCTCCTAATGCTGTTATTCCTTTCTTAGTCTGTTGGTTGAAGGGCATTAGAAGTCCAAAGTGACCAGGGAGAAGTCTCAGTTTTCAGTTCAATGGAGTGTTTGTTGTGGCTCCTGGAAGGAGCACTCCCCCTCTAGAACCAAAACTTCCAGGTCAGCAGAATTTAGGACAAGAAGCAAAAACTTTCCGAGTGGGTCACTAGGGGTGATAGTGAGTAGAATCATCCTCTTTTCCACCCCTTGATTCCTGGACCTGTGAATTCTGGCTATGGGAGAAACCATACCATATATTGAATGCTGATTCAGAGCACATACTGTCTTCCGGAGAAACCTGCCCCAGCCACCATGGAAGCATTTTCTCAATTCAGACTCTCTTCTCTGCAATGACTTTAGCTGGTGTCAAGTTGGCATAAAACTAACCAGCACACATAGCAATAGATACCTCAACTAACACAGGTATGATTACAAGGGGCCATCACTTAAACCCTCTAAGTTGGTAGTTAATTATTATGGACACAACAGAACATTAATCCATGGTTTTGAAAATTACTTTGCTAATGAATAAATTCACTGCAATCACGTGGTACTTGTGACAATCTCTTGTGGTTGATTGATCCACATGCACTGTCAATCTCTAGGCTTTGGTACCTGAGATCTTCTTTGTGTGCATATGAGCAAGAATGGGCTTAAAGATGGAATTTCTGAGAAGATGGAAGGAGGTTGTGGGTTAACTTTAAATCAGGTAAGTATCTAGGGGCTGTGAGTACCTTCATCCCCTAGCCATAGGCAATGTGGAGCAAAGTTAGAGATGGTTTCTTTTAGAAAACACCAGAGTCCTCTTCAAAATTTAGTTTCCTGAAGAATTTGATCGCTTGAAAGATCTAATTAATTCCAAAGTTGGACTTAAAGAGCTCAGCAAAGAATGGCGACTCTCAATTACTTTTCGGTCCCTGAAACACTTCAGTGACTTCTGATGACCTCATGTTGCCCAGGACACTGGGAATTGCTACAGAAAATCACTACTAAGGACTTAGTCATTCACTCAAGAAAAAAAAGTAACTTTCTCTAAAGCACTTATGCCCAGTCTTCCTATATTTATCCCCTTAGAACCTGCCACAGTCTGACCCCGTTTCTTACTGTCTGACTGCTGACAGGTGTTAAGTCTCACTTTCTTCCTTTTGAGCAGGCTGAAATTAAAGGCCAAGCGCTTCCTCCTTTGGACTAGGAAATTCAAACCATGCCACCTCGCATGTGGGAACCTGTGAGTCTCTGGCATTTGAATAGTTGTCCTCAGCCATGCTCTGCTTGTGAAAGTATACCTCTGGGGTGGGTTTTGAGAGCTTCAAGCCTCACCCTAATTACAGTTTGTTCCCTTTGCTTTGTGCTTCTGGTAAATGACTGAAGTCACAACTTCCTGATCTGGCCACCGTGCCTGTTGCCTGCCTCCATGCCTCCCACAATGATGACCTGCTCCCATGCCTCCCACAAAGATGAACTGCTACCATGCCTCCCACAATGCTGGGCTCTTATCCCTGTATAATACAAGGCCGAATAAACTATTTCTGACACAAGTTGCTTTTGGTCATGGTATTTTATCACAACACAAGAGTAACTAATACATCAAGGCATGTTAACACATGACTGTAATCCCAGGACTAGGAAGACAGAGATAGGTAGATTCTCAAAGGCTTACTGGCCTGCCATAATTACTGACTAGTGCACACATAAATGAAATCCTTATGTTCATTTATGGTTTTCTACATTTGTGCTTTCCATACATCCCTTCCTTATCATCTGCATTGACTGTTCTATTGAATTACATCAAACATTGCATGTTTCCTAAAACAGAAATTGTTATCACTTGGCATTCCTCTCCTACTAGAGAGAAATGAAGGTAAAGTTACTACCTTAAATATTCCTGTTGCCTGGTTGCTTCCTTCTCAATCTCCACTAGCTGTGGGGAATTGCTCTCTAAATGAGTAATTAAGACTGGTGTCCTGAGGTACCCAGCATTCCTAAGTGATAATTACTTGAGATTAAAAGCCGAAGACCAACAGGCTTGAAAGTACTTAACGGGCCAAAGTAACAAGGCTGATGTATGTGTTTTTCAGGGCTTGTAGGGAGACTTTCCAGAAAATTTGAAAGTCTGCCTTGCTGGGAGAGCCTCACATTAAAACCATACTGCTCAAGGCTTCGGAAGCTTGGTACAGGGAAAGTACCTGTGTTGGTCAGTTTGTTGTTGTTAGTGGTGATGGTGGTTTGTATGGTTTGGGTTTTATTGTTTGTCACTTTGACATAAGCTATGGTCATCTAATAAGAGGGAACTTCATCTGAGAAAATGCCTCCATCAACTGGCCGGTAGTCACACATATGGGGCACTTTCTTGACTGATAGATTTGGAGGGCTCAGAGAGCCATGGGGAGCAAGACAATAAGCAGTTTAGCAGTTTTCTTTCATGGCATGTGCTTCACGTTCTTCCTCCAAGTGCCTTCTGGGAGTCCTGCCCCAACTTCCCTTCATGATGGACTGTAAGTTAGAAGCTTAAATAAATCCTTTCCTCCCCAAGTTGCTTTTGGTCATGGCATTTATCACAATAGAAATCAGCCAGAAACTGCCTGAGTCAGTCTTCTAATCCTGTTATAGTTCTACAACAGTGAGAATCCCTGGGTAGGGGATGATAGAGCACTGCTTAGCATGCCCAAAATCGTAGGTTCCATCACCAGAACAACAAAAACAGGACTAGTGATGCATCCCTATAATACTAACAATGGGAGGAGGACAAACAGGGGCTCAAGGTTACCCTCAGCCACACAGAGATTTTGAGGCCAGCCTGAGCTATATAAGACCTTACCCCAAGGAAAAAATAATAGAGTAGCAAGATGGCTATAAGTAAAGTACTTACCTTGAAAGCATAAGAACATGAGTTAGATTCTAAAGCCTGTGTTTAAAACAAAAATGCTGGGTATGGTGGCATGTCCTCGTAACTCAAGAACTATGAAGAAGAGACAGGAACTTCCTTGGGGCTCTGTGGGAGCCCATTTTCAGGTTCCTCGTGGCTTTACCCAGCAGGTCCTCATAGAGAGGATGATTGGACCACGGGCCTGAGTGCAGGTGTCTGAGATGGTCTGCACTTGGCTGTGCTGGGGGAAGGTCTTTTGTTCCACCCCTTGGCGTTTCTATAAATACCCTAGGGCAGAGACATTCAGGGCTCATTGGAATAGGTTCCAGGCCCTCTGGAGGCTATTCTGTATTTTCTATCTGTTTATCTCCAAGTTCTAAATCCTTCTATCTAATATTTACTGCTGCTCACACTCAAGAAAACTCTGGGGAACTGTGGGGTTGGTGAGTAAACACCCCACAGGGCTCAGTGTCCACCTAGCCTACTTTTGGAGTTCCACCCTGTCTTAAAAAGAGGGTGGATGGTGTGATGGCTATTCTTGGTTGTCAACTATAGTTTATAATAACAGTTTTCAAAAATTAGAATTTTACCTTACATTTTTAAATAAACTGCATAGGCACAATAGCTTAAATAAGAATAGAAACATATATACAATGTGCTGTAACAAAAATAACCTTAAATGTTTATTAGTGTACAAAAATCTTTTAAAGAAGAGTAGAAACATATATACAGTGTAACAAAAATAACTTGAAATTTCAGTCAATATTCTATATTCCCCTAAATGATAACAAACATCTATAACCCACCAAATAACCAAAAACCATCCTCACCCCTCAACTCTTAGGGATGTGGGTATTGCTTTTTCTGTACTTCTTCTATCTGTGGATAAAGTATCTTTAGGGTCCCAGAGAGAAAATGTTGAGATAATGACCAATTCCTGGAAGACCAGCAGTAACCTTTGCTGATAAATATCATTTGTCAAGTTTCAGGAGGTCTCAACTGATCAAACCTGATCCATATTAACCCTGAAGGAATCCACAGCCTCTCATCTCCTGTGGGAACAAAACTCCAAAGCATTTTTGGTTTCTATTTGACAAATATAGTTTTTGATTTCTTTTTTAAAGTTAAAGCATTTCTAAAGTATCTAGATTTGTTTAATTTAGCAGTCTAGTTCACAGTCCCATGTGTCCTAGCAGCTGATGTTTGCTTATGACCATTCAAAAAATTTAAAATCAACATAATATATAGGATCCAAGCTGCCTGTGTATTTCCCATCTTATGTGGCTTTTTCTTTTACTCTCTCTTTAAAGACTTTATTTTATAAATTATTCATTTTTTATATGATGATACCCTTTTTATTTTCTTAAGACTATGCACGTTGGTGAACACATTGAAATTTGTTTAGAGGTTTTTCTGTCTAGATCTCTTTTTTTACTGCATATCTTTTAACCTTTTTGACCGCTCAAGCAAACTTTTAAACAGATAAGGTACATCTGGATTCTCCGTGCATGCAGCTCTCAGCTCTCTCAAAGACACCACCCACATCAATAATTAACCAAGAAACATTGGTCTAGGTCATGCTCCTAGGTCAATCAATTGGAGTTAATTCCTTGTTCAAAATTCCCTCTGCTCAGGTCACTAGCTTGTGTCAGGTTGACAAAGACTAACTAGCAAGTGTATTGTCTGTCTGTTATATGGTAACTAGATGATGGATTCTGAAGTGAACAGCAGAGGTGGGCAGATGGCTCAGTGAGTATAATGCTTGTTGGACAGGCATGAGGACCTGAGTGTGACCCACATCACCCACAGAAAGCCAGGCATAGTGAGGCATACTTATAAGCCTTGTGCGGAAATATTAAACTCCAGGTTTAGTGAAATTTGAATGTCCTAAAGAACAAAAAAATGGAGAGCTACAGAGGATGACTCCCAGTGTCTACCTCTTGCCTGCAGATATGTACACACTATATACCCCCTACACATGGTCCACACAAAAATAAATAAATAAATAAATAAATAATAAAAGGACTAGTACCTAATATCAGATACCAAAAGAACACCCATTTTATGGCAAATTTCATGTTAAAAGTGCTACTGCTCTGTGTGGTTGTTTCTGCTGGTACTTGCATGACATGGCTTCATTGGGCTCACCAGAACCTCAAAACTGAAAGCTGCCATACCCATCTCTCCCCCAGATCTCACTCTTCTCCTTGTCTTTTTTGCAGTGAATTTCTCTGGCAACAGAAAAGGCTCTGTGGATTTTAGGATGTGCAATTGGCCAAGCAGCTTTCTAATTTCAATGTTCAGCGACCACAGCGCTAACTTAGATTTATTTGCAGCAAGGAAATTGTTTGGGGAACATAACTTTTACAGGACATAACAGTGTTCTCTGCTTTTCACAGCTTTCACCGATACCATTTGTGACTCATCGGGGAAAGTGCAAACTTCTATAAAGCTCAAAAGCAGGTCTCCAAGGGGAATGATTATAACTCTGTTACTAAATGGTGTTGGTCAGGGGATAAGGAAATACGATCCTCTAGAGTTCATATAACCATTGTAATTATTAACTCTCAACTGTGGTTATCTGCACAGGGCTCACACAAAACTGGGCCTGTCAACCATCAGTCATAGAGAAAGGAGGAGCTCACACAGTTCAACGCTTTGCTGTTGAACTATTGGCAACTGATAGAGTCTGGGAGAAGAGGAATCATTTCCTCCAGTTGGGTACCCTCTGTTTAGTCTACCAGACTCCAATGACTAGCTTTAGACATGGATCAATTCGGTGATTCAAAAACAAAGGGAATAAATGGAAGAGAGATGTTTATGGGAAGAACAAATGGTAGGGAGATGAGAGAAGATGGGAAGCAAGAATTTCCAGTAAACATTGTGTACACATATAAAATTTTGTAAGAACAAATTTAATTTTTTTTTAAATGGGGCAGGCCTGAGAGATGGCTCAGCAGTTAATAGGGTTTTCTTTGTGACTCTTGCAGGAGGATAAAACACAATATCCAGCATCTCACAGCCACCCATGACTATAGCTTCAGGGGATCCAACACTTTTTTGGCCTGCAAAAGTATCTACAAATATATAAGTATACACACACACACACACACACACACACACACACACACACACTATACAACACACATATGTTTGAATAAAACTAAAATAAATTTTTTAAAGGTGAAGAGAATGGAGAACAAGATACCATGAACACCTCCCTCAAAATAGATTATTCTGAGAAGAGAAGGTTCAGTATTTAAGAGCATTTTGTGGCCTTGAGAGGCCCTGAATTCAGTTTTCAGCATCCAAAATGGACAGCTCACAAATGCCTTTAATTCCAGCTCCACAGAACCCAACGCACTTCTATGGTCTCCTGAGACACTCTCTACATGTATGGATGCATACATACAGACACACAGATACACATAAATAAAAATAAGTAAATCTTAGAATAAATTATCTTGGATCCCATAAGAGGGGAGATTTGAAAAGTGGTCTTTTATGTAAAGAACTTTGCAGATGGAAGTTTCTGCCCTGCTCAGTCCCACAGCCTTTCAGTCCCAAATAAAAACACAGAGGCTTGTATTAATTATAAACTGTTTGGCCTATTGCTAAGGCTTATAACTAACTCTTATGCTTAAATTAACCAATAATTCTCATCTATGTTTAGCCACATAGCTTGGTATCTTTTCTCAGTCCAATATTCTCATCTTGTTTCCTCTGCATCTGGCTAGTGATTCCGCGTCTCTACCTTTCCTCTTCCCAGGCTTCTCCTAATCTGGTCACTTTGCCTACAATTCCTGCCTGGGCTACTGGCCAATCAGTATCTTATTAAACCACTAGAAGTGATAAATCTTTACAATGAACACAAGCATTATCCCACAGCATTTTCCCTTATTTTCTTTTCAAAACAAAATCCCTGAATCTAATCTCCTTTGTTCAGCTTTTTTCCTGACCATTATCCATAACAATTTGAAACTAACATTCTAAACAAGGACAAACATCCATAATCAATTTTGGGGGGAATGTGGCCATAGTTTTCTAGGCCACTTCTTGCTAATTGGGAGCACTGGTAGTCTTATGGAATCCCCCCAAAATTTAGGATTATGGTCAAGTCCTGACTAAAGTAGTATGTGAAGCTGGATCATCTCAGCCAGCAGCCTGGAAGCTGTTCTGGATACAGAACTCAAAGGAAACTGCAACAAAGGCTCTCTGAAATCTGTTGGCATGAGTCATCAAGACCAGAAGGCCCAGTGTGGCTCTGTTTCTATGCATTGAGAATCCTTTTTAAAGCCGGGCAGTGGTCATGCACACCTTTAATCCTAGCACTCTGGGAGATAGAAGCAGGTGGATCTTTGTGAGTTTGAGGTCCACCGGGGCTACAGAGTGAGTTCCAGGAAAGGTGCAAAGCTACACAGAGAAATCCTGTCTCAAAAAACCAAAAAAAAAAAAGAATCCATTTTAAAGCCTGGTAGTGGTGGTTTATGCCTGTAATCCTAGCACTCAAGAGGCAGAGGCAGGTGGATCTCTGTGAGTTAGAGGCCAGCCTGGTCTACAGAGCAAGCTCCAAAGCTACATAGAGAAACTCAGTCTTGAAAAAACTAAAACTCCTTTATCAGGTCTACGTGGAACAATGCCCAACGGTGAGCTGCAATTTTAGACAGAAGTTTCTGTCCCACCTGGTCCCACAGCCTTTCAGTCACAAATAAAAACACAGAGGCTTGTATAAATTATAAACTGTTTAGCCTACTGCTCAGGCTTATAAGTAACTGGCTCTTATGCTTAAACTAACCTATAATTCTTATCTGTGTTTAGCCATGTGGCTTGGTAACTTTTCTCAGTCCAACATTCTCCATCTTGTTTCCTCTGCATCTGGGTCTGGCTGGTGACTCTTTTCTGCCTTTCCTCTTCCAAACCTTCTCCTAGTCTGGTCACCCCACCTACACCTTTTGCCTGGTTACTGGACAGTCAGTGTTTTATTAAACCAATAGGAGTGACAAATCTTTTCAGTGCACAAGAGCATTATCCCACAGCAGAACTTGTGTACATCTTAGGGAATATTCTTTTCAGCTACTTTCTACATAATTATAATTTAGCATGATGTGCAAATCATTACAATTATTTTGTTGTTTAAGCTTAGTGCTCTTTAATTTTAATTTAGAGTGATAAAGAAGCAAAATAAAAGAATAAAAAATTAAGTAAAGAATTGTTTTGAAAGTCTTGAAAATGGCATGCAAGAATTATTCAGAAAGAAAGGAACAATGAAAACTTACAAAGTACTCCATGGTTTCACTTGTGTCCAGTGAGCATTGTGACTCATGAATGAAGCATGGTATTTTGATACCTAGGACATTAAACTGGCGATCAATTAAGTAGCTGTGCAAACTTTTACAGGCAAATAATCCAGTTTCCAAATATTATCAAACAGGAAAGAAAAGAAATGACCTCACTTTGGTTTTATCTATATTTTATTCCATGAAACATATTGTGACCTTGTTTGGTCATGATGGGCAACCCATTATACTTTATATAACCTTTACTAATATTCCAGAGTTAATAATAATATCTGTGTTTAGACATTAGGGAAATTATTTGGAAGCATGCATATACAATCCTGTAGTTAGTATTTGAAGCAAAAATATTGACTCTGCTCACAATATAACTCAAAAGAATAGGTAAGTTGTATTATTTCCCTAAAATAATTTAAAAAAAGATAATATTGGGGCTGAAGAGATGGATCAGTGGTTAAAAGCACTTACTGCTCTTGCAGAGGACCCACTTCAGTTCTCAGCATCTGCATCCAGTAGTTCACTAGCACCTGTTACTACAGCTCAAGAGGATCACATGCCCTCTTCTGGTCTCTGCAAGAATTGGCACAGGTGTGTGTGTGTGTGTGTGTGTGTGTGTGTGTGTGTGTGTGTGTGTGTCTGTCTGTCTGTCTTTGAATTCTATGTATTGAGTTTTCTAAGATGGACACCAGCTATTCAGAATGAGAAGTCTTAGTGTCCATGAAGTTCATGAAGTAGTGAAGAGGCTTTCTCCTTTGAAAGCAATTGCACAACATTTTCCACAAGAGGCTACTTCTTCCCTTACTCTTAGTCCTCCAGTCTGCACCGAAGTACAAATGTGCTATTAGTGTCACCTCCTTAATATCAGACCCCTGGCTGGTCCACCTTGTGGAAAGAAAATCGTAGGGACGCACTCTCCTAGATTGTCAGCTGAGGCAGTTTCTCGGAGAAACCTGGAGTCTCTTTCCTTCACTGACTCACTAGCACTTTCTCTGTAGGGATTCTCCTGATCTCCTGGAATAATATATGTAAAACATTTTATTAAGTAAAATATAATAAAAATGTACAGAATGTCCTTAAGTTAAAATACTCCTTCAATCAGTCAGTATTCCACACATACTTTGTGCATGCTAAGCACAATGGCAAGTTAAGACTTCTTCACATTAATGGTCATTTTCTAACATAATATACTACCAATGGAATGACCAAAATTCCTTAATTGCAAAACAATATAGTGAGCACCATATGTTTGGATAGGTTCAAACATGTCAACTTTTATTTATCTAAAGAACTAAAATGTCATGCTGGGAATTTAGCTCAATTCGTAATATGCTTGCCTAGCATAGAAAAGGCTGGAGGTTTGGTGCTCAACACCATTTACACAGGGCATGGTTGCTCACACCTCTGCTTCTAGCACTTAAGAGGTGGAGGACTGAGGATCAGGAGTGCAAGGCCATTCTTAGTGACATAACCAGTTTCAGAAAAGAAGCTCAGACTACATGAGATCTTATCTCAGAAAAGCAACAACAACACTGCCCCCCCAACCACAGTAAATATGTCTTTTAACAGGAAGTACCTAGATGTCTACATGTATTAAAGGAAGAAAAGCATTGTTGTGAAGATACCACTTATAGTGAGGAAATGTTACTAAGAGCAGCTTCAAAGCCTGGGGTCAATATTAGTGAGTCAGACAGATGAGAGAGAAGCAGCAAATGGAAGGTCAGACATAATCTCACAGCATCATGAGAGAAGAGCTGAATAATACACAAACAGGCCCCAAGGCAAGCCGGAAGAGGCAAGGGACAAAGTCAGACAGCGGAATCCCTACAGAGAAAGTTCTAGTGAGTCAGAGAAGGAAAGAGACTCCAGATTTCTCCGAGAAACTGCCTCAGCTGACAACCTAGGAGGGTGTGTCCCCAGGATTTTCTTTCCATGAGGTAGACCAGGCAGGGGTATGATATTAAGGAGGTGACACTAATACACTAATAGCTCATTTGTACTGGGGTGCAGCCTGGAGGACTGAGAGTCGGGGAAGAAGTAGGCTTGTGTGGGAAGTGTTGTGCAACTGCTTTCAAAGGAGAAAGCTGCTTCACCACTTCATGAATGCCAAGACTTCTCATTGGGAATAGGTGGTGTCCGTCTTAGAAGACTCAATACATAGAATTCAAAGACGGCCAATGGAGTTTCCACCTCAGCTAGGTCGAGCAAATGAATGGCCTGAGAGGAGACAGTGAAAAGCTAGGATTGTTTTTTGAGGGGTGATGATCAAACAAGGCTACAATATGTTTTATGGAATAAAATATAGACAAAACCAACCTGAGGTCGTTTCTTTTCTTTCCTGTTTGATATATTTGGAAACTGGATTGCAGTTGAATTATTTGCCTGTAAAAGTTTTACTTAACTGATCGTCAGTTTAATGTCCTTGGTATCAAAATACCATGCTTCATTCATGAGTCACAATGCTCACTGGACACAAGTGAAAACATGTAGCACTTTGTAAGTTTTCATTGTCCCTTTCTTTCTGAATAATTCTTGCATGCCATTTTCAAGACTTTCAAAAACAATTCTTTACTTAATTTTTTTTATTCTTTTATTTTGTTTCTTTGTCACTCCAAATTAAACTTAAAGAGCACTAAGCTTAAACAACAAAAATACTTGTAATGACAAAGGTTAAGTTCTGATGGTAAAATGCATCTCTCTGTAACTATCCAATGCAGCACTGAATTAGAAATCTTAAAGGGGTAAATTGTGTATCCTTTAAATTCTCTATCAATTAAGCTGTTAGTAATTGCATCCTGTGTGAATTTTACATCAAGCAAAGTTACTGTTAGTAATTGAGCTCTTAAAAATCCTTTTACAAGGTTCAGTTAATTTAACATGGCAGAGTTCTGATTGCAAGGTCTCACATCAGAGCACTCAGCTGTAGGTGTCCTTATGCCTCCTTGAGCCCACCATCACAGCCGCGAGAGACTGAGCTTCAGTCTCAACTTTTATGCTTCCTAATTGTAACCTTGGTGTGTCTCATTGGAAAACCTCCTCTGGCTTTCATTTCTTACGTCCAACAGAGTTCAAACAGTAAAAGGGAAGTTGGTTCAGGGTCAATAGGTGCATTGTCTGGATCAGAACAAGGGAGAGGTGGGAGATTGGATCCTAGGAAGTTGTGCTACTTTGGGAATTATGAGGTGAGAAGAGTTTACAGAGGATCTCTGATCTGCAACCCTTACTCACTTCCTACACTGTAGTGGCAGCTGGGCTGGGGAGCACCAGGAAGAAGAGAGGAGGTGGGAGAAGAGACTGTTCACAGTGACAGTGGTTTATATTTAGTCAAACTTATACACAGGGGTGATCTTCAATGAAAAAAGAAATCAATGCGAATTATTAGTTTTCTTACCACTATGAGCAATTACTTAACAAGAATCAGCTTATGGGATGAAGAGCTTATTTTAACTCTCAGTTTTATGGAATACAGTCCAGCATGTCAAAAAAGGCAGAGCAACAGAAAGGAAAGGCAGCTGGTCACATGGCATCCACAGTCAGGAAGCAAAGAGAGATGAATGCTGTTGCTCAGCTCACTTTCTCCATCTAATTTAGTCTGAGCACCCAGCTCAGTGGAGTAATACCAACCACATTCAGGCTGAATCTTCTCACCTTAATTAACATATTCTAGATAATCCCTCATGCACATGCCTAGAGAACTGACTCTTCTGTGAGTCTAGACCCTGTCAAGATGGTAATTACTGCAAGCCATCACCTACCTTCTCTTACAAGGAGCCAAGGATGAAAAATCAGCATTGCTCTTATAGACCTATACCAGCAAACACCTAACAGTACCAGAAGTGAGGTTAGGGGAGAATCTCTTTCATATTAGAACTACACTCCTGAAGGATCTGTAAGAGATGTACAGGTCTAGAACCTGAAAGCTGTTGGAATACTTTAACCTCACATTTTCATCATGACCTTGTGGCTATAATGAATTCTCTGCTACAAACTATGTATCCACCAAGAGCCTGATATGCTGCGAAGAATCTAAGAAGTAAAGTTAAACATTGACATTATTGGGTCAATGCAAGAAAAAAAAAACTGTGGCTGACAGGAATGTAGAATACAATACTCCTCTCCATGAATTAATAAGGGAGAAAAAAATAAGTCCACGTCCTTCTCTAAGTTAATAATTCGTTGGCAAGAGGAAGCCTGCAGGGGTTGTGCATCAGAATACTTTTCTCAACATTCATCCTGGTCCTTTCAAATCAAGATTGAAGGCTCAGGGGAAAGTGGTTAAAAAAGACATGATGTGTTTAGGGGCTATTTTTCATTTGCTTTTGAAGAAAGAAATATGACTACTATTAAAGAGTCGATATTTTCCTATATTACAAGACAATAGTTTATAACTAAGACTGTTAAATGTTCCATTTGTCTCAACACTGATCTAGATTCCTTTTCTATCAAAAAGTCCATCTTAAGACCACATATTCTATGAACACTATAAGAGGCATCCCTAAGTGACCTTTATTCTTAAGAAGCTCCCTCTCTCTTCTCTCTCTCTCTCTCTCTCTCTCTCTCTCTCTCTCTCTCTCTCTCTCTCTCTCTCTCTCTCTCCCTCTGTGTGTGTGTGTGGCATGTGTGTGAATAGCATGTGTGTAAATGCATGTGCAGGTGTCCAAAGAGGCCAGAAATGTTTCAGATACTCCAGAGCTAGAGTTAC
This sequence comes from Peromyscus eremicus, assembly GCF_949786415.1. Lineage (NCBI taxonomy): Eukaryota > Metazoa > Chordata > Mammalia > Rodentia > Cricetidae > Peromyscus > Peromyscus eremicus. The sequence continues at coordinate 69,449,805 of NC_081431.1, forward strand.
AGCAGCTGGGAGCTGACTGTTATGGGGGCTGGAAAGTGAACTTAGGTCCTATGAAAAAGCAGAGAGCAATCTGAAATACTGAGATCTCTTTCCAGCCCTGACTTCTTTATTTTCTCTTAACACCTTACTGTTTGTTTCAAGCAACAGAATTAGATTTAGATCCTTTCCTAACAAAATTTTCTCCAAAAGCCTCAATTTTTCTAATTCATGTGGGCTTCCCTTTTGTTTTTTGATCTCATTTGCCTGGTGTGTAAATTAGAGCACTAGAATTCTGTGAAGGGAAAAAAGTTACATCCATTCATGTACAGAGAGAAAGTATGCATTCTTCTCTACTCTCTCTATTGATTTTGTTTCCATGACATATTGTCCATAACCCTTGTTTAACTTTTTGATTACTCACATGATCCAGGACCCTAGAGTCACCTCATAGACATATGACAAATTTCCCTTCCAAGTTTTATTTTGACTATGCTCATCTCATCAACAAAACTTTTCATAAAAATTTCCTCTATTCTGAAATTTCTTCATTCTCACCTAACCTATCACATTTCCCATTTCCCAGTTGCTATCTTCAGTCTGGGTTAGATGGCTGGTTTTCTTGCCAAAGATACCTTGGACAGTTGCAAAATATTTTCCTCTTATACCTAATAACCTGAATGCTGGCAGCCACAATTCTGGAGTGATTAAAAGAATTAGGAAAATATTTATGTTGGCTGGAAATGTAACTCAGTGGGTAAAGTGCTTTTCTAGCAGGTATAAAGCCCTGAATCTAATCTCTAGAACTGCATAAACCAAGAACATGGTGTTGTAAAATTCCAGCACTTGAAGGTAGAGGCAGGACCAGAAGTTCTATGCCACTCTGAACAATGTAACATGTGTGAGTTTGAGGTCATTTTGTGCTACATGAATCTCTCTCTCTCTCTCTCTCTCTCTCTCTCTCTCTCTCTCTCTCTCTCTCTCTCTCCCTCTCTAGGTGTGTGTATGTTTTATTAAGTTGAATACAGTTCTGTGGATCTTTCATAGGAACCTAGCATTATTTTATTGTTGTTGTTAAGTTGACTAATTGATCAGTGGTCATGATCATGTGTAGATACAACATAAATGAACCTTGGTAGTTAGTGGATCATTGACAGACAGAGAGATAGACAGACAGACACACACACACAGAGAGACAGAGACAGACAAAGAGAAGAAGTAGAAGAGGAGAAGGGGAAGGAGGAGGAGGAGGAGAAGAAGAGAAAGAAGAAGAAGAAGAAGAAGAAGAAGAAGAAGAAGAAGAAGAAGAAGAAGAAGAAGAAGAAGAAGAAAAGAGAAAACACTTGTTATCCCACCTGCCTCTGTAATTACAGTTGTCTTAACTGTAGCTAGATTCCCCTGCTTTGAAAAACTAGATTAAAAAGGAGCATCTCTTCAGACTTAATGGGTACCAGGAGGAAGGTTTCCCTCCACAGATGGTTATCATTTTTTTTTCCTTTACTACATCTCTAAGAAGCATTTTGTATTTCTTTGAGGTAGCTATTGTCATTGTTTGCTTTTGACTTTCACTCTACAATAAAACAAGTACCCAGGCAGGTATCCTAGCAACCTAGTGTCTTTTATTTCTCTCTGATGTTATTTTACTGAATGCTCTGGAGACTTTGCTCAAGATATTAATGGACACATATGGCAAATTCAGAGTTACTCACTTCCTCTTGTTCTAACTTCCTTGAGGTCAGCACTCATGACTATGGATTATTTACCTTTAAAAAGAGACACTGTTGGTCCTGAAAGGTGTAAAAAGACTGGGCCTAACTCCACAATGGCATGAAAGTGGAACTGTGGAAGAAGCAAGGCTACAGAGCAGAAAGGATAGCAGAAGGCCACAATCAATGCCTTGCCGCCCCACGGTTGCCTGACTCTCCTTACCACAGCTGATCTTAGCACCCTCAAATGGACTTAGGATTTTGGAGTTTGTATGCACAAATATAGCTCCATCAAGCCAGTGGTCATTGTGTGATTCTTAACTTGTCCTTTAGACACAGATTTATCCCTGACCAACTCCAAGAAAAGGTAGTGTTAGTGATACGGAACTGGCTGGCTGTGTCCTCAGAAATGCTGACTGCAGTCACAAGGCAGAGAGGAATTAATGGCTATGCTGAGGAGCTACTTCTTCTGAATGTTCCTTCTGGGAGAAGGCTCGTGGAACTATGGAATTAAGCAAAACTGACAGGGCTCAGTAAGTTCACAAAACTTATAACCCTCCGAAAACCTTGGGAAACTCACAAGAATCCCAAGGCCCCTCTCCCAGGTTACAGAAGCAGTAACAGTTGCTAGGGAGAGGAGACTCCCCAGGGACAGGAGATTTCCCCAGGCAGCCCAGCCTCCTGAAAGTCATACAGAGAGCTCCAGAGATGCAGCTTCAGGGCTTTTCAGTAAGACCGATGCCTTTGAGTCGCACATTCTCCTGTTAGTGACTTCTCATTTATACTCCTGTAAGATAACATTAGTAACAACCTACTAGTTCACTAGGCTAGACTAAGGTGTAATCATTTCTTTAGTCTATTATTATGCTCTTGTGTGGGGTATTAGTCAGGCTTCTCCAGAGTCACAGAACTTACGGGATGACTCTCTCTCTCTCTCCCCATGTGTGTGTGTGTGTGTGTGTGTGTGTGTGTGTGTGTGTGTGTGTGTGTATGACTTAGAGGCTACAGTACAACAATGACTAACTGAGAACAGAAAATCCAAGAACGCAATTGCTCAGTCCTATGAGGCTGGGTGTCTCAGCTGGTCTTCTCTAGATGCTGGAATCCTGAAGAAGCAGGCTCCAATACCAGTGAAGGAATGGATGTGCTGACCAGGTGAGGGAAAGCAGGAGAAGAATGAGGAACTCTTCCTTCTTCCATTGATCTTACACAGGCTTCCAGCAGAAGGTGTGGCCCAGATTAAAGGTGTGCCTTCCTACCTCAATATCTGGATCAAAGGCAAGTTCTGTTCCCACCCCAAGATCCAGAACACAAGTGTACCCTCCATTTCTTGATTGTAGTTCATTCCAGATATAGTCAATTTGACAACCAAGAATAGTCATTGTATAGAGTGAACAGAAATTTGTGCACATCTCACCAAGGAAAGTCACACAACAGGCCTAGACCACTCACGTAAACGAAAACTCAAAATGATAATATGAAGATCATGATTTCACATGAAAAAAAGGCTTGTTGAAAAGCTTTCAGAAAGGTAAAATACTCAAACTCATGATAAACTGATTCTTCCACTCTCTCCACATAGAAGCAGAGACAATTCTACTTTCTTGGCAAGGGGCAACATATGGCTGCAACTGGCATGAGATGATTATTGGATTTTTAAGAAAGTTGCAAGCTGATTGTTGTTATAAACAAAAGACAAATATAAAATGGAGAAAAGAAGTTGGGATCAATCACTCTTTGGGATAGCTGTATTAAGAAAATTAGCTTCATGGTCATAGGCAGCCATGATGAATTTCTGATGTAGAGGAGCATTATGAAAGATGCAGTTTCACAGTCAGAGACAGCCATGATGAGATCCTGGCATGGAGACAGATTAGCAGAGGTAGCCACCATGTATAACATGGCAGAGGGCCCATGAAGTAAAACAGACAGACTCTTTAGTTACAGAGAACAGAGCTGGATTTCTTGCACTTGCACATTTTTGGGGTGAAGGGATAGATTCCGTACCTCATACTCTACACGTATGTGCTAAAAGCAAGAAGGCATATTAGGATCAGCTAAAATTCAAGGCCAACTTGGATATGGGCAGTGAGTGTGCAGCAAGCCTGAGGCTTCCGGGTGGTAGGCAAGAGGTCAATTCTGAGGGCTTCAAGTTCACAGTAGGCTTTGCTAACTGCTTCTATCCAGGGAGAGCTGCTGGAGGCCTGCAGTGGAAGAAAGAAAGCCTGGCAGCTAGAGATCTGTAACCTAACAATCACTACAGTGGCTAGTATCAGATTTCAATAATGTAAATTCACCAGTGGAGAGACTAGACACAAAGAGGAAGGCCTCTGATCTTCGCTGCTTTCCCCTATCCTGTGGCCATATCTCAGTACTAACTCTAAGTTGGCACTGTTTGCACCATGAGGATGGCAAACACATGGGGGCCATTACTACTATTGTCCTGCACCATACCCAAGGAGGTGATCACTTCAAATACCCTCCACCTTATCACAGATGAAAGAATAAAACACAGTGACTTGCTTGAGTCACACAGCAAACAGCTGCATAGAGATCAGATCCCGTCTGGATCCCAAATCCACAAATGCAATTTGACTTTTATCATATCCCATTTCTTCTTTCTTTTCATAACTCAGGAAAAGCACGCCTTTGCTGCTGCCCTGTGGCTACAGAGCTCCATGTGCAGAACACAGTATTCCATCTGAGTCACACCTGACTCCCTATTGCTCTGAGCCCTATATGCCACTCACCGGGGGTCTAACACCCCCTCTGCAGACCTCATGGCTTTGCTGTGAGAGGAGTAATATATGGACAGGGAAATGCTATCAGATGGGTGCAGAGCTGTCAAATTTTTATGGGTCCTTTAAAATAAAACACTCTTAATTTTTATCATCTCCACTGTGAATTCAGCAGTGAAAAGACACAAGCTATACTTGCCTGACAGTTACAAAACGAGTGAGTTATGGGGCATAAATTCTCTGTTCTGTTCTCTCCTGTTTTCACTCAACTATTCAGAGTCGATATATAGGAATGGTAAGTTTGTGAGTCAAGTTAAAAAGTGTTGGCCTAGTTTCGTTTTAGTTACTGTAATAAAATACCCAGACAAGAAGCACCTGAAGAGATGAAGAGCTAATTCTGCTCACAGTACTGTATGCGAGGGGGCTCAGTACTGCTAAAATGGCTGCTTCATATGGGAGAAGTCTTTTATTTCACGTAAGAGAGAAACTATCCAGAGGCATCTGGAAGAGTCCAGAGCAGAAAGAAAGAGAGAGAGACTGGCCATGGCCGGAGGTAACTGTGAGAGAGACAAGAGAAGGCAAGAGAGCATGAGTGATCAAGAGAAAATAGTGGAGAACGCAAGAAAGCAAGAGACAGCAAAAAGAGCATAGCAAGAGTGTCTGGATTATGAAGAGTAACTGAAAAGGGGCAAGGGCCAGGAAGCTCGCTTGAACTTTGAAATGTAAGCCAAGTACTTAAGAGTAAGGATGGGAGAAGCCTGGAGGCTGTCATGTGCTTTGAAATGCAGCTACAGGTATATGTCATTGGAGAGCTATATGTCCCTTCTTGCAGAAGTAAGTGAAATGACTCCCTTTGGCAGATAGAAACTGGTTTCAGTAAATTATTTGGGGGGAAGATAAGGTATCCAGCACCTGAAAAAGCCAGCCACATTCCATCCAGTCAAGAGCAAGGAGAAATGAATGAATAGTGCCCATTTGCTTGTGCTTGTTTTTGCTCAACTTGCATTCTCTATTCTTACACAGGATCTCTTACCTAGGGAATATAGGCACCCACAGTGTGCTGGAACTTCTCATATCAACTAAGTCAATTAAGACAATCCCTACATGTATGCCCATAAGCCATGATATAGAAAGCCCTCACTGAGACTCTATTCCCAGGTGATTCTAATTTGTGCCAAGTGGACAACTAAAGACAACCACCATAAGTATCAAGTGCTATAAAATAATAGCTGATTTAGTAGATTTTTAAAATTTATATAATTCATTGAGCAAAGAGTTGTGGTGATAGAAAACTAAGAGATAAGAGTAATACTTGAGCTGCAGCCAATAGAGAAGCCAAACATTTCAGCAGACTGAAACATTACTTGTTGGTGGAAGGAAGTCCAGGAGAAGAGAGTGGAGGGAGGAAGTCCAGGGGAAGAGAGTGGAGGGGGAAGGCCAGGAGAAGAGAGTGGAGGGAGGAAGTCCAGGGGCAGAGAGTGGAGGGAAGAAGTTCAGAGGAAGAGAATGGAGGGAGGAAGTCCATGAGAAGAGGGTGGAGGAGGAAGGCCAGGGGAAGATAGTGCAGGGAGAAAGTCCAGGGGAAGAGGATGGAGGGAGGAAGTCCAGGGGAAGAGAGTGGAGGGAGGAAGTCCAGGGGAAGAGGGTGGAGGGAGGAAGTCCAGGGGAAGAGAGTGGAGGGAGGAAGTCCAGGGGAAGAGAGTGGAGGGAGGAAGGCCAGGGGAAGAGGGTGGAGGGAAGAAGTCCAGGGGAAGAGAGTGGAGGGAGGAAGTCCAGGGGAAGAGGGTGGAGGGAGGAAGTCCAGGGGAAGAGAGTGGAGGGAGGAAGTCCAGGGGAAGAGAGTGGAGGGAGGAAGGCCAGGGGAAGAGGGTGGAGGGAGGAAGTCCAGGGGAAGAGGGTGGAGGGAGGAAGTCCAGGGGAAGAGAGTGGAGGGAGGAAGGCCAGGGGAAGAGGGTGGAGGGAGGAAGTCCAGGGGCAGAGAGTGGAGGGAAGAAGTTCAGAGGAAGAGAATGGAGGGAGGAAGTCCATGAGAAGAGGGTGGAGGAGGAAGGCCAGGGGAAGATAGTGCAGGGAGAAAGTCCAGGGGAAGAGGATGGAGGGAGAAAGTCCAGGGGAAGAGAGTGGAGGGAGGAAGTCCAGGGGAAGAGGATGGAGGGAGAAAGTCCAGGGGAAGAGGATGGAGGGAGGAAGTCCAGGGGAAGAGAGTGGAGGGAGGAAGTCCAGGGGAAGAGAGTGGAGGGAGGAAGTCCATGAGAAGAGGGTGGAGGAGGAAGGCCAGGGGAAGATAGTGCAGGGAGAAAGTCCAGGGGAAGAGGATGGAGGGAGAAAGTCCAGGGGAAGAGAGTGGAGGGAGGAAGTCCAGGGGAAGAGGATGGAGGGAGAAAGTCCAGGGGAAGAGGATGGAGGGAGGAAGTCCAGGGGAAGAGAGTGGAGGGAGGAAGTCCAGGGGAAGAGAGTGGAGGGAGGAAGTCCAGGGGAAGAGGGTGGAGGGAGGAAGTCCAGGGGAAGAGGGTGGAGGGAGGAAGTCCAGGGGAAGAGGGTGGAGGGAGGAAGGCCAGGGGAAGAGAGTGGAGGGAGGAAGGCCAGGGGAAGAGGATGGAGGGAGGAAGTCCAGGGGAAGAGAGTGGAGGGAGGAAGGCCAGGGGAAGAGGGTGGAGGGAGGAAGTCCAGGGGAAGAGGGTGGAGGGAGGAAGTCCAGGGGAAGAGGGTGGAGGGAGGAAGTCCAGGGGAAGAGGGTGAAGGGAGAAAGTGCAGAGGAAGAGGGTGGAGGGAGGAAGTCCAGGGAAGAAGGTGAAGGGAGGAAGTCCAGGAAAAGAGAGTGGAACGAGGAAGTACAGGGGAAGAGGGTGAAGGGAGGAAGTCCAGGGGAAGCGGGTGGAGGGAGGAAGTCTAGAGGAGAATAGTTCATTAATTCATCAAGGTTTGAAGTTTTCAGCCCTGATTTCCATTAATCTGAAATTCTGTAAAAAGTATTCTCACAGTTCCAGGGGACATCTTCTCATGAGGTATCTGTGTTACCAGACAAATCCATTACAGCAAAAAGTTAGAATAACTACATTGGACAGAAAATAACCCATCTCAACAATCTTCATGTTACACATTATAAGTTAAGAAGATAAATTACCTTTAGTTTTTTTTTCCCAGTATAGTGGAAACATTATAAAATGTTTCCCTATTGAGTTTAATGATTATGTTTATCTGTATTTTCATGACACATTTGTATGTATTTGCATTTCATTAATCTGGTCAGTACTTTAGAAAACAACAAATACTTTGCACTCCTGATTTTTATCCTTATATACCAGGCAAAAGAAATAATAAAACTATGATAGAAGAGGAGTTTGAGCGCACTGATGCTAGTTACTGCTTCCAACAGATAGAGAGTTATTTATTTCTTTTAAAATACTTTTATTTGTGAAATTATGTGTCTATGCACATGTGGGCAGATGTTCACATACTCCAGAAGAGGGTGTAGAATTTTCTAGAGCTTGAATTACCACCACCCACTTGGAGACACCTGTAAATCTGATGCCCTTTTGTGGCCTCTAGGTGCAACAGAAACATAGGTAACACACACACACACACACACACACACACACACACACACACACACAGATGAAGAGCCATCCAAAATGGATGCTAGTAACTGAACTCAGGTCCTCTTATAGAAGTACAGATGATATTAACTGCTGAACTCTCTCCTTTCCTCAAGAGTCACTTTTCTTTGGGAGTATGGCCACTGATGTTGGTAGGTTGTCCAACCCCCACTGGATATATGCATAGCACTAACTGGACTGAGGAGGATTGGGGAGGAGGATTAGTCAGAGAATGGGGAGAGGTAGTAGGAAGAGACCGAACTTAGGGAGTCATGTTGGCGAATTCCAGGCAGGGATGGAGGGAAGCAGTGGAGGAAGCATGTGACTGAAATATATTTTATATATAGGTACAAAATTTTCAGAAGTAAAATCATGTTTCGAAAAGAAGTACATTAGCTATTGAAAACAACTGCAATACTAGCATGTGTAAGCACAATTCCTTTACAGATTTTTAAAGCATTTCAATACCTTGGTGGTGACAAAAATCAAGGCATGGGAATATTAATAAATTCTGTGAGGTTCAGTTGCCTATCAACCACTGACATCGCTGTGATCATTCTAGTCTTAGGTATGAGAGTGAGACCTTTGATTTTATAAAGCACTTTAGATGCCATTGTACTTGAAAACAGCTATTCTAGGTAACATGTGGCTTTAAAATGTAAAAGGAGATTGGAACTGAGAGATGACTTAGCAGTTAAGAGTGTAGAGTAAAACAGCCAGCCAAAGAAATACCCCCTGGCCCTGAACCCAGAGCCAGTGAAAGGAACACACCCTGGTCCTGAAACAGAGCCAAAGAAACACATTCTGCCCCTGACCAACTCAGTATAAAACCAACCAATCCCTGAGCAGGAAATCTAACCAATCGCTGAGCATGAAACCAGCCAATCCCTGAGCACAAAATCCAGCCAATCTCTGAGCTTGTCCAAGTTCAGGAATTGAAATCTAACCAATTCCCACCCTGAGAATCTTCACCCTGGAAAAATTCCAACCCTAAGAAGCCCTATATAAGTTCTGCACCTGTTCAGTTGGGAGCTGCCTTTTTCCACCCTGGCCCCTGGATTCTTCTTTCCCAATAAATCTCTTGAATGAGATTTGGGTGAGACCTTCTTTTGCCAGAATGGAGTGGAGCAGAGAAGTAACCAGAGCATGAGCAGAGCTGAGGAGAAATATAATGCTTTCTTTGGAGAAACCTTCCTCTAGTAGAGCAGAGTTGTTATACTCAGGAAACCTTTCCCTGGAGCAGAGCTGTAAGCTGCTATGCTCATGGTGACTTGGTGGTATTCCTTGACTCCCGACTACCAGGATCCCTTTCCGTTGGAGCTGCAATACAAACAGCACATGCTACTCCTGCAGAGTAGCTAGCACCCACGTGGAGACTCACAACCACCTGTAACTCCAGTTTTTTCTGGGGGAGTTTAAAGTCCTCTTGAGTCCTTTGGGGCCTCCAGACACATATGTGGTGCACGTACATATGTACTGACACTCACGTATACACATAAAATAAAAAATAAGTAAATAAATTCAAAGAAGAAAAGAAGCAGAATAAAAAGAAGCGTAGGAAGGGGATGAAGGAAAAGCTGTGGCAGATTGATACAGAGGAAGAGAGAGATTGAGAGAGAGAGAGAGAGAGAGAGAGAGAGAGAGAGAGAGAGAGAGAGAGAGAGAGCGCACTTATTTCTCTTGTAACAGACCTGGTTCCCAAAACCCACATTAGAAAACTTATACCAACCTGTAATTCCAGTTCTAGAAGATGTAATGCATTTTCTGGCCTCGGCCAATGCTTTCACCCATGTGGAGCACATAAACTCATGCAGGCACACATATACACATAAATAAACTGAAATCTTTTTTGAAAAGTGAAAGCTTTTGTTTCAAAGATCTCACAATGGAGCAGACAAGATCTATACTTAAGACATGGTTTAAGGCAACAAAGCACATGAAACAATTAGATGTCAAGCTTGCAGTAACACAGAGGAGAGCACAACCAAAATGAAAATGTTCACATGCTTTTGTTAAAATGGTTATTCATAGCCACAGCCCTAAAATACGGGTGTGTATCATGCCATAGAAGGATACAGCACAGAAGGGTTATTTGAGCCTAAGCTGAAAATCAGAGCCCCTTCACCCTTAATCTATCAGTAACCAATAGTTCAGTAGCAAGAGGTAGTACCATCTGGGTTGGTTCTGCATCTGAGCCTGGAGGCTGGTAATTTCATTCTCTTTCTGTTTTCTGAGCCTTGGGTGGGGAGAGTTTGACACAGACGTTACCTTTAGGACTGAGTCCACCCTGACACTTCAATCTTTACTAGCAGTCTTTCTTGCAGGCCATACTAATAGCTTGTCTGTGAACAGAGAACCCATAGGATATGTGTGGAACAGTTTCTGTTTAAGAGATAGAAAACGGCACCCTGATCCAGGACAGCACTTCCTGATGCTCGTGAAGACTTATTCTTGCTTTGTAAACAGCCAGAGGCAGGCAACTCTGGGTCTTGCCAAAGTGAAGCATCAATCTAAAACTTCGCAATTACCAATATACAAAGCTGAAAAAGAAATGGCATAAATCAACCTCCTCAAAACTCCCAAGCCATCAGACTCATAAAAGAAATTGACTAATTGTATTTTATGAAGTTCCGTTATTCTGCAGTCACTCTCACAGCAGAGGTCTCAAGGAAAACAAGCTCACCTTTATTAAGATGTGAAGACTAACAGGCTACATCTCAAATATGTATCTTGAACATCTGAATGCAATGGAATGTACAGTCACGTTGTTACCGAGTACAGCCATTCTCAGCAGGTGTTCTGAGCATCTCTAATGACCCCCAAGGAATTTTCAAGGACTTAAGAGGTTAGTACCACTGGCAAAATAAATGATCTTCTTATTATTACTCTGATTTCTGCAGTGGGTTTAACAAAGTTTCAATGGCATATCTAGGTGAAATCACAAGAAATTGTGCACAAAAAAAAAATATATCAATCTGTTTATTAAAGATCAACTAATCATTCATTATAGTACTATTGCAAATCACATTTAATAAAAGTATTTTAATATATAATAAATTCATTAATTATGTATTAATATTTTTTTAAGATAGGGTTTCTCTGTGTAGCTCTAGCTGTCCTAGAACTCACTCTGTAGATCAGGCTGGCCTCACATTTACAGAGATTTGTCTGCCTCTGCCTCCAGGATGCTGGGATTAAAAGTGTACAACCACCACAAATAGTTTATATATTCATCTTTTAAAAATGCTTTATCTAGTTCTTTCACAATTTCATACATGCATTGTAGATGAAATTTTTTTGTGTCCCACCTGGCCCACAGTCAGGACAAATCTCTCTCACCCACCAGTCCTGCAGCTGCTTGGACCCAAGTAAACACACAAAGGCTTATATTAATTAAACCTGTTTGGCTGTTAGCTCAGGCCATCTACTGACTAGCTCTTACATTTAAACTCAGCCCATTTCTATTAATCTATATGTTGCTAAGTGTTCTGTGGCTTTACCTGTGTGCCATTACATGGTGTTCCTTGGAGGGCAGGCTGTCATCTGCTGACTCAGCCTTCCATTTCCCAGAATTCTCCTTGTCTGTTTATCCCACCTATACTTCCTGCCTGGCTACTGGCCAATCAGTGTTTTATTAAACCAGTATACAAAAGCATTATCCCACAGCAATGCGTATAATGCATTCTATTTATTTTTTTTTAAGATTTATTTATTTATTATATATACAGTGTTCTGTCTACATGTATCCCTGCAGGCCAGAAGAGAGCACTAGATCTCATTACAGGTGGTTGTGAGCCACCATGTGGTTTCTGGGAATTGAACTCAGGACCTCTGGAAGAGCAGCCGGTGCTCTTAACCGCTGAGCCATCTCTCCAGCCCCATATAATGCATTCTAATTGCTCCATCCTCCCATCTTCTCTTATCTCCCTCCCACCCTCACCAGTCTTCAACTCCTTATTACTAGTTGCTTTCCTAGATTCATGACTTTCAGGTTTTCTTGTGCATGCAAGTTTGCGATCCCTTTAGAGTCACCATTTATGTGACCATTCAACGGTCATTCATGTGACCATTCAACTGAGCTTGTCTATTGAGCCTGGTGGGGTCACCAGTCAATACACAACTGAAGGCAATGACTCCCCTTTCCTTGTATCTATCAATAGGAAATAGTTTAGCAAGTGGGTCTAGGAGTCCCTGAGCCCCTCCTCTACCCATGTCTGGCTGTTGATAGACCTGATCTTGTAGAGAGCCACTGCAGGTACCCTCAGTTTGCTGAGAGTCTGTGATGACAGTCCAGTGACAAATACAACCCATATGATTTGTCATTTGATTTTTACTCAGATCTGTTCTTTCTCAGACTGGAACTGAGCTCTAGGCACTTGTGCAGCCTAGATGTGGGTGCTGGGAGCCAGGCTCCAGTCCTCTGCAGGAGCAGTACATTCTTTTAGCCATGGAGTCCTCTCTTTAGCCTAATACTAAAATCTCATCATTTAAACTCAAACAAAGAGTTTCTGTTTATATGGATGGGAGGGTAGGTGGCTCTTTGGCCTCTGTGAGCACCTACACTCACACATGTACACACACACACTCACACATATGCTCATCATCATAAAAACTAGTCTTTAAAAGGTCTTTAATATGTATTAAACTGAGAAGGAACAGACAAGTAAGAATCAAATGACAAACCTTTACTCTAAAAACTTATTAGACTGAGCCAGGCGGTGGTGGCGCACGCCTTTAATCCCAGCACTCAAGAGGCAGAGCCAGGAGGATCACTGTGAGTTCGAGGCCAGCCTGGTCTACAAAGTGAGTTCCAGGAAAGGTGCAAAACTACACAGAGAAACCCTGTCTCGAAAAACCAAAAAAAAAAAAAAAAACAAACAAACAAACAAACAAACAAAAAAAAAACCAAAAAAAAACTTATTAGACTGAGAAGGAAACAGGGCTTTCTTTTTTATTTTCACATGTTGTCCATGTCAAAGGAAGTAAAATTAGTTATTGTAACCCAGAAACCTACTATAAGTAAGAGCGTGGAATAAAAATATTAATTGCGAGTTTTATAAAATTATTGTCATCTGCTCGTAGTAAAGATAGCATGATCAATATTTAATAGTTTGCCCAGATGGAATTTAAATCCCTTTCTCAGGAATGTTTTCAATGTTCTAATAACTGCATACCAGGCTCCATGTTTTAAAATTTTAACTATCTCTCAAAAGTGCAGCAGGCCTTTAACACATCTGCTTTGGAAGACATTTAGAACCTAATCACAGTATGCATCAAATTATGGGTGGCCCTTTATAAATAGATACTGGCTACATTTAAAATGAATCTCCATGGGAAGACATTGATGAATGGCCAAGTGTGGAGTTTAAGTTGGTAGCAGTAACAGATAAAAATCAGAAAGACTATTCTAGAGATAAAAGTGGCAAGAGGGGAAGCCATTCAGGTCATTTGAACCATTAATATATCTGCCAAGTCTGCAGAATGAACTCACCAGCATTCTAGAATCCAGAAAAAAATTCCAAGATTAAAACAACACAGGCCTTGACATGGAGCCTGAAAGAGTGCATCATGCTTGTGCCTTTATTAATATAAAGGAGATTACTAAATACAAAGTCTGCAAACTGAAACAAGATTGTCTACCAAAAACTGTTTCAGGAAATAAGAAACTGAATAATTGTATTTTCTTTATGAATTTGTGTGTATGGAATATGTGCATTCATGTGTGTGTGTGAATATACATGTGTACTCATTCATGTAGAGGTAACAGGTCAACAATAGATCCATTTTTCAGGACCTGTCTACTCCTCTGTTTTCTCCTCATCCTCATCTTCCTCATCCTTTCTCTTCTCCTTCTTCATTTTTGAGACAAGATGTCTTACTTGGACCTTGCCAAGTACACTAGGCTGCTATCTAGTCAGCCTAAGGGATCTGCCTGTCTCAGCTTTGACAAAACTGAAATTAACAGGCACCTCGCATCATATCAGGGTTTTAAAATGTGAGTTCTGGGGATCAAGCTCTGATTCTTGTGAACACTTCAATGGAGCCATTTCCAGAGTCCTTGTTCTGTGACTTCTCATTTAAAAGTACTAATTTAGATCTTTAACATCTGACCCTTTCACTATCAGACCTTTGGAGAAACTTCAGTCCACATAAAGCTATCAGAGATGATGTGCAGAATAAGTGTTGGTGCAGGGTATGTTTTCACAAGATGAAAAATATCGTCTCTGTATATTTTATCAATGAGAGCAGACCTGATATATCCATTCCCTTCTCCTGACACAATTCAGAACCATGACAACATATCCAAGCAGACACATTGCAATTTATTGGTATGTTGCAAATGTAAAAAGATTCCCACAAGAATATTGTTAAAAATCTATTTCTTTAAGAAACAGGAAAATACTCTCTTTCCTCTGCATTGAGCCCCATGCCAGAAAATCCCAGTTAGGAACTCATGCTCGTTGTTTAAGATAAAACATGACACACAGCAGTAGGGAACAATAGTTAGCAAATGAAGACTTACAAAATGTGAAATTCGCAGGATTGGACTAACAAGAACAAGGGGCTTAACCTCTGAGCATTGCTGGGACCCTAGCTAGATATGTCCTTCAATCCTTCAGAGTAAAAGCACCATCAAAACTTTTAAAATGATTTAAACAGACACGAGAATATTTATACACACACAGAGAGACAAGCAGTATGGGGCAGATTTTCAAGAAACCTTCTTTTTTTTTTTTTTTTTTTTGGTTTTTCGAGACAGGGTTTCTCTGTGTAGCTTTGCGCCTCTCCTGGAACTCACTTTGTAGCCCAGGCTGGCCTCGAACTCACAGAGATTCGCCTGGCTCTGCCTCCCGAGTGCTGGGATTAAAGGCGTGCACCACCACCGCCCGGCTACAAGAAACCTTCTTACTCAGAGGAGTTTATACACAAATTAATACTTTCATAAATCTATAAGTACAAAAGATACAAAAAAATTTAAGAATATTTAATTGAGTCCTATCTTTATTACTTTTAAGACAGGGTATTATAAAGCACAGGCTAGCCCAAAAGATGCTGCATGGTCAAGGAAAACCTTGAATTTCTGATCTTCCAACTTCTGTCTCCCAAGTGCCTTGATGGCTGATTTATGCAGTTCTGTGATCCAACTCAGGGCAGTGTGCATGCTTCACCAGCACTCTATACACTGAGTGACTTCCCTACTCCTGTGCATGTTCTTTCGGAACTTTGTTGCCCTAAATCCCCCCATGCTTACATGCTATGTGAATTACCAAGATCCCTGCCCATTACTTTCCTGAATATGTCTTACACTTACAAATAGCTTCTTCCATTTGACCAGATGGAATTCTCATGATGTATCAAAACTCATAGCAACTACTTGTGACCAATAAGAATAGTTAGCAAATTTTCATAAATGACAGACACTGTATCTGTCTAATTCCATGTTTAAAAAGACGATATTTAAAGCAGTCAGATGCAATGTGAATCTTAAAGGGTCTTATTAATAAAAAACAAACCCAGTGCCAATTATTGGGGTGAATACTGGAAGATCAGAGAAGCAGAACAAGCCACAGCCACCTCACCTTGCCAATTGCTCAGCTGATCCTGTTTCCTCAGACTGGAAGCTGAATGAGAATGAGAAAACAAGAGAATGGATGATTTAAAGTATTAATTTTTGGTATTTTATGTAAAGTTTGGCCACTTCAAGGAGCCAGTGGGATAAAAAATATCACGATCTTAACTATTTGTGAGCCAAGTACTTCAAATTTAAAAATGCTAAATTTTAGATTTTATGTTTTTCTCTCTGAAGATATGTCAGCAATTTTTCCAATGAACAACTAACTGAACATACATATAGCTAGAGTTTTCCTGCCTGGCCCAGTCAGGACAAATCTCTCTGACCTGCCAGTCCCACAGCCCCTCAGACCCGACCAAGTAAACACAGAGACTTATATTGGTTACAAACTGTATGGCCGTGGCAGGCTTCTTGCTAACTGTTCTTACAGCTTAAATTAATCCATTTCTATAAGTCTATACCTTGCCACATGGCTCGTGGCTTACTGGCATCTTCACATGCTGTTTCTCGTCATGGCGGCTGGCAGTGTCTCTCTGACTCAGCCTTCCACTTCCCAGCTTTATTCTCCTCCTTGTCCCGCCTACACTTCCTGCCTAGCCAATGGCCAATCAGTGTTTTATTTATTGACTAATCAGCAACACATTTGCCATACAGAACATCCCATAGCACACACACACAAACACACTGTAACAGATGTCAATTTTGCCCTTTGTAAAAGCCAGTGTTGATTAGTGTCAATGTATGCAGAATAATGAAAAGAATTGTGACGTTTCTGTACTCTTAACTCTTTTGTTGAGATATATGTTCTATGCCCAATAGGTTGACATCACTGTAATGATTGCCATAATGGTAGGAGAGATGTCACAGAAATCTCCTGATATTTTTATATTTGGAAAGTACTTGCAGATGGTGATGATGATGGTGGTTGTGGTGGTGGTAGTGGTAATGATGATGATAATGGAGATGGTAATGAGTAGTGATGATGATAATGGAGATTGTGATTATGAAGGCGCTGGAATTAGTAATGAAGATGAGGTTGATGAAGATGATGATGGGTGGTGGTGACAATGATGGAGATGGTACTGATGAGGAAGATGTTGCTACTGGTTTCAGTGACAATGATAGTGGTGATGAAAATGATGATGACAGTGACTGTGATCATTGCAGTACTTGGGATAAAAGCCATCATGTGAATGAGTTTTACCACTGAGCTTCTACTCCAGGTCTGTGGGTCATTTTTAATGCAGATTCCTGCAAATCTTATTATTGGATGTTCTGATTTAATGCAATTTAAAAAAGTTAATGTCATGTGGTGATTTATCAGCAATAATCAGTAGATAATAAGAGGAATTTACACTTGTATTTCCCTCTTACCAACTGTTATTTTCTAAGTACTAGACTGAAGATGGTTGACTTGAGGCAAGTTTCTATCTATATTGATACAAATAAACATGTTTAAACACCATATGCCAGTTTCTTTTCATACTCAAAAGACCAGATGTTTGATTAATCTTTTCTTTCAAAATCAGAGTTTTTGCATAGACTCAAATATGGCTGATTTAATTTTGTAAATAGAAAATGGTGGTTTTTAAATATCACCCAACTTGTATTGATACTGATTCCAACATTAACTAGATGTACTCACTTTCTGTTACTAATGTAACCTTGGGGACATGTACCATCATCAAGAGAGGGACATTAAATGGATGTCTAGTAGATCTGTGGTAAGAGCAAAGAGGGAAATAAACCACTTTCTTAACACCAGGCCTAGAAGACTGAACATATCTATTAAGCCCGTCAACTGCTGGGCATACTAGAGAGTTTGGTGAGTAAGCATTCACAGACAACATATTTGGTATCACACCCTCAGCATGAAGTAAGCAAAACCACCAAATTCCACCAAACAAAGAAGCAAGTATTTACAAATTGAAAATTCACAAGGAAAATTGTGCTGATTCATTTCTGAGAGGTACCAAAACAACTTAGCATCTGTATATTCAGCTATATATTACTTCATCCAGCAAAAATATTATTGGCTAAAAATTGCATAGGATAAAGTAGGCCTCAGCAGAAGACTGAAGGAGTAACTTATTTTCTGGAGAAATAAAAAGAATCATTATAGCTGAAAGAGAGCAATAGGGTTTATTTCTGAACTTTGTTGCCCTGAATCCCCCAATGCTTATGTGCTTTGTGAATGACCAACATTCCTGCCCGTTACTTTCCTGAATATGTCTTACACTTACAAATAGCTTCTTCCATTTGACCAGATGAAATTCTCATGATGTATCAAAACTCATACCAACTACTTATGACCAGTAAGAATAGTTAGCAAATTTTAGACGTTGTATCTGTCTAATTCTATGTTTAAAAAGACGATATTCAAAGCAGTCAGATGTAACGTGAATCTTAAAGGGTCTAACATCAATATCTCTTTAACTCTAGAACAGTTGTAGTCCTGATTCAACTATAAATCAAGCTGACTTTGGAGTTGGAATGTGGCTCTCTCCTTCTCTAAACCCCAGCATGTTGCTAAAAGAAAAAATTAAGAGATTCTGTCTCATATCAGAAGAGCCAACTGGTGTGGGACAAAAGAAAACCAATAATCTAGGGACCATTTTTTTGTCAAGATTCTATTTCTCTTCATGTTTATTCTTGATTTCTTAGAATCCTTCATCACATGTCATGTTGTCTTAAGATTCAGATTTTCCATTTTGATATTAATAATGTTTAAGTTTTCCACAGTGAAAAATAAATGTTTCCAATAGCAATCTCTGAAGTCTCCAGAAGGAAGATAGGGCCCCACAACAATGACTCTGCCCCATCCATAATGAGGCTATTGAACCAATAAACACCACACAATGATCAGCATTGGACTGCAAACTCTTCAGGACAGTTCCAAGATGAGATGGTCCATCATACTACACTTCTGGTCAGAACTTCAGGTAAACCTTACCAATTGCTCTGACACTGGCTACAAACATTACAGCTAGTCCTTTTGAGACTTAACCATTAATTAGCTTTGTTACAGGATCCCACAGAGAAATCATCACACCCTAGACAGCAGGAAGCAATTTTAAGAAAATGACACCCCTTTCCCAAAAGGTTTTATTTTCTAAGGGTTCTGGACAAGTTATAATAGGGTTTAAGGTGGAACAATAATGTTTAGACTCAGGATTCTATTTTGGAAAAGAAAAAAAGAGGAATAGATAGGATAGGATATTAAGGTAGATTATTGTATCTATTGGTAAACTAATTGAGAAAACTATTGGCCTTAGAATATTTGCATTGGTATGGATTCTTGTATATTGATATAAATATGAACTATTTATGTTAATGTGAATCCTTAGTCTTTAGGTTATTTAGGTAGATAAGACTTACAGATTAATAGTCATTGGTCATATCTACAGTTATGTTAGTTAGGTTTTCCAGATTTATAGAAATATATGTCAGATGGATAGGTAATCTTCAAACACTTCATAGACCTGGAGAATATAGCATTTAAATGTTTTGATAGCTTAGAATTCTGTTGACATGAGACATGATTGCTCCTGGCAGCACTGATCTACACCCAAAAGAACGTTGGGCTTCAAAGACAGTATGTATGGAAGTTTGTCTTCTTAGCAAAAAATGGCCTGCTGGGCAAAGAACTACCATCACATTGGCTGCTTACAGTATGCATGCTGTCCTTTCAGGATGAGCAGGACACAAAGAAAACTACTGCTGAAACTTGTCAAGACAAGGTTAGACGGTCTTTCAAAATTTCTGCTTCTGAAAATTGTCTGTCAGATATTCTAGGCCTATAGCCAAAAATGGATGCCCCAATGGTGCTGAGAAACATTACATGATTGTCCGGCTGCCAGCTGTTGCTGTCAATTCTTGCAAGTTTCAGAAATTGCTTGCTTGCACTTCCTGTGTTCTCAGGTAATATTATTTTCCTGCTCAGGTCTTTGATGGTGTTGAAAACTAGGTAATTACAGCTATAATCCTCTTGTATCTTAGCTAAGGACATTTTAGGTACTAAAGTTAGATTCTTCAGGATAGGACAGCTATTGTAGTAATATCTGTAACTTGCCATTTACCTACGGTCTGGACATTTATGAACATTTAATGTGTGTTTCTTGTTTGATGTTGCTCTTGTTGGTTGTATTTCTATTTTGTTTATGTTATTATCATCCCCCTCTTCTGGACAATACTTGACAATCATTCCAATTGCATATAGTTTTGTATTAGGTTAAAATTTTCTTATTTAGACAAAAAGGGGAGATATAGTGAGTACCTGTCCACCTATGACCTTGAAGTACCAGCCCCTAGGGCATAGCATCAGGGCTAGCTTAAGCTGAGGGGCACATATGCCTGGCCTTCTCTCTCTCCTGGGCTTGGATAGTGCAGACTGATTCAGGCAGTAGGAGCAGCATGGGACAGGACCTCACACTTCCAAGACCCTGCAATGATTTGCCTATTCTGTTTAATTATTTTCTCCAATTTATGTACTAATAAACTCCCTATACCCCTTGTATTTCTCACTATACATGTGGGCCTGGACTGTGTAAGAAAGATATATGAGGAAGACATAGGAAACAAGCCAGTAAGCATGATTTTTCTGATTTCTGCTTCAGGTTCCTGCCTTGAGCTTGTCTTGGCATCCTTTCATGATTGGTTATAGCGTATATGCTGAAATAGACCCTATCCTCCCCAAGTTGTTTTTCAGCATGGTATTTATCACATCAACAGAAAGCAAAATTAAACAAGAAACAACTCAAGGTAGATTTAAGAGCCTATTGCTGAAGACACAACAAACTTGAGTCATGGGGCATTGAGAAATCAAACAGGAGCTGACCTGGAAGCTTCATCCCCACCAGCTAGCCTTCATAGTACTAGAAGGTGCTACCTATCTGTGAATCCTAAGAGCTGCAATAGTGAATTGATGGGCAAAATGTATCCTCTGAGATAGCAGCATGAATAGTAAAAAGGAAAACAATAAATTTCTAATTTAATTTAAAGCTTGTTCTACAAGACAGAGCCGAATACTGGTATTGCTAACTGGGCCAAGAACCCAGTTGGTAGGTCCTAGGTCCTTGGGAAGAATCTAATACTATTATTTTGCTAAATTGATGTAGAAATAAACTTGACCCTACATTCTTATCTTTGTACCTATAGATAAGTCTATCTCTCAACCTGTAGAGGGCAAAAAGGCATGTGCACACAGATAAGCACTGGAAATGCCAGAAAAATTAAAGACACAGCTTACCTGTCAATGGAATGAGGTGTACAGCTGCTCTTCCTGGAATGCCAGGAATCATGTAGTTTTACAACCTCGAGATCCTTTTCTGTCTGATGAGACAGGCTCTGCTTGTATCTCTCAGAATTTATGTTTTTACTTATCCAAGATATTTTTCCCTAAATCTTGAGCACTGCTTTTAGACCATAAAACCCATTGTTATGAGTGATATCACTTGTGCTTTGCAACAGCCTAAGTGAGTTCTATGTTATCTTAGGTCCAAGTCAATGCTGACACCCACAAGTGTTGTGTTTACATCAGTCAAGCTCCCTAGACTCTAAATCTTGGACACTATCTCTGAGTCATCATTATCCACCTTTATGAAAGAAACAAGATGTTCTTTGTAAGGAATCTCAGTGTAAACATGCCTTAAATGGTTGTGCACTTGGGACTGAGTTAATTGTTATCTGAATAGTTCTTTTCCGAAATTTTGCCGTGTTTCAATACGACTAAAATAAAATGATCTGAGACAGACTCTAGGAGTTTTGGTCCAGCACCAGTTACAATAAAAATGGGTTGATGTAGTGGGTAGCCATTCCAGCTTTGATCTGGAAGTTCCAACCCCCATTGAGATTTCGGCAACTGTCACACCTACAAGGCGGGGCCAAGGGAGGCACCTGGAGACCCGAGATCTGGATGGGCAAGGCTCTCTCTGTTCCTGAACGCTGGACGGTGGAGGTGGGCCAAGCAGAGCTCCAGAGAACACCGCTGGACTGCGATACACCTTCCCCAGACCCCGCGACCTACCTATCCCTTAATTTGTAAGTTACGCCATTAAATAAATCTCCTAGCTCCACATCCTCTCCAGCATAAGGTGTCTTCAGTGTTTTTGATCTTAGCCATTCTGACAGGTGTAAGGTGGTATCTCAGAGTTGTTTTGATTTGCATTTCCCTGATGATTAGGGATGTTGAGCAGTTCCTTAAATGTCTTTCAGCCATTTGAGTTTCCTCTGTTGAGAATTCTCTGTTTAGTTCTATAGACCATTTCTTAATTGGACTGTTGGGCATTTTGATGTCTAATTTCTTGAGTTCCTTATATATCCTGGATATCAGTCCTCTGTCAGATGTGGGGTTGGTGAATATCTTTTCCTATTTTGTAGGCTGTCGCTTTGCTTTGCATGACTAGGCCCCAGGTGGATCTCTGGGAGTCCAATTAGCGAGAATGAGGAGGGTTTATATGAGCGAGAATTGTTGAGACCAAGGTCGGATAAAGCACAGAGACAAATAGCCAAACAAACGGAAACACATGAAATATGAACCAATGGCTGAGGGGTCACCAACTGGATCAGGCCCTCTGAGTGGGTGAGACAGTTGATTGGCCTGATCTGTTTGGGAGGCATCCAGGCAGTGGGACCGGGTCCTGTGCTCATTGCATGAGTCAGCTGTTTGAAACCTGGGGCCTATGCAGGGTCGCTTGGCTCGGCCTGGGAGGAGGGGACTGGACCTACCTGGACTGAGTCCACCAGGTTGATCTCAGTCTGTGGGGAAGGCTTTGCCCTGGAGGAGATTGGAATGGGGGGCGGGCTGGGGGGAAGGTGAGAGGGGCGGGAGGGGGGAGAACAAGGGAATCTGTGGCTGATATGTAGAACTGAATTGTATTGCAAAATAAAAATTAAAAAAAAATCTCCTTTTAACTACGTGGAGTGGCCTTAATAATTTCACCAATAGGTTGAGCTGAGTTTCATTCTTTCTCTTGGTGGATCATTTTTTCCCTGCCTGTTGTAAAGCCTAAAGGGGAAGCACCACATCAACCCTCATCATGGAACCCTCTTTTTGCAGTAGACAATAGTTAATGAAGAGACCCATAATTGGTTAGTATGCAGAGAATGAGAGACTATGGAATGCTTAGGTCTAAATGGGTCACTTGTATCACATCTCTCAAGTCAAGCTTCAGAGATCATCACAGAAGAAATGGTAGAAAGGTTGTAAGAATCAGAGTTAGCTAACTTCTTTAGTGTGATAGTATTTGCTAGACATGTCAGTACTAGCACACACATAAACTCACAGCAGTTCCGACTAGATGAACAAAACTTGTACAAGAGCATAGCCACTTCAATTCTAGCAAGGATGAATGACAGGAAAGGGGATCAGGAATTCCTACCCTTTTCTGAGGATAGTTTGGCAATTGGTGGGTGGAGAGGTGGGAGTACTTTGTTTTCTTTGGGGATGTTTTATTTGAGAGACTACCTAAGGTCCAGTAGATGTTCCTACACCCACACACATACTGACAGCACTAAGTGGACTCAGAAGGCTTTTCTTTTTAAAGAGAGCACATGCACTTTGGAGGAAAAGGTAATGGATGGGATATGAGAAAATGTCTGGGAGAAAATGGGTGTGATTTGATCAAAATCCACTATATGTGTTCATGAAACTTGGAAATAAAAAACCATAAATAGTAAAAAAAAATATTTAAATAAATAGATAGATAGATAGATAGATAGATAGATAGATACATACATACATACATACATACATACATAGATACATAGATACATAGATGGATAGGTAGATGGACGGATAGATGGATGGAAAGGGGGTTTATTTTGACTTACAACTTGAAAGCATAGTCTACCGCAGAAAGGAAGTCATAGTAGCAGGAACATGAGGCAGCTGGCCATGGTATATCCTCAGTCAAAGCAGAGAGAGATAAATATTGGTAATTAGCTCTTGGCTCCTATACTAGTTGAATCTTGCTTGTTAAATTAACAAGATTTAGAACCACCATGAAAACAAGCCTCAGAGTGTAACTTTGAGGGATTTTCTATATGACATTCATTGAGATGAGAAGACCCACCCTGAATGTAACTCACATTCTCTGGGAAGCAATGAACATGCACACAATCAGAGATATATGGTACAGTGAATGAAAAAGATAAAAAAAAAACTAGATTATCTCAACATAATGAAATCTTAATATAGTTGTAGGCAGTGGTGGCCTTAGAATCACCAATGATGGAAATAATTCATGCCATATAAGACATTTATAAAAGATGGATATTTTAGGTAATTTCAATTCATATATAACAACTGTAAATATTTATGGAGTACCATGTGATATTTTAATGAAAATTATACAATATATTGTTATCTAAACAACAGAACAGAACTTACTTCTCCTACCTAAGCCAACTTTAACACTCACTGGTCACCCTTTTTCTGTGCCCCTCCCTAATTATAATCTTTCCAGTCCTTGGTAACCAGTGTTCTACCCTCGATTTCTTTTCAATTAATCCATACAATAAAAAATGAGCAGCCATAATTTTTCTGCATGTATTTTCTCAAGAGTATAGGACATTTCACTTTTCAAGACTAGAATCTGGATAGCTCACCTTTTTAATGTAAATGTAAGTAAATGCAAACACCACCATAAATTCTACTTCTCTATTTTTCTCTTCATCACTAACTTCTTTCTTCCAGAACTCTTAACCTCATGCCTGAATTAGCTCACACTTTTATTTTGGAATCCTCTGCTGGGTTTGAATTTAGTATTCCATTGTCTTTTCTCTTCCAACAAGATTAAAGTTTTCTAACAAGTGTAAGTATATATGGCTCATTTTATATCCTTTCCCTGTTCCACAGAAGAGGCAGTTAGGAAATATCCAATAAGCAATAAATGACACACATTGATGAGATATCTCTTATTTCTCATGGTGCTGTTAGTGAGAGGAACAGTAAAGATACCCAGTCAGTGTTTTTGACTCCATTACTTATTCTTCTATTTCCTTAAGGGTTTCTTTTACTGGCACTATCCAAGTGAACTTTAACAAAACTATATATTTCAAGCTCCTCTGTACCTCAGTTCTTATGTCCACATTAAACAGTAACAGGAACATAAAACTTCAGACCTTATAAAAGTTATATTCTTCTGTACTGTTGAGTAAAGTATATGATAAAATACTGACAGAAAAAATGTGCTGCTAGAACTCTTATATAGCAATTATTTTGAGTTAAATACATATTAATTTAAAAACATCAACACAGGGCTTTCATTTTAATAATGCATAAAATATTTAAAACACTGGTGTTTGCAACAATGAGCCAGAATTTCTCTTAAAACCAACACGTTGTGTGTCCTTTTGTGCAGGCTGAAGGGCCAATTTTCCCTTGCATTGTATATAAATGTCTTCATATAAAAAGATTATATGAGCTGGGGAGATGTCTCAGTGCTGAAGAGCACATACTGTTCTTGCAAAGGACCAGAGTTTGGTTCCTTGAACCCATGTCTAGAGTCTCATAACTGCCTATAACTCCAGCACCAGAAGATCCAACACCTTCTCCTGGCCTCTATAGGCAACTGCATTTATGTACACATACTCACTTTCAGACAAACACATATACACAGAAGTAAAAATAGAAATAAGTCTTAAAAAGTTGATGTGATAAATGCTTCCAACATAATTTATTTAGAAGTATGAGACATTTGGTGCATACAAACTATTTCAAAAGCTAAAGATAGCAGTAATAGCCTAGCTGTTATTGGAAGAATGGATGATTTGTGGTAGCAGTAGGACATGGGTTTGCTATTTAATTTATTTAGCTATTATATGGTTGTATTAGTTAATTTTCTGTTGCTGTGATAAAACATCATCACCCGAAGTGATAGATGAAAGAACTTATTTTTGCTTATATTTCCAGAAGAGCATAAATTTTAGGTGGAGAATGGTTGGAGCAGGAAGCTGAGAGATCACATCTTCAACCCCAAACAAGAGACACAGAGAAAACTGGAAGTTCAGCAAGGCTTTCAAAGCTCACCCTAACCTCCAGTGACATATCTCCTTTAGCAAGGCTGGACCACTCCCACAAAGAGCTCCATGAACTGGGGAACAAGAGTTCTAACACTTGAGCTTATGTGGGTCATTTCAAACCATCACAGCAATCTAAATTAAAAAAGGCTTAACCTGTATTTATTAGTCAGTTTTGAGTCATTATCACTAAATACCTCACACTGACTACTTTAGAAATAAAACAAAGTTGTTTTATATAATGCCTCTTGTGGTAATTTGAGTGAAATTTGTCCCCATAGGCTCATAGGGAGTAGCACTATTATGAGAAGTGGCCTTGTTGGAGTAGGTATGGCCTTGTTGGAGGAAGTGTGTCATTGTGGGGCAGTCTTTGAGGTCTCATATATGCTCAAGCTATACCCAATGTGGTACACAGTTTTCTTCTGCTTCCTACGGATCAAGATGTCAAACTCTTAGCTCCTTTTCGAACACAATGTCTGCCTGCATGCTGCCATGCTTCTTGTCTGGACAATAATGGACTAAACCATTGAAACCATAAGCCAGCCCCAATTAAATGTTTTCCTTTATGAAAGTCAGCATGGTCATGGTGTCTCTTCACAGCAATAGAAACTTCAAGACACCTCTGAAACTTCTAGTCCAAAATGTTGGCTCTAATAGTTTTGACCTCTGAGAATGTTAGTTCATCACATCAAGGGTACAAATCTAAGTGAGAAGTTATATTCCAGGAAGCAAATAGAAAGGATGGGTGACAGAAATAGAAAGGATGGGCAACCAATGCTTTTCTGTAAATCTTTTGAAATATCTCACTGTGTATCTCAGGTGGGCCTCAAACCTGGGATCCTCCTACTTACCTTTGTTGAGATCTCGGATTACAGGTATGTGTGTTTGTGCCATCCCAACCCACAATCCTTTTGGACAGTATACCATCAATGGTCTAAGGACCTCCCTTTAGGCCTCATCTCCTAAAGGTTTTACTACTTCCCAAAGATTCCCTATTGAGAATTGAGCCCTGAATACATGAGCCTATGGGTGAACATTCACATACAAACCATAGCATCTGTGTATTCCATTTTCTCCTTGGACACTAACACATGAACTCTGAATCTTCTACATTATATTTAATATGTAACATATAACCACTCATTCAATCCACCAATTTCCGTGGTAAGGCTAATATTTCACTACTTACACTTGCATAATTTATCTCCTCAGCATCTGTGTGTAATTGTATAAGAGGGTGTATACATACATGTTTCCATATATGTGCAGATGCATGTGTACCTGTGTCCACACACATGTGTATGTTCCTGAATCTAGAAGCTAGAGGTCAACATCAAGCATCATTTTTCAGAAGCTACACACCTTGTTCTTTATGACAGGAACTTTCATTTGGATCTAGGGCTCATCCATTTGGTTAAATTGGCTTGTTAATCAGTCTAAAGCATTTGGTTGTCTCAGCCTCTCTTGGGCTGGGATTATAAGTACATGCCACCATGTCCAGCCTTTTACATGGGCCCTAGGGATTGAATCCAGACCCTCATGCTTATGTTGAAAGCACTATACCAATAATCTCAGCTACACCACTTAGTAAAATGTTGGAAATAAAACCTAAAATGACATAAAAGGATATTAATGCTACCATTTGTAGATATTGCTTGGGACTCATGATGAATCTCATCAGGAAGAGACTGCCACTTGTACTTCCATTTCAGTGACTTAACAGGAAGGGTGGTGGCTGAAATAACCAGAAAGTCTGCTTCCTGACAAATGTCATGTCACACAACCTGTTCCAGTTAATGCAAATTCCACAGCTAGCAGAATTCAGAGAAGAAATTACAATGAAAAAGTCTCAGTATCTGTAATTCTGGTTAAGCAGTACATGTTGTATTTCCCCTTGATACGGTGACTACATTAGTATGTGTGTCAGGAGCAATTGTCATGAACTATTGTAGGCCATGGCACAATTACAGCTTACAGTAATTGATAATTCAGATGCCAACCCACCAGATGAATGGTTCTCTGATGAAGGAACCCTTTCAGGCAGGGTTTGCAAGGCCTCGGGCTCTGAAAAACCAGTTGCTTTCATCTGTAATTTCACTTGTGCAAGAACAGCTATGATATCTCCCCATCACCATGCATTTTCATGTAATGTGTACATGTAATCTCATGATTACATCTCATTTATGGGCACATGTATTTGTGGTGGTCAGGAAGATGACTTCTCATTGGGCTGTATAATTTTGATAAATGGACAATATGCTAGGATGTGCTTCGTGGCTGGATCTGTTGTTCCACAAAAACTGTAGGCACTTAAAGCTTGCTTTATTCCTTTTGCTCAGACTAACTGCACACCTTTAGCTCATTTTTACCTCAGAGCACTTCAAACTAGACTAAAGGCCTAGTTGTAAATAGATCATACATTTAAAACTTTACAATTATGCACAAAGTCAGAGTTGCAGGTATCTAACCAAGGTTATCCACATAAAGCACCCTAAGAAAAGCACACCAGTTCTTTACTTGCTAAGTCTGATGATAAAGAGCTAGGTCTCCAAGTTTGTCACACTGGGCACTGCACCCCTCCCTCTGGTCCTGAAACCTTGAACCCTTGTGTTTCCATGGTAAATGGTTCGGCTCCTTATCACTTACCTTAGAAATGTGCTTTTGACCAATGGGAGGTTACGCTTGTAATTTTTTTTTTATTGCTTCAAGCCTATTGTAAAAAGAGAATTTTTAAGCTACATGAAAAGAAGCAGAAAGATGAGAACAGATAATTAAACTTAAGTAATTATAGACAATTAAGACAAGAAAAGCAAGAGAATAAAGAGACATGTTTGGAACAACATGCGTGTGAGAAAGTCCGTTCACCCTCGAATACCCTAAGGTCCCTTCACTTCCTGTAGCATCCCATCTGAACCCTAAGAAGGACCTTGAGGCTGGACCTCAAAGGCCCTCCTTTATGTGGATCTGTTTTCTCACTGGAAATGCTCTAAGTTAAGTTGTAAACATTTAAATATAGGCAGTAGTATTGATTTAAAAAAAAAAGATGCCATTATAGTACGAGGATAATCTTTTACTCAAACTAGCATTCATTGATTTCCTGTTTTCTTTGTTTGGTTTTTGCTAGCTAACTCATTTTTTTATTAAGAAAAATAAGTTATACATACATATATGATGTAAAGCATTATTCAGTTGTTAAGTTCACTTGCATATATATATATATATATATATATAGTTGATTATGTAGTTGATGATATTATTTAATATCTACTCTCCTGGTGACTTTCAGACACATAAAATATTTTTATTGATCTTTTTAACAAAGGATCTCTTGAATTTATCCCTCTGTCCATTTTAATTTATGTACCCTTTGATCCACATATCCTCATACTGCATTTTCTTGTTTGTTTTATTTGAGACAAGGTTTCTCTGTGTAGTTTTGGTGCCTGTCCTGGATCTCGCTCTATAGACCAGGCTGGCTTTGAACTCACAGAGATCCACCTGCTCTGCCTCCCAAGTACTGGGAATAAAGGCATGCGCCACCACCGCCCAGCCTCTCATACCTTATTTTTGACAAACCTCTTACTCTGCTACTATGAGTTTAAATAAATCCACTTTCCAATATAATAGTACATGATAATTACCTTTTATTTCCTTAAAGGAATTAAATGTAGTATGGTTAAAGTATTTTCAGAGTAAATAAAAATTATTTCCAAACTAAAATGAATTACAAATTAATAGTTTTGCAACTATAACGATAGAGTTCAAAATATCTCTATCTTCAATTTCTAGAGTAAGAAGAGGCCAGTATCTACTGTATCCATGTTTGTTTGTTGCGAAATCTAACACTAAGGTCTTGACTTCTTTTCAAACATGAAAGGTTATATCCATTCTCAAGTAATTGCTGTTGTCTATGACAGAAGATATTTTAAGTGATATGAAGTAGTTATTAAACTCATTAGGAAATGTTTACATCAAAATTTGGGCCTTTGACTTACTAATATATTCAAAATACTAAGATGTCGCTATTCATGGATATATTGAATCTAAGCAGGTCACCACTTAAGACATTTGTGATATATACTACTGGTCTCTCAGTTATGGAAGGGGTGGATATAAAATTTAATGTTTAGAGGCCGGCCCCCAGCTCCCATCTTGCCCCAGACTTCCCTTCTGGAGCTCAGGTGAGTCCCCTAGATTGCCCCCAGACCCCATCCCTGGGCACCAGCCACTCCAGGGAAGACCTGCCCAACTTGGCCCCAGGTTCTGGCCACCGGGCAGGTTCCCTTCTAGCCCCACTGGGAAAGATCCCTGGCAGACCCTGCAGTCTCCACGCCCTGGCCACACGCCCATCCGCCCAAGCCCCAAGCCTCTTCCTGAGACTTAGAGGCCATCCCCCAGCTCCCTTCTTGCCCCGGACTTCCCTTCTGGAGGAGAGAGAGAGAGAGAGAGAGAGAGAGAGAGAGAGAGAGAAGAGCTCCCATCCTGCCCCGGACTTTCCTTCTGGACAAGAGCTCCCATCCTGCCTCAGACTTCCAATTTGGACAAGAGAGCTCCCATCTGGACAAGAGAGAGAGACTCCCTGAATCTGTCAGCTCTGTCTGAACCAAGTGTGCAGATAAGGCCAAGAACGAACCACAAGGAGATGGGCAGACGTCAAGGCAGAAATGCATACAACAAAATGAATAGCAATACAGCATCACCAGGCCCTAGCCCTCCTCCAACACCTAGACCTGAACATCAAAAATTGGAAGAAGCAGAAGAAAATAGCCTTATGAATGACATTATGAAGAAGCTAGAGGCTTGTGTAGAGGAAAAGACAAAAAAAAATGTGAAGAATGCTGTAAACAACTAGAGGAAAGGGCAAACAAATTGTAAGAAATCAATAAAGTCCTGGAAGAAAACAATAAAGTACTGAAAGAAAATCAAGAAAAATCAATGAAACAAATGAAGGAAACAGTCCAAGACCTGAAAAGGGAAATAGAAAAAATGAAGAAGACACAAACAGAGGGAATGCTGGAAATAGAAAATCTGAGAAAACGATTGGGAACTTCAGATGCAAGTATAATCAACAGAATGCAAGAGATGGAAGAGAGGATCTCTAGCGTTGAAGATACAGTAGAAGAAATAGATTCATCAGTCAAAGAAAACACTAAAGCCAACAAAGTCATGAACCAAAATGTCCAAGAAATTTGGGACACCATGAAAAGATGAAACCTACGAATAATAGAGGTAGAAGAAGGAGAAGAATATCAACTCAAGGCCACAGAAAATATATTCAACAAGATCATAGAAGAAAACTTTCCCAACTTAAAGAAGGAAATGCCTATGAAGGTACAAGAAGCCTATAGAACACCAAACAGACTAGACCCCCCAAAAAAGTCCCCTCGCCACATAATAATTAAACAATTAAACGTACATAATAAAGAAAGAATAATAAGAGCAGCAAAGGAAAAAGGCCAAGTGACATATAAAGGCAAACCTATCAGAATAACACCCGATTTCTCAATAGAGACTTTGAAAGCCAGAAGGACCTGAACAGATGTAATGCAGACAATAAGAGACCATGGATGTCAGCCTAGACTAATATACCCAGCAAAACTTTCAATCATCATAGATGGAGTGAACAAGACATTCCATGACAAAGCCAGATTTAAACAATATTTATCCACAAACCCAGCCCTACAGAAAGCATTAGAAGGAAAATTCCAACCTAAGGAAGTCAGATACACCCTCAAAAACACAGGCAATAGATAAAGCCACAGCAGTAAACCCCAACGAAGAGAAGTACACACACATCACCACCAAAAAATAACAGGAATGAACAGTCACTGGTCATTAATATCCCTCAATATAATGGACTTAATTCACCTATAAAAAGACATAGGCTTACAGAATGGATACAAAAGCAGGACCCATCTTTCTGCTGCATACAAGAAACACATCTCAAATTCAAAGATAGACACTACCTAAAAATAAAAGGCTGGGAAAAGACTTTCCAATCAAACGGTCTTAAGAAACAAGTGGGTGTAGCCATCCTGATATCCAGCAAAATAGACTTCAAACTAAAATCAATCAAAAGAGATCAAGAAGGGCATTACATACTCATCACAGGAAAGATCCACCAAGATGAAGTCTTAATTCTGAACATTTATGCCCCAAATACAAGGGCACCCACATATGTAAAAAAACATTACTAAAGCTTAAATCACATATAAAACCCCACACATTAATAATGGGAGACCTCAACACCCCACTTTCACCACTGGACAGATCTCCCAAATTGAAACTTAACAGAGAAATAAAGGACTTAATTGATGTCATGACCCAAATGGACTTAATCGATATCTACAGAACATTCTATCCTAACAAAAAAGAATATACCTTCTTCTCAGCACCCCATGGAACCTTCTCTAAAATCGACCACATACTTGGCCACAAAATAAATCTAAACAGATACAAAACAATTGGAATTACCTCCTGTGTTCTATCAGACCACCATGGTCTAAAGTTGGATTTCAACAACAAAAACTACAGAAAACCTACAATCTCATGGAAACTGAATAATACCCAACTGAATCAACAATGGGTTAAGGAAGAAATAAAGAAAGAAATTAAAGACTTCTTAGAGATCAACGAAAATGAAGACACCACATATCCAAACCTATGGGACACTATGAAAGCAGTACTAAGAGGGAAATTCATAGCACTAAATGCCCACATAAATAAGCTGGAGAAATCTCACACTAGTGACCTAACAGCACACCTGAAAGTTCTAGAACAAGAAGAAGCAAAGTCTCCCAGGAAAAATAGATGCCAGGAAATTATCAAAATGAGAGCTGAAATCAATAAAATAGAAACAAAGAGAACAATACAAAAAATTAATGAAACAAAGAGTTGGTTCTTTGAGAAAATCAACAAGATAGACAAGCCCTTATCCAAACTAACCAAAAGACAGAGAGAGAGCATCCAAATCAACAAAATCAGAAATGAAAAGGGGGACATAACAACAGACATTGAGGAAATCCAGAGAATCATCAGGTCATACTTCAAAAACCTCTATTCCACAAAACTGGAAAACCTAAAAGAAATGGATAATTTTCTGGATAGGTACTACATACCTAAACTAAATCAAGACCAGATAAACTATTTAAATACTCCAATAACCCCTAACGAAATAGAAACAGTCATTAAAAGTCTCCCAACCAAAAAAAGCCCAGGACCAGATGGTTTCAGTGCAGAATTCTACCAGATCTTCAAGGAAGAGTTAATACCAATACTCTCTAAATTGTTCCACACAATAGAAACAGAAGGAACATTACCAAACTCCTTCTATGAGGCTACAATTACCCTGATTCCTAAACCAAACAAGGATACAACAAAGAAAGAGAACTACAGACCGATCTCCCTCATGAACATTGATGCAAAAATACTCAATAAAATAATGGCAAACAGACTCCAAGAACACATCAAAACAATTATCCACCATGATCAAGTAGGCTTTATTCCAGGGATGCAAGGATGGTTCAACATACGAAAGTCTGTCAATGTGATACACCATATAAACAAACTCAAAGAAAAAAACCACATGATCATCTCACTAGATGCTGAAAAGGCATTTGACGAAATTCAACACCCCTTCATGATAAAGGTCTTGGAGCGATCAGGAATACAGGGAACATACCTAAACATAATAAAGGCAATTTACAGCAAGCCAACAGCCAACATCAAATTAAATGGAGAGAAACTCAAAACAATTCCACTAAAATCAGGAATGAGGCAAGGCTGTCCACTCTCCCCATACTTATTCAATATAGTACTTGAAGTTCTAGCCAGAGCAATAAGACAACATAAGGAGATTAAGGGGATACAAATTGGAAAAGAAGAAGTCAAGCTTTCCCTATTTGAAGGTGACATGATAGTATACTTGAGCAACCCCAAAGATTCCACCAAGGAACTGATACAGCTTATAAACACCTTCAGCAACATAGCAGGATACAAGATCAACTCAAAAAAATCAGTAGCCCTCCTATATACAATAGTCAAAGAAGCGGAGAAGGAAATCAGAGATACATCACCCTTTACTATAGCCACAAATGACATAAAATACCTTGGGGTAACACTAACCAAGCAAGTTAAAGACCTATATGACAAGAACTTTAAGTCCCTGAAAAAATAAATTGAAGAAGGTGTCAGAAAATGGAAAGATCTCCCATGCTCATGGATAGGCAGAACTAACATAGTAAAAATGGCAATCCTACCAAAAGCAATCTACAGATTCAATGCAATCCCCATCAAAATACCAACACAATTCTTCACAGACCTGGAAAGAATAATACTCAACTTCTTATGGAAAAACAAAAAAACCAGGATAGCCAAAAGAATCCTGTACAATAACACAACCTCTGGAGGCATCACGATCCCTGACTTCAAGCTGTACTATAGAGCTACAGTAATAAAAACAGCTTGGTACTGGCATAAAACCCGACATGTGGACCAATGGAATCAAACTGAAGACCCTGACATTAATCCGCACACCTATGAACATATAATTTTTGACAAAGAAGCCAAAACTGTACAATGGAAAAAAGAAAGCATCTTCAACAAATGGTGCTGGCAAAACTGGATATCAACATGTAGAAGGCTGCAAATAGATCCATATCTATCACCGTGCAAAAAACTTAAGTCCAGCTGGGATCCCAGCTGGATCAACAACAGAGAGGGAGAACAAGGAATAGGAGACCATGGTAAATGAAGACCACATGAGAATAGGAAGAAACAAAGTGCTAGAGAGGCCCACAGAAATCCACAAAGATACCCCCACAACAGACTGCTGGCAATGGTCGAGAGACAGTCCGAACTGACCTACTCTGGTGATGGGATGGCCAAACACCCTAATTGTCGTGCTAGAAACCTCATCCAACTACTGAGGGATCTGGATGCAGAGATCCATGACTAGGCCCCGGGTGGATCTCTGGGAGTCCAATTAGCAAGAATGAGGAGGGTTTATATGAGCGAGAATTGTTGAGACCAAGGTTGGGTAAAGCACAGAGACAAATAGCCAAACAAACGGAAACACATGAAATCTGAACCAATGGCTGAGGGGTCACCAACTGGATCAGGCCCTCTGAGTGGGTGAGACAGTTGATTGGCCTGATCTGTTTTGGAGGCATCCAGGCAGTGGGACCGGGTCCTGTGCTCATTGCATGAGTTGGCTGTTTGAAACCTGGGGCCTATGCAGGGTCCCTTGGCTCGGCCTGGGAGGAGGGGACTGGACCTACCTGGACTGAGTCCACCAGGTTGATCTCAGTCTGTGGGGAAGGCTTTGCCCTGGAGGAGATTGGAATGGGGGGCGGGCTGGGGGGAAGGTGAGGGGGGCGGGAGGGGGGAGAACAAGGGAATCTGTGGCTGATATGTAGAACTGAATTATATTGCAAAATAAAAATTAAAAAAAAAACAAAAAAAAAAAAAAAACTTAAGTCCAAGTGGATCAAGGACCTCAACATAAATCCAGCTACTCTGAACCTGCTAGAAGAGAAGGTAGGAAGTAGTCTTGAACACATTGGCATAGAAGACCACTTCCTAAATAGAACACCAGTAGCACAGACACTGAGAGAAACGATCAATCAATGGGACCTCTTGAAACTGAGAAGCTTTTGTAGAGCAAAGGATACGGTCAACAAGGCAAAGCAACAGCCTACAGAATGGGAAAAGATCTTCACCAACCCCACATCTGACAGAGGACTGATATCCAGGATATATAAGGAACTCAAGAAATTAGACATCAAAATGCCCAGCAGTCCAATTAAGAAATGAGCTATAGAACTAAACAGAGAATTCTCAACAGAGGAAACTCAAATGGCTGAAAGACATTTAAGGAATTGCTCAACATCCCTAATCATCAGGGAAATGCAAATCAAAACAACTCTGAGATACCACCTTACGCCTGTCAGAATGGCTAAGATCAAAAACACTGAAGACGCCTTATGCTGGAGAGGATGTGGAGCTAGGGGAACTCTCCTCCACTGCTGGTGGGAATGCAAGCTTGTACAACCACTTTGGAAATCAATATGGCGCTTCCTTAGAAAATTGGGAATCCATCTCCCCCAAGATCCAACTATACCACTCTTGGGCATATACCCAAGGAATGCTCAACCACACCACAAGAGCACTTGTTCAGCTATGTTCATTTCAGCATTGTTTGTAATAGCCAGAACATGGAAACAACCTAGATGCCCTTCAACTGAAGAATGGATAAACAAAATGTGGTACATATACACAATGGAATACTACTCAGCAGAGAAAAACAATGACATCATGAGGTTTGCAGACAAATGGATGGATCTAGAAAAAATCATCCTGAGTGAGGTAACCCAGACTCAGAAAGACAAACATGGTATGTACTCACTCATAGCAGGATACTAGATGTGGAACAAGGATGACTGGACTGCTACTCACATCACCAGGGAGGCTACCTGGAAAACAGGACCCTAAGAAAGACACAGGGATCGCCCAATGACAGAGAAATGGAATGAGATCTACATGAACAGCCTGGACATGAGTGGGGGTAATGAAGGGCGAGGGTCAAGGGAAAGAGAGCTTGGGGGATCGGGAGATCCCAGCTGGATCAACAACAGAGAGGGAGAACAAGGAATAGGAGACCATGGTAAATGAAGACAACATGAGAACAGGAAGAAGCAAAGTGCTAGAGAGGCCCACAGAAATCCACAAAGATACCCCCACAACAGACTACTGGCAATGGTCGAGAGACAGCCCAAACTGACCTACTCTGGTGATGGGGGATGGCCAAGCACCCTAACTGTCGAGCTAGAAACCTCATCCAACTACTGAGGGATCTGGATGCAGAGATCCATGACTAGGCCCCGGGTGGATCTCTGGGAGTCCAATTAGCGAGAATAAGGAGGGTTTATATGAGCGAAAATTGTTGAGACCAAGGTTGGTTAAAGCACAGGGACAAATAGCCAAACGAACGGAAACACATGAAATATGAACCAATGGCTGAGGAGTCACCAACTGGATCAGGCCCTCTGAGTGGGTGAGACAGTTGACTGGCCTGATCTGTTTTGGAGGCATCCAGGCAGTGGGACCGGGTCCTGTGTTCATTGCATGAGTCAGCTGTTTGAAACCTGGGGCCTATGCAGGGTCGCTTGGCTCGGCCTGGGAGGAGGGGACTGGACCTACCTGGACTGAGTCTACCAGCTGATCTCAGTCTGTGGGGAAGGCTTTGCCCTGGAGAAGATGGGAATGGGGGGCGGGCTGGGGGGAAGGTGAGGGGGGCAGGAGGGGAGAGAACAAGGGAATCCATGGCTGATAGGTAGAACTGAATTGTATTGCAAAATAAAAATTAAAAAAAAATAAAATAAAATAAATAAAATTCAAATTCTAAAAAAATAAATAAATAAATAAATAAAATAAAATTTAATATCAGCTGAGGTATAGCACACTGATAGATCATCTGCTTAGCATACAAAGTCCAGCATTTATTGGCTGGCAATGTAACACACACACACACACACACACACACACACACACACACACACACAGGGTGGGGTGGACTAAATTACAGAAGCATTACTTCAATCATAACAATTTTAGGATTTTAAAAGGAGTTGCTTTCTAATGACAAAGATTGAGGGAGTTCTATGTTCAACTAAAGAGTTACAGAGCAAATACATCTACTTATGGAGTTTTAAAATCCCTAAACTACAAATAATTTCTCCTTTATCTATAAGGCGTGAAAAATCCCAACAGAACTCGAGTTTCTACTTGGCCCTATTGTCAAAATGATTAGCTGAAGTCTTTAGAGGGTTGTTATTAAATGTACTGAGGAGTCTGTGAATGCAACAGTATTTCAGAGTACTTTTCTCCTGGCTTAACTCTGACATGAACAATAGGAGTCTACAAACACCAGAAAGACATATGTGTCTCTATGATATAACAAGCTATTCCTTGGGTTCAGCTTGTGTTACTCAAGGAGGTGGTCACTGCCAAGTTAGGAGCTATGCATAAGAAGTCAAAATCCCCCAAACTCCTGGGTCTGTATAGACTATTGTGACACTCCAAGGCTGACACAGGCCTCAACAAAAAGAAAAAAAAAGAAAGAAAAATTTCCAAAGCCTGTGTGAACCTTGCTGAGCTGGCACCCACGATACATGCACATTCAGCAAGATGTGATGTCACCTTTAGGGATTTGTGTCTGCACTTCTGAAAATAATTGAAAAATAACAAGTCCCTTATGGAAAACCGAACATCAATTTGGCCAGTCGTGAAAGTCTTCAATGTATATCACACTTTCTAAATTGAAATTTCTCATTAGAAGATGATCAGATATTATGACCAGTGTGGTGGCCATGGGTAAAGTATGTGTAGCCAAGCCTGACAATCTGCGTTTGATTCCCAGGACCTGCACAGTTGAAGGAGAGAACTGAGTCCCTAAAGTTGTCTTCTGACCTCCACGCACGCACACACACACACACACACACACACACACACACACACACACACGGGAGAGAGAGAGAAATACAAAGCCATTCTCTATTAATTTATCACATTCCAGTTCTGAAAATGTCTTTGGCTAAAACTACAGATTTTGTCAGTGTCATAAAAATATATCTTTACAAATTATAAAATTCATTTTCTATCTTTTTGCATTCATCTTACTTTCTTTGTCAAGTAAAAGTATTAAAAAGAGGTGAAATTATTGCCATTTAAAATTCAATATCCTATGAGCACATGAAAACATCCTTTCAAGTTAACTCAAGGTCTCAGACTTGTGCTACAGACATCAAAACACTATCTCTAAGTAATCATTGCAATCTCTGATTTACCATGTATTCAGGAAACTTGTAAGGCCAAGAGAATAAACCATGATTCAAACTTCTCATCCTATTTCTTTTGTATGTTCGTGTAGGGTTAGGGTAACACGTGTAAATGTATACTTGCGCACCTGTGTGCATGTGGAGGCCAGCACAGGGTGTTTTACTTTACGTAGTACCTGTCTTGCTTTTTGAGACACATTCCCTTATTTGCTTTCTGATTAGGCAAAGATAACTAGCCAGTGTGCCTCGGGGTTCTATCTAACTCTGCCTCCCCAGTGCTGGGATTACAAGCATGTGACAGAATGCCTTCATAAATGGAGTTTGGGGCTTGACCTTAAGTCCTTACGTTTGTAAAGCAAGCACTCATTTATTTATTTATTTTTATTTTTATTTTTTTAGCTGAGCCATCTCCATAGCCCTCTTTTCTGCTTTCTTAGGGGGAAGAGTGGTTTCCCCCTTGAGTGTCTCTGAAAGACTTCCATCATCTTTTCCAGTGGGTGATCAGATCAGGTCCAGGTCTACAGGCTTGCTGCTATACTGCATTCAGATGATAAACCACAGCTCTGGGAATACTCTAAACAGGTGTATTCATGCACTTATTTAGGTTCTGGACATTGGATCCTCTACATTCATTAATGTTGAATTTGGATGGTGGAGAAATATCTCCCATAATCAATATATGTATATATATATATATATATATATATATATATATATATATATATATATAGAGAGAGAGAGAGAGAGAGAGAGAGAGAGAGAGAGAGAGAGAGAGAGGTAGAGAGAGAGAACATTCTCAAGCTATCATGAAGAAAAGTGCATTTTTTTCCTGAGAAGAGCTTTCCCTCCCAATTCAAAGCAGAGCAAAGACAGACATTAACAATATTCAGTTCATCTAAGCAGCCTTACCTGTTTCCAAATGTGTACATCAATCTGTCAGATTCTATGATTTCCCAAAGTACAAATCACATTGTATAATTAAAAGTCTTCCATCAAACTACTATGACTGCTCATCAATGTACATTAGTGCTTTCTAATTGAGACAGAATCTCACCAAGGTGGTAAAATCACTCTGACAGATTAACATCACAACCTTATTTTCTAAAAATGTGTCGAAGTTCACTGATAGCATTGAGAATTCATCTGCACTGGTAATGAATAACATAATTTACCTCATGAGTATAGCTACACACATATATTAAGGAGGATGCAGATAGTAAGTAAGAAAGAAAGGAATTGAATTCAGGAAATTCGTTGTGTCTCTAAGGCTTTCAATACTGCATTGACAATTTGAAGATTTTACCTAGAAAATATATTTTTTAAATGGATTTATTCCAGATCAGAAAGATAGATCAGCCAATAAAGGGGCCTGTAACAGATCTGATCACCTGAGCCCAGTCTCCAGCTCTACATGGTAGAGACAACCAATTCTTCCAAGTTGTTCCATATGCGTACTGTGGCATGTGTACACCATCCATACAACACGTACTTTCACATAAAATAAATGAACAGAATATAATAAAAGTAGATTTATTCTGTTCAAGTTGATAAACATTGCAGAGAAGAATTGACAAAGTTCTTGGTGTCTTTCCTTCCTTTACAGTGTGTATGTGTGTGTGTGTACTCACTTGTAAGAATGTGTGTGTGTGCTTTCTGTGCGTGTAAGCTTGTAGTCCTAGCCACCCCAATTGCTGAGGCAGAAAAATCACTTAAAATGCCACCTTCAAGACCAGGCTGGGCAGCATGGTGAGCTGATGTGAGGGTTTAAAGGCGACATGAAGAAACAGTTCAATAAATATTAAAGAGAAAATAGTTAAGGAAAATAACCACTCAAGTGATGCCCAAGAAAACACCCAAATGAGGCTGATGGAAGTGATAAAGACAATGCAGGACTTGAGAACAGAACTGAATAAGAGACAGGAGCACTGAATAAAACTCAAGTGGAAATGAAGATAAATTTCAAAAGTCCATTATCTCAACTAGAAAATGCCAAGGGAAGCCTTACAAGAATTAAGTAGAAGACAGACTATCGGAAATCAAAGACAAAATAAACAAGATATATGAAAAAAATTTAAAAAACACACACACAGGAAAGGAACATAGAAGAAATATGGGACACCATGAGAAAATCAAACTTTGGAATTATAGGCACAGATGAAGAAGTAAATGTCATAGACCAGGTCGTCAGCACAATCATAGAAGAGAATGTGCCTAAACTGAAGAAGGAAACACCTCTACAAATACAAGAAGCACACAGAACATCAAATAGACAAGAGCAGAAAAGAAAATCCCTGCAGAATACCACAGGTATAACACTAAATATACATAACAAAGAAAGTATATTGAAATCTGCGAAAGAAAATAATCCACAAGTCACATATCAAAGTAAACCCATTAGAATAACACCAGATTTCTCATTGGAAATTTTGAAAGCCCAAAGAAACTAGAGAGCATGTCTTCCAAGTCCAAAAAGGCTATGGTGGCCCAGCTAGACTAATATACACTGCAAAATTATTCACCATAATTGAAAGAGAAAGAAAAAATTTCTGCTATGTAAACAAACAGCATTAAAATTTATACAAAACAAACTAAATCTCCATGTGATACCCATACCCAACACTGCTTGGGTAAGGAACCTGAGACTAGGTAGCTCAGAGACCTAGGATACAATCAAATAATACCGATCTAAAAAAAAAATGCAGTTATAAAATGACTCCTAATGGTATTCTGCTATACTCATAGATCCGTGCATTGCTCAGACGTCATCATAGAAGCTTCCTCCTGTAGCAGATGGGAACAAATACAGAGACCTATAGCCAGATAATATACAGAGAGTGAGAGACCTTGGCATACTCAGCCATAAATGGGATGTCTCAATCTAATATCTCCCCTCAGAGCTCAGGGATCCTGGCAGAAGAGGAGACCAAGAGTTAAGAGTCAGAGGGGGTGGAGGACACCAAGGAAACAAGCCCTCTAAATCAACATGGGGGAAGCTCAGATGAACTCACTGAGACCGAAGCAGCAAGCACAGGGCCTGGAGAGGTCTGCACCAGGACCTCTGCAGAGATACTATGATTTCCAGTTTAGTGTTTTTATGGGGTTCATGAGTATGCCAATGAGTGGATCTCTGATTCTTGTCCCCTATCTTGGAAACTTTTCCTTCTGTTGATTTGTCTTGTCCAACTTTGATGTGATAGTTTTCGTTTCATCTTATTACAATTTCTGTTATTTTTTTAAAAGTGAATGAGTAAGTGAATCAATGAATAAATGGATGAATGAATGCATGAATGAAAACCTAGTGACTAGGATGAAGGTTAACAACTGAACTGCCAATTACTTGCTGGGAGAGGGAACATCAGTTTTCTCCAGTAGAGTAACACTGGGTATATCAACCACCTCGGGATAGATCTCACGTTTAGGAGTAATGAGTAGTTGACCAACATACAATGGGTTCCACGGTTTTGGGTATGTTGCTTTTATTTGGTTACAGTTTGGTGGAGTTTTATTTGTCTGTTTGGTTTTTGGGTGTAGTTTTGTTTTGTGTTTGTTTGATTATTTTGGGGGTTTGGTTGTTGTATTAGATTTTGATTGGCTGTTGTTTTCTGTAGTGGTCTCTGTCTGCTAAGATCTGGTATGATAATCTCTCCAACATTGTTCTTTTTGTTATGGGTTGTTTTGACTATCTGGGGTCTTTGTGATTCCATACCAATTTTAATTTCATGTGAAGAATGAGGTGGGGATTTCAATTGGAATTCCACTAAAGAAATAAATAGCTTTTGGTAAAATGGTCATTTTCACAATATTTATTCTTCCAATCCATGAGCATTGGATGTCTTTCCACTATCTAGTATTTTTCTCTATCTTTTTCATCATCAGAGGTTTAAATTAAATATTTCACTGTAGAGGTCTTTCATTTCCTTAGTTAGGTTTCTTTCCATATATTTTATTTTCTTTCAGGTCATTGTGAATTAAGTGTCCATGAGCCCTGTCCCAGTGGATATGCCTACAAAATACTCCAGAACCTAAAGCTCAGAGAACTTTGTGATTAAGAGGGCAGAAAGATTGTAAGAGCCAGAGGATCAGGGAGTTTGCTGTAAGAGCATATCTCCTAGTGACATCAAAAGCTATGTTTGTAACATCTTACCAACACACTGCCCAAGTAGGAGCTGAGCAAAAATGACACCAACAAAAAAACTGGATGGGGACAATCCCACTGGCCTCAATCCTACACAAAGAACTACAGACAGCGGAGGAGAGCTGAGGGTAGAAGTGGTCCTCCCCAGGAAGACTACACTAATTGATTGTCCAGTGCCAAAGGTCAAACCTGAGAACATAACTACAAGTAACATTTGTGGACCGCATAGGTTATATTTAGGAATATATATGAATAGACAAATAC
This sequence comes from Peromyscus eremicus, assembly GCF_949786415.1. Taxonomy (NCBI): domain Eukaryota; kingdom Metazoa; phylum Chordata; class Mammalia; order Rodentia; family Cricetidae; genus Peromyscus; species Peromyscus eremicus. The sequence continues at coordinate 69,492,649 of NC_081431.1, forward strand.
ATATATGCATGCAATAACAATTAATGAAAAAAAGAGGCCATAAATTTGAAAAAGATTGTGAAGGGCTAAATGGGAGGGTTTGGAAGGAGAAAAGGGACGGGAGGAACATGGTAATTAAATTACAATCTCATAAATTAAAAAAAAAAAGAAATATTTTTTGGAATTTGATTATGTTTGCCTTGAATTTATAGGTTAATTTTAGAAGACTTTATATCTTTGTACTATAGAAACTTCTCAACTAGAAAATTAGTATGTGTTTCTACTGATTTGCGTGTTGATTAATGCCTATTTTTAAATAAAGTTTCTTGTACAAAAAAGATAAATTACAGCGCCATAGTAATTAAAATGATATGGTACTGGCACAAAATGGAATTGTACAAAGATAGGACAAAATTAAAGACCCAAACATGAGTACATGTCACTTCAGCCCTTTGATATTTGACAAAGATGTTGAAAACATAAGCTGGAAAAAAGAAAGCATCTTCAACAGATGGTGCTAGAAAAACTGGATGTCTGCATGCAGAAGAATGAAAATAGACACACACACACACACACACACACACACACACACACACACACATACACACACACATCACCTTGCACAAAAACTAACTGAATAAATTAAAAATCCAAACCTGAAACCTGAAATGCTGAAACCTCTGGAAGAAAAAATAGGCAGTATCCTCCATGACACAGGTACAGAAAAGAACTTTTTGAATAGGACTCCATTTGCCCAAGAATAAAGGCCAACAATTGACAAGTGGGACTTTATAAAACCAAAAAGCTTCTTCACAGATAAAAAAATAATCAATGAGGTTAAAAGGAAGGCAACAAAATGGGAAAGAATCTTTGCTAGCTATACATCTGGCAGGAGATTAGTATCCATGATACTAATAATAAATAATAATAAAAATAAATAATAATAAAAAAATAATCAATGAGGTTAAAAGGAAGGCAACAAAATGGGAAAGAATCTTTGCTAGCTATACATCTGGCAGGAGATTAGTATCCATGATACATAAAGAACTCAAATTTTTTTTTAAAAAGGCCCATTTTAAAACTGGGCCTAGAATATGAACAGAGAATTCACAGAAGGAAAAAAAATGGCTAAGAAATATCTTTTGAAAAAAGTGGGTTTTTTTATGTAGCAAAATGTAAATCAAAACAACTTTGCCATTCCATTCTACTCAGTCAAGATGACAAAAATAACAGAAGAAATGGCACCAAATGCTGAGTGGGGAACAGAAAACAAGGAATCCTCATTACTGTTCTTGGGATTGCAAAGCTGTCCCGTCATTATGTAAATCAATGTGAGTAATTCTCAAAAGCCTAAAACTAAACCTTCCATATGACCCAGCTATACCACTCCTTGGCATATGACCAAAAGACTTGACATCCCATTCCACAGATGCAGTCTCAGCCACGTTCATTGTTGCTCTATTCACAATGTCTAGCAAATGTCTTACAACTGAGGAATGGATAGTGAAAATGTGGTCCATGTACACTATGGAATACTATTCAGCTGTAAAGAAAAATGAAACCATGAATTTTGCAGGTAATTGATGGAACTAGAAAGACCATATTGAATCTTCACAGACTAAGAAAGAAAAAGTTCACATTCCCATCTGAGGTTCCTAGCTCCAAATATTCAGATGTGAGTATATATCCCACAGTAACTTCAAAATCCAGAAAATTAAAAAGGGACCATTTACAGGGCAAGGGGAAATGGAGAGTGAAATAGCAGGGTACAGTGGTCTGACCTGAGAAATATGGCAAAGGGTGAGATTTAATTAGGGAGGGAAATAAATGCAGAAGAAGAGAGAAGTATAAAACAACAGTAAGGATTTCTGAAAAAAGACATAGGAATCATACTATTAACTATCCACTTTAGAAACACTATAACACATAAAAATCTGAGTACAAATGTACAATATAGATTAAATGAAATTTTCTCCTCTGTGTTGGTATTACTCCCATTAGAGCCAAAAACCACCTAAGAAAATTCCCAACACCAGGTATGAGAAGTCCTTTTTTGAATTGTTGGTCAGGGTTGTCAAAAAACAAACAAACAAACAAACAAACAAAAAAAACATCCAAAACATTATAGGCTACTACTATTGCCATTGGTTACCACCCGAGGTGGAAGGTAAGATCCTTTTACTGAAGACACTATGCACTTTAGACACAGGGCTACGAGATCCCTGTGCTAGAACTGACGTTAATGCCTCATCTCCAAGGAGAAGTTTTCATGGTATCAAAATGTGGTATGCAAGCTTCTAAAGGATGGAAGCAATCAAGAGTTCTACCTAGCTCTGGTACCTGTGAACCACAACAACTGGCTTGGCAAGATAACCCTACAGGTACATAATGCAAACATATCTTGGTGGTAACCAGGTGTTCTCTAATTGTACTTAAGACCCACTCAACAAGAGGGAGCAATACCTGTCATCAGAAACCTAGCCAACAAGTCATAGATCTTGAAGAACCTACAACCATCATTTTACTAAACCAGTGTGATCTCTAATGACACCTGAAACATTTGTCTTTGTACTCCCAGAATATAGTCTTATCCATTCACCAAGGAAACTTCTCTTTGTAACAGACAGAGATCATTACAGAAAAACTACAACTAATTTAAATGCAGAGTTGTACAGGCCAGACCCAATGGATGCATCTACTAAGCCCTTCCTTACCTAAGGCTCAGAGAACACTGAGGAAGGGCAGGGTGGAAAGATTATAAGAGCCAGAGGATCAAGGAGTCTGCTGTGAGATTGTGTCCCCTGGTAAAGTCAGAAGCTACACCCCCAAAGTCTCACCCACATGACTTCTCAGACATGAGCTGGACAAGGACAACACTGATTGACATGCCAAAGTGGAGGGGGGAAGACTACAAGGTCTCAACCCTACAAAAGAACTACAGATAACTAAAAAATGCTGAGAGTTGGAGAAGTAGTCATCTCCAGGGAAAAGTACAACAATTTGCTATTCAATCTAAATGGTCAGCTCTGAAAACATACATAACATTATACAGATTGATAAGGATATATATATATATATATATATATATACATATATATGTGTGTGTGTGTGTGTGTGTGTGTGTGTGTGTGTGTGTAAGAACAATTCATGTAAAAAGGGGATCATAAATGTGAAAGAGAAGAGGGTTATATGAGATAATTTGGAGGGAGGAAAGAGAGGGGGAAATGAAATTATTTTATAATCTCAAATATAAACAATAAAAAATAAAATTTTTCTAGTGTTTATAATTTCAATAAGTATGAATGATGTTTAAATTTGGACACCACATGCATTCAATTTGTAAGACTAAAATGACATTAGTAAAATTGTTTTACATGTGCAATATAGACTTATTGTGAACAGTGTGTTAGTACTGGTGGGGGATAGCAACAGTGGGGTGACTGTATATGGAGAGAGGCAGAGAAAAGAAAGAAAGTTTTAAACATTAAATAAGGGTATCTACTCTGTGTCTAACGGCTACTGCTAATCTGTCTGAGTAAGGTCAATGGCTTAAAAGATGTTTTTGAAATTTTCATTTTATTATTTTTAATCACATGTACGTGTACATGTGTGCACGTACATGTGAGAGCAGATGTCCACAAATGCCACCAGAAGCCAATGGATGCCTGGAGCTGAAGTTACACGGGTTGTGAGCTGCTTGATATGGGTACTGGGAATCTTACTCAGTTCCCCTACAGGAAGTCCTCTTAACCACTGAGCTTTCTCTCCAGCTGCCTTAAAATATTTTTTTATGGGCCGAGTGTTGGTGGCACACACCTTTAGTCCCAGCACTTGGGAGGCAGAGGCAGGTGGATCTCTGTGAGTTCCAGGCCAGCCTGGGCTACAGAGTGAGTTCCAGGAAAGGCTCCAAAGCTACACAGAGAAACCCTGTCTCAAAAAAACATATCTATATCTATATCTATCTATCTATCTATCTATCTATCTATCTATCTATCTATCTATCTATCTATCTATCTGTTAATGTGTGCCTTTTATTGCTGTTACTATTATCTTCCTCACAGCTGAGAAATGCATTTGTTATGTCTTAATATTTACGAAGAAGTCAAGGAAATGCTGTTGATGTGGCTGCTTGTGTAGCATGAGCATTCCATTTGATATTCATCGGAACTTCCCTTCCAGGGTTTGATCAGCATAAAATTCCTGATATGAATGATACTTCCAGAGGACTCAACTGAGATACATGTCACCATTGTTCTGTGGCTTCAAAGATTTCTTATTATTTTGATTAGCATGCATTTTTTTCTTATTTTTTTAACTAATGGGGGCTCAGGCTTTGTTTCTGTATGTGTATTCGGTGCTCATGGAACAATCCAATCTCTCTTGCCTGTGCCTTCCTGAAATACAAAATTGAAGGGAATATCTGAATTACCACCAAGGCGAATATCAAGGATCCTTGATGAAATTCCAATGCCAATAAGCATGGAAAAATTATTTTGTGTTACGAGGGAGATGTCTCAGTGGGTAAATCACTTACTCTGCAAGCATGAGGACCTGAGTTCAGATCCCAAGTACCTTTGTAAATACTGGATTAACATGCTGGAGGCTACAGAGGCTTAGAGAGGGGCTTCCCAGAGCATGCTGGATATCTGGATCAATCAAGTAAGTGAGCTTTGTGATCAAGCTAGAGATCCTGCCTCAATATATAATGTGAAGACTGATTAGGAAAGGCATCCTGTGTCAACCTCTGGTATTGATATGTGTGCATGTGCACATACATCCCTCCTCAAATATGCCCATATGCATGTGAACACACATATACACATTCATGAATAACACACACACACAGGAGCATGTGTGCACAAAAAGATACTTTTAAAAGAGTTTATTTTTATATGTGTATATGAATGCAATGCCTGTGGGTCCCAGTAAAGGACATAAGATACCTGGAGTTGGCATTACAAGTGGCTAAGTGCCACATGACATGGATGCTGGGAACTGAAGTCAGGTCCTTTCTAAGAACAGTACATGCTCTTAACTCCTAAGCCGTGTCTCCCGCCCATAATAAGGGTGTTTAGCGATAAATAATTAAAGAAAAAAGTGCTCTGTGATCCTTCTGTTCTCAGACAAAAATCTCTCCTATTCTCTTAGTCTCTGCTAGGGCATTTATCTCCCAGACAAAGAGGCATGCACTGAACAGCTTGCCAGACCATCATATTTCGTTTTGGGATTCTCTTAATTGCTGTTGACTGGTGGCACCAACCCAGAGAAATCTATGTGACTATGGTAGGAGAGGGGAGCAAAAGAGCCTCTGATGTTCTGACCCTCTGGGGAACCATGGCTTTGTGAGGAGCAAGCTGAGCTTCTCCATAAAGGGAGTAGTGCAGGCTCTATCCAGCTCAGCTCCCTTAGCACAGTGTTTGCCTGCCAAGGAAAAGCTTCCTGCTACACTTCCTATGATTTCATCTCGTGTGCTTAAACTTCACATCTGGTAGCAGACTGCAAGCTTTTCAACCTCTGCCCAGATTTTTTTTTTTTCTAGAGAAAAAAAAAATGGTGGAGGTGGGGAGGAGTATTAACCACCTAATTCAAACTAATATTATCACCTTTTACAGAACTAATGAGATGCTATAATTGCCAACCTGCATACCTGTTTCTCTGGGAGTGCGTTTCAAAGGTGTACGAATTAGCCACTGCCAGGTTCATAAATAGCGTGTGACAACTTTAATTCCAACAGCATGTTTAATCAGCAGCAACAGATGGAAGTGTGCCTGGTGGTAAGTCACCCCCTTCCCAGCTCCTGATAGCAGGTTTGTCCCACTGGCTCCAAGTCATAAACTATTTAGCATAGCAAGCACTAAATTACCGGTAGTGTTCTCAGTCTTTTTAATCCGAGTCTCCCCACCCCCAGAATAATTATCACCACTGACACAAATGGAGTACCCCCTGTATACTCGACTCAGTAATTTTTTGAACATAAGCCTCTAAACTGCCTCTCAAAGGATTTCAAAGCTCCTACTTTATTATTTTCCAGGTGAGGGAATTGCGCCTAAAAGCCATCCCAATGTGACTCAGGTTTCACAGTTTGTGAGCAGCAGGGATTCAGCTCTTTGGTTCCTGGCACCCATGCTGAGTAATTGTGTTCAACTATAATAAAAGCCATTTTTTTTGTGGATCTATCTTTGTGTGTGGCTGTTTACTGCAGTGACTTGGCATTTGCTAACCAAGTGATGCTATTTTGTGAATCTCATGGCTTTTGGACACAGTTTTTTAACTTTACTCATCACCAGAGCCATTCGGAAAAATAGAGAGCAGGAGCCATCTGCTTGGTTCCTTCCATTATTCAGCAGACATGGAAGAACTCAGTCAACTTGCCCAGCTTTGACTCTACACTCTTGGTCTCAAATAACAACCCTTTACTATGTTCTGTAACTCTCTCCATGAAATGACATCTGCCCCATTGGTCATGTCTTCACCAACTCTCCCCTAAATATGACAGACTGTGACCCCATAAGCCATTCTGATCAAAGTCTTTGTTACTCTTGAACAGAGGCTATCTGTCAGGCTCTGGGCTCCATATCTAAGCTTTCCAAACCTTAATACAGCAAATTGCACACAGTGAATGGAGGCTGAATATCAGGAGTTTGGTGCCTAGTCTTTCCCAGCCAAAACAACCAGTATCTTTCACCTTTACTTTTAGTCAGTATAAATTAGTCACATCTTGTTCTACAATTTACAAACCCCAAAAGGTTTTACAATTGTGTGGAATAGTGCAATTATTTTGGGAACATAAGCAATACAAGACAGTAGTTGTGGACTGAGGAGACAGCCCAGTCAGTGTTATAGTTTGCTTCTCTGTTCCTGTGGTAAACACCATGACCAGATGCAAGTTGAGGAGCAAAGGGTTTGTTTCATCTAAGGCTGCAGTTCCACACCGAGGGACATCAGAGCAGGAAGACAAGTCAGAGACCTAGAGGAAGGAACCACTGAGAAATGGCTTGCTCAGCTAGCTTTTTAGAAAGGCCAGACCCAACTGCCTAGTGATGGTGCCACCCACAATAGGCTGGACTCTACCTCGTCAACCATCAATCAAAACAAGTCCCCACAGACATGCCTACCAGCTGATGAAGGCAACTTTTTACTTGAGATTCCTTCTGGGATTTACCTGAGATTCCCAGGTAACTCTAGTTTGGGTCAAGTTTATAACAAAAATTACCCAGCACACTCAGAAAAATGATTGCGTTGCCATCAGATGTCCCTTTAATATTTTCTGAAGGAAAGACATTATATGACTTCAGTCCTCAGAATCTATGTGAACGCCAGGTATGGTATGATGCATTCTTATAATCCCTAGAGTATGGAGGCAAACACAGGCTGGCCTCTGGGGCACACTGACTAGTCAGCCTTGCCAATAGTGAAACTGAAGCCCAAGTGATACACCATCTCGGAAAAAAAAAAGAAAAAAGATAAAAAAAGAAGGACAACATCTAAGTATGAGAGCCCAGGTTGACTTTTGGCCTCCACATGCATGCTACACAGACATATATAAACATACACACACACACACACACACACACACACACACACACACACACACACACACAAGAATAAACAAACAAATCATCCATCTATGTCCAGATCACTCTCAGTTCTTCAACATCCTGAAATAGTATCTACACATCCATCCTAGTGCCTTTCCATCTAACTCTCATGCTGAGTCATTGGTGAGACACAGACTATAGAATTTCAAGTACAGGATGCCCCTTTAATATTTTCTGAAGGAATGACATTATGTGTATTTTCAAGGCTTACACTTTGGGCAAATTGCTCACAGTCATGGTTCCATAGGCTCAGAGTCTGATCTGCAAAAGTTTTGACCCCAGCACAGTTCTGAAGCATGTTTTGCCCTTTGTAATTTCTATTGTGCTGTTTTTGAGAAATGACAGCGGAGATGTGATCAGAACTGATCCCTCACTCATTTCTTTGTAATTAACCCCAGGGAGACCTTTATCCATTCTGGAAATACTTAAATATATAGCTGTCTCATGGTATAATAAACAGCTCTAGAGTAAAAAAAAGAATGAAATAATTTTATTAATTCCTCAAATATTTTTGGCTTTTTTTCTCCTTCACATCATTTTACATGGCCGTTCTAAGAAGCCTTGGTTTATTTCCTGGTCTTCATACTTTGGTCAAATTCTTTAAAACATGTACACACACACACACACACACACACACACACAGACAGACATAAACACACAAACATACTATAGCAATGCTATTACCAAGGAGACTTTAGAGATTCTTTATTTACTAACATGCATTGCCTTTCAAATAGATTCATCCACCTCTGACCATGTACATAGTATGAATGTTATATGCATGTAAATAATTTGAATCATGAATAGTCAAATAGATAATGTTAATAATATAAAAGAAAGATAATTTTATGTGTGTGTAGTACTAAAGATTCAATCCTGGGACCTTGCACATGCTAGGCAAGCATCTGACCACTGAGATATAACCCTGCTCCATTTTTTACTTTTTATTTTGAGACAGGACCTCACTGAGTAACCTAGGCTGTCCTTTAGTTTGTGATTGACTTGCCTCAGCTCCCTCAATCTCTGGGATTATAAACTTGTGCCGCCAAGCCTGGCTCTCAGTGGTAATTTTGTGGAGGCAGACATGCATGCATGTGCATGCCCAGGTTTAAGTGTGTGACCATGTGTGTAGAGAACATTGATCAACCACAGATATCATTTCTTAGGTGCTGTCTACCTTCTGTTCTGACTTGAAATTCACCGACTAGACTGGGCTGGTTGACTGAGCTCCAGGGATTCACCTGTCTGTGCTGCCCTATCATTGGAGATACAAGTGTGTACGACCATGTCCAGCCTTTTCAGTGGGTTCTTGGAGCTCAAGTTCAGATCTTCATGACTGTACAGCAAGCTAACTTAGCTGATGGATAATGTACCCCATAATGGAAATATTCTTTTCTTTAAGGTAGATCTCTCTCCAAATTTAACATTTGCTTCGTGTGTGTGTGTGTGTGTGTGTGTGTGTGTGTGTGTGTGTGTGTGTGTGTGGTCTCCTGTCCAAGTTCTAAGCAGGTCTGATCCTTCCTGGTTTCTTAGAACAAGTGTCTTTGAGGTGTTATGACAGCAGCCTCTCTGACTTCAGAGGATAAGTTGGCTCCCACATGCTTCTCTTCACCTGTTCTACTGAATAATACAGATCCATGTGTTGACCTCAAAGCTACCCAGAATGGCTCGTGCCTTACAACACACAAAATGCAAAGCTGCACTCATGCACTCACTGTATGATGCACTCTGTCTACTTTTTCTCCTTTTCTGTGTTAGCACCACATCCTTGTTTGAATCCTTACCACTGCATTGCTGGGTTGTTGTTTTTTTTGACAACATACTAGAGCTCTACCCAGAGAATGGCTACTTTTATCTCTTATACTGAGATAATTAGCTTCAATCTCAGAAGATGACATACCATCTTGCTATTTCTTCAAATCCTAGACAGACACTCAATTTCCGATTTTATGACGCTCTGACTCCATGACTTTGAAAAATCACCATTAAAAGTTAAAGTGATACTTTTCTATGAAAAGTAGCACACATTTTCTATTGGTAGGAACGAGTTTCTTAAAAGCTAATTCAAGTCATTGCATTTGAGTGGTGGAGGTATCTTCATCTCGACACAATGTCTTAAAACATGTATATCAAAACACACAGGCACACACACACACACACACACACACACACACACACACACACACACGGGTATACACACACACAGGCACAGGCACACACATACACATATACATGTAATAAAATGTCCCTACTTGGAATGGAATGAAGACAAAATTGAAGGTGTTTACCTCTTTTATCCATGTTGGCAAATTGAGCCATCAGGGAAAGATTTACAAACACAGAATCAATTCCATAACTATTTTATTAGTATAAAGCGGCTTTCTGATATGTGAAACTCTAAACTCTGTATAAAATTTCCTCAAGGAAATTGTTTAAATCCCATGGAAATGTATGTAAAACTAAGAGTGGTATGTAAGAACAAAAGGCAAGGGATAACAAGGTATTGTGGGGTCTTATCCTGCTGCTGTGAGAAAACGGATGCTAAAGTGACTTATGGGAGAAAAGGGGTGTTTTGTCTTGCAGTTCAAGGGGATAATCCATCATCACAGGGAAGTTAACAGGATAGGAGATCCAAACAGCTGATCTCATCCTCTCTACGATCAAGGAACAGAGAACACTGAAGGCATGCCACATCTCATCCCCCTTCTCTATTTATAAGGTCCAGGATCGCAGCTAGGAAAGTGTGCAGCCCAGACTGGGTGGGTTGTTCAGCCTCAGTCAATGCAATTCAGATAACCCTCCACAGGCTTATCCAGAGAACCGTCTCCCAGGTGATTTTTGTCAAGTTGATCATAGTAAACATTATAAAGGTAAGCACTTTCCAAATGAGGTGTCTCATCAGCTCTACAACTGCTATTTTAACAGCAAACTTTGGTTAATTATAGTTGCAATGCCCTTTTACATGGGCATTAGTCAATGATGTGGGTGGTCTAACTAACTTGCACAGAGGTGATTTACCAAACTGGGGGAAATGTATATGTGAACACTGAAATTGCAGTAGGGTAAGAGCCTAATGAGCCATGCAAAATCAGGAGTAAGATGTGTACTAGAAATTACAGTAGCGATATCCATGTTTAATTATGGGTTATTTGAAGGTTAAATATATGTTTGTTCAAAACATCTGTAGAATTCTGGGAAATCAAGGCTGATGTTAATCTATGACCTGGTTTTTCTTTTAACTGAATTTAGGAAAGGAAATCTGTAGCATTAATCAAAAGTGAAATGGAAAGCCAATGAGATGGCTTAGTGGGTACAGTGCATGGCACATAAATCCGAGGACCCAAATTCAGATCTTTAACACTCGAATAAAGCCAGATGTGGTAGCATAGTCTGTACTTCGGGACTCCTATGGTTAGATGGAAGCTCATTGGCCACCTAACCTGGCATACTCGGAAAAATCAGAGACCCTCTCTCAACCAAGGTGGAAGTCAAGAATTGATACCTGAGTTTGTTCTCTTTTTCTCTGTCTCTGTCTGCCTGTCTGTCTGTCTATCTCTCTGTCTATATATAACCTATCTATCTCTGTCTCTGTGTCTGTCTCTCAATACACACACATAGGAAAACAATTTTAAGAAGTAAAGTGGAATTCCTAACCTTATCTCACTGTGTGGCTGCTTTGCCAATGTGCTGGTGAGTCTCGAGCAGTGCTGTTCTTCCTGTGATATCTATCACCTTTGCTTTGTTAGAGATCATTCTCATACATAGTAATAAATAAACTTGTCACCAGACCAGCCATCCCAGGCAGGTCCCAGTGTTATTATCATTGACATTGACATGCCCCCTTTATTAAGAATAATAACATAATTAAAAAGTAGTGTACTAATAAATTTTAAACCGTTTCAGTTTTACGTTATGATAATCTAAGCCTAAGTCATCAAAATCAAATCTCCCAAAGGAAATCAGACTTCTGGAACATTACTTCACTTACCTTAGGTGGTAGTGCTTTGTGGGGGAACACTGGGATTGGAAACACAGTGCGAATTTGCATTCCAATAGGATTAATCAGAAAGTGATGAAGCAATTCTAGTTCATTATCATCATATGAATATATATGCATATTGACTTAATCATTGTATTTGTTACCTTTGCTGTTGCAATGATAAAATACCCTGACAAAGGGAACTTTCGGGACATTTTTTTAATAGTTTGCAGTTTGATATGGGATCATTCCATGGTGGTGAGGAAGACATGGTAGCCGGCATGGAAGGCATGGTAACAGGAGCAGGAGGCCAGCAGCCACATGGAAACTGCAGGCAGGAAACGAAGAGTGGACAGGGAGTCTCACAGTGTTATCAGACCTCAAGGCCCACTCCCAGGGACCCCCTCCCTCCCACAGGCTTCACCTCCTAAAGGTTCCATAAAAGGCCCAGACAGCAACACCTTCTGGAGACGAAGGGCTCAAACACATGGGCCTGCCAGGAACACTTCACCTCCAAACCGTAACGATAATTTCTGGGTTTTCTACATTAATTTTCATTTTATATTTTTGTCATTTTTTCTGTAAATACCCCACTGCAAAACAGAATAACTACATCGGGTGAAGTGGTGTCAAGATACATTAGGCAGGTCTTATTTATTCTAAAAGCTCACCTAAAACACCTTCATCAAACAGATGGAAAGAATTACCTAGAAGTAATTTCTGGACTTGTTTACCATGCACCATGTTCAGTTTTATTGTTATTCTCATAACATGTAATAAAATAACCCAACACGTGTCACATTATGTTAGTGAATAATTACAGCTCAGCGTGACAGCTCTGTAATTTCTTGGTAATGAAGAATAAAAACAATGAAAACAGCAGGGAAACAGAGCCAGAAGAAATTTAAAAACAATCTCTCTCTGATAAAGCATATGAAATTCACAGTTTCATACTTTAAATTCACGACATTCCTATTAGCTTCAGGAACTGTGGATATTCAGAGCCGAATATCCTTAATTAGCATAGAATTAAGTAAATAATATTAAATAATTTCAATCTGGATAAAAACATTGGCATTATAAGCACAACATAATCACCAGGGCTACGGGGAGACTGTGGAGTAGGGTAAAGGAACATTCACTGCAAAGAGGTACTATTTCACTTTTCTGTGTAGAATGCGATGTAAAATGCATTGAGGGTTTATGCATGTCAATAACTCATGAAGTACCTATTTAATAATGACCTGGCCAGCTAGATGCTAATGACCTGGTGATCAGGGTGCATAATGGTCCTGTTTATCTTTAATGCCAAACATACAGTAAACTTTTAATTGTGTCAGTTAAGTAGATAAATTAAATATAATAGGGGGTGAATTTTGTGTTGTACCTCTAGGTAGAGACTTGATAAAGCTTTGCTTTCTGGAGCCACCAACTTTATATCATATTAATTTGTGAGACTATAAGTTTGTACTCTTTGATGATTAGAAGTTGACTTAAGCTCCAGGATATGAGGATGAGGCTTCTATCATTATAAATAGGAGCATTAAGAGAAGAGTTTAGATGGAATCCACAGGAGAAATGTTTAAAGCTTTAGACATTTTCAATGTAGAGTTCCAGGACCTCATGTATGACAAACTCACTATGCCAACAGTGCAAACTGCCATCCGAAAGGATGGCTATGTTTTAATCAACATATTTTCAGAACTCTCGATATGTAGTAAGAGAGAGAGACACAGATTTTGATCCTGATGTAGTTGTAAGTATGGGTACCATGGCTTATATTGGTTGTCAACTTTATAGGATCTAGAATCACTGAAGAGAAATGCCTCTGTGCCTGACTGTAAGGTATTGTCTAGATTAGGCTAAAGGAGGTGGGAAGACCCGCTCCAAAAATGGGTAATAGCCTAACATTGTCTAGGGTCCTGGCATGAACAAAATGGAGAATATGAGAGGAGTACCACCATTTTTCTCTCTCTGATTCCTGGCAGTGCATGCCAAGTGACCAGCCGCCTCATAGCCCTGACACCATGTCTCTCCCACCATGGTGGACTGTACCTTCAGACAGTGGGCCAAAACAAACCTTTTCTTCTGTTTTAGTTGTGTTCTGTTGCTGTGCTAGAACACTGAGCAAAAGCAACTTGTGGGAGGAAAAGATTTAGTTCTTCTTATGTGTTTCAGTGTACCATGGAGGGAAATCAGGACAGGAGCTCAAGCAAGAACTTGAAACAGAAACCATTGAGGAGTGCTCCTTGCACCAGCAGGTTCATGCTTAGCTAGCTTTCTTATACAGCCCCAAATCACCTGTCATTGAAATGATGTTGCCCACAGTGGACTGGGATCTCCTACATCAATTATCAATAAAGACAATCCCCCACAGACATACGCACATGCTAGTCTCTTCTTGGCCTTCCTTCAGTTGACAGTCCCTTCTCAGATAACTCTAAGCTGTGCCAAGTTGATGATTAACACTAACCTAGGTACCTTCCTTAATTTTATTCTTGTCAAATTTTTGGTTACGGCAACAAAGTAAGTAATACAATGGGTTAAGGTATGCTTAGATAACAAAGTATATTTGTCGGCTTCTTGTTATTGTAATAAATTCCTGAGATCACAACTTGAGAAAGGGTTTGCTTTGGTTCAGATTTGGGGGTCCTCAGCCTCTGATGGAAACATTGTAAAGGGAGCATTGCTAGAGGTTAGAATATAAAAGAGAAAAGAAAGATGAAAGGATCCAGGTCTCACAGGGGCACACTCCTAGTGATGTCCTAGGCTCTGGGTTTCACCCCTTTCTGGTGATTTCTAAAGATGTCATCCCTTTGAGACAGCATCATGAGCCAAGCCCTTTACACACAGATCTTTGGAGGAATATTCCAGATTCTAACTAAAAGAGAAGTCATGACAACAATTTCTATGGAGTAGAAGCTACATTAAATAAAATGGAGAGTTTAAAAAAAGGGAAAATTAGAATGCATTTTAAATAATATTGGAACATCTATTTAACATTTCAATATATGTAAGTAAAAATATTATAAAGAATATAAGTGCATTAGAATCTTGCACAAGTAAACACATTCTGACAGTTTTCAAAATGTTTTATCTAAACCAAAAAGCTTGTATCTAACAGGGAAAAAAAATGAAACTAATTTTCTCATCACAGTAGCAGCTGAAGTTTTAAATTACCAGTCACCTGATTTATTGATCCAGCTACATTCAAATGGTTCTGGGCCATTCATATTGGGAAAGGACATGAGATTTTAATTACTTTTATTCCTTTTTTATTTGGTCAATATCCTTATCCAAGGACTCTTATATAAAAAAAAAAATACTTCAGTGGGTCAGAAAATAAAGCATCTTTCAATAACAATTCTATTTATAAAGAACATTAGTATGCAATGTCAGTACCAGGGATTAAAGATGACTTTAAAAACAGCCATTTTTCCATAGGTCAGAATGTTACTGTATAAAATTGTGTTCCTACGAAATGAATCTCTGAGTAAACTGTTTTCAGTAACGAGTACAACTAGTCCAAAATTGTATGGAATATTACTGTTAACTCCTCAGTATGAAAAAATAGAGAGGTACTTACTTTAATCACATTAGAGAATGTACCTACTATATTGGGAATGAATGGAAATAAGGAAGAAAGTTCCAGGAAAGTTGCATTAATGTAGACAAGACTCTTTTAGAAATAGTATTAAGAGATTATTTTTAAAATCAGAAAGAATACACACTAAGAAAAATCTAGAAATATAGCTTCTATACTAAATAGTACATGCTATTCTACAAATCTGTGGTCTCTGTTGTACCCTGGGGCAACAACATCAGCCCAAGAGTCCACTTTAACGGGACTCCTAGGTAAGCCACACGAAAACCCCCACACTAAAGCTAAAGTTGAAATAAAGTCATTCGTATTTTCAGACAAAATATGTATTTAGCATGGTTACTACTGTTTCACAGGAAGATATTAGACTGATTTTATTTGCTTACTTATTATGCATATATGTAAATGTGTGCGTGCATGCATGCGTGTGTGTGTGTGTGTGTGTGTGTGTGTGTGTGTGTGTGTTGTGTATGTGCATTTTTGTCTTCTGAGGATTAAACCTAGGGGACAGAACTCAGATCCTATGCAAACTAATCAAGCACTCTACTACTGAACTACACACTCCATCCTAGGAAATCCAGAGTACAAGATAAGTACAAAAGGTATATGGTGAAAAGAGTAAGGAGCGTCATATAAAAAGACAGAATATCCAACTAAAGATTCAGGTATCACATAGTTACTCAGCCTACTTCACAATAAATTTCAAATAAATATGATTAAGATGTGATGTGATGTGATGGAAAGTAGACAGCTGGCTAGATCAGAAAGGACATCCTGCAAGAGCTATTGATACTATTAGAAACAAAAATGGAGATGGGAGTAAAGGAAACACATCTTAGTAGCCAAATAAAGCCTTTAATGAGCTCTTCAGAGGACACAGCTCAGACAAGGATAGTACAAGAACCAGAAACAAACCAAATGGAACAGAAAGAAAACAGAAGCTGCAAGAACAGAGGGCTGGGGCATACTCCAACATTTTCCTAATTGGAATGCTGCAAATGGGAAGAGAAAATTACCTTTAAAAAGGGGTGTATGTGTGTGCATTAATGTGCATGCGTGTGTGTCTGTGTGTGTACGCGTGTGTGTGTGTGTGTGTGTGTGTGTGTGTGTGTGTATGTCTTTGTACATGTTTAGACACCAGGAACCAATATTGGATTCTCTGTCTTATTATTTACTTCTCTCTCTTATTTTTTTGAGCCAGTTTATATTTTGTTTTGCTTCCGGTTCTTACTCTTTCCTTGTCTGGGTTGTGCCCACCAAAGAGCTCAGAGACCAGTTCAACTGGCTGTCCAGGGAGCCCTGGGGACCTGCCTATTTCTCCCTCCCCAGTGCTGGAATCACAAATGAGTGATACTTCGTCCAGCTTTTCATGTGTGCTGTGAGAACCTGAACCCAGCACAGCAAGCCTTTCATTGACTGATGAATCTTCATAACCCCCATCACAAAAAAGTCTATTGAGCCAATCTGACCTGAAATAGAAGAGATTCACAAAGGGCAAGCAGCACATCCTGCGCCCTTTGAAACCAATAATGCCCTTTCCACTTTCCTCTCCAATACACTCCAAGGACACACCCCAGAATTTCTAAAAATCAGTTTCTAAATGATAAAAGAACAAGTGTAAGACCACTAGGCCAGAGGCTCACAAATGTTGCATGAAGCATTGTATCAGGATTTCTTAAGCACACTGAAAAATAAATAAATGGAGTTGTCAAGATTCCAGCACCATTTCTCAAGTGGAAATAATGAATTACATTCATGAAAAGTTGAGAACATGCTAAATGGTATACTAGAATCTATATAAAATGGCCATCAGTGACTTAATGAAACAAGAAGGAGTCATTAAAATCACTTAATTGAAGGAATATGACAACTGAAAAGAAGCTAAAATTCATCTCATGTGAAATACATTGACAATATGCCTAGAAAAATCAAATTAATGATGCTTAGAGAAGACAAACAATCCTTAATAACATCAAGGAAAACAAACATCTCAAATTTCTCAAGCAATAAGTAACAGTAAGTGTCTTGTAGGCCTATGAGTGTGAAGAGAACAGCAATGCCACTACTTGGAGCCACTACAATCTCAGGATAACAGCGTCTCAGTGAATGATTGGCAGGTATGGAGTTGTCAAGAAAAACATGGCTTCCAGATGGACCCTCCTTTACTCAAAGAAGAGATGGAAGAAGTTTGGCTTCAATAGAAAGTTTCCCCTCCTCGTCACCATTACCCAGGAAGAGAACGTCTTCTCTTGTAGACAAGACATCTGCACAATTTTCATGTACCTTTCTGCAGACCAAAGGTTTCTGCCTACCACTGCCTGGAAAAGACACAGCAGTACTTAGGCTGAACAAAGAACATATCAAGCCTAGAACCAAAAATTTTATTCATAACGACATGGTCTGTCCACTGCAGGCTTGGAGTGCTGTTCAGTGAGCTTTCTTTTATTATCCCTAGCCTTTGGCACACTCAGGAAGCTATGGAAGGATAATTTTAGGTCAGATTGAGCTTGACTGAGTTCTCCAACTCAGTCTCATATGTTGATTCCTTTTCCTCTTTTTTGAGTTTTCTTTCATGTGTCAAAAATGATAGTGTTATATTCTAAATCACAGAAAATCAGGGCTGGAAACATAGCTTAGCAGTTGAGTGCCTCCTGATCTTGCAGAGGAACAGAGTTTGATTTCCAGCACCTACATCAAGAAGTTCATACCCCATGCAAACTTCTGCTTCTGGTCCTCTTCCGGCTTCTGTGCATATACCCTTACACAGTTACACATATACACACAATTAAAAATAAAATGAATCTTTAAAAAATTGACAAAAGGATGAAAAAGTCTTTCTTCAGTTAAAAGCAGGTTCTGTTGTTGCAAAGGACCTGAGTTTGGTTCCCAGTCCCCATATGGGGTAGCTCACAACTTTCTACAATTCTAGCTGTAAGGATTCCAACACCATATTCTGAACTCTGACAGCAACTCACTCAAATGCATAGAGAAAGACTCATTACATATGGAGCTCAATGTGGGGCTTGAATATCCACACAGGGGGCCTGAGAAAGCCATGAAAAGTTCTAGACAAGGAGCTGACATGGTTTCCTAGTGCTGCAGTCTTTTAGGCAGACCAATGCTCAGTGTACAGGTGCTTGGCCTACAGAGGTAGAGGTACTGCCAATGCCTGTAAGCTGGAGCCTGCCACCAGTTCAATGCTCTGGCACCATGCACAAAGCTGAGCCATGTGGCTGCTGACATGGTAGTTTAAGTCTTGTCTCACATGATAAGAGAACACTGCAGGCACTTAGTAAAGCTGGGTCCAGGCACAGAAAACTTCTAAAAAGGTGCAGAATGCTTAAAAAGGGGTTTAGGTGCTAAAGAAAGAAAAAAAATGGGTACAGACAGTCATAGAAAAAAGCAAATAGTTATAAAGAACTAAAAGAAAGAATAAAGTAATAAAAAAATTAAGCCACAAAAAGATGGGAAATACACAGGATGTCTGGATCCTGTATGATGATTTGTTGACTTTGAATTTTTAAAATGCTAATGTACAAAAAGCAATAACTGCTGAGAGTCATTGGATTATGGAAGCTGCTAAATTAAACCAACAATGTTATAACAATTTTAACAATGTCTTAACTTCAAAATGGAAGTTAAAAAAAAAAAAAACCTGTTACGATGGGGGAGAGGTTATACCTTTGTTTCCACAGGAAACAAAAAGTTATGGTTCTCTTCAAAATTAATGAAGATCATATTTGACTGGGGGAGGTGGTCACCTGAGGATCTTTGCTAAAGACAAGAAAGACTAAGGGACAGTGACATATATGCTGATCCCTTGATGTGGGAACAGCTCTGAGACTAGACGAGACATAATAAATCTTGTTGACAAAAAGTCCTCATCACTTATTATTACATGCCATCCTTTCATATGGCATGCAGAGAAATGTATATTACAGTTTGATTATACAGTCCAAGTGGAATTATAAAGTTGACAGATGACTTTTACTTGATTAACCATAAAACAAAAATCATCTTTAACTGAATTGTGCACACTACACACTCCATACTTGTGTTAATGCAGATATTTATGTCACTTTTAAAAGTCTTTGTGTTTTCAGAAAAGAAGAACCAGACACCAATGAAAACAAATAGCCCAGGTGTTCCAGCCTCTCAGAATGACTCAGTTTCAGTTTCCTTAATGGACAAGAAATGTCCCTTGTCTTGACTGTTGATAGTATGCTGTCCAAATTGGATAAGCAAAACACAAAAGAAGGTGACTTCAGAACTTTGCCAAGACAAGGTAGGACTGTTTTTCAAATCTTAGATGGTCTTCTAATAAAAAACCCAGAGCCAGATGTTGGGTTGAAAGCTGAAAGATCAGAGAAACTGAACAAGCCAGTCACGTTCTTATCCCTACAAAATCCTCAGCCTATAAACCTCTGGGTCTCACCCCTGAGGGTCTCAGTTGCTTAGTTCCTGTCTCTTCACACCTTATATATTATTCTCCACCCAGCCATGTCACTTCCTGGGATTAAAGGCATGTGTGTTTTCCAAGCAAAGGCATGAGATCTTAAGTGCTGGGATTAAAGGCATGTGCCACCACTGCCTGACTCTGTTCCCAGTGTGGCCTTGAACTCACAGAGATCCAGATGGATGGATCTCTGCCTCCTAAGTGGTAGGATTAAGGGTGTGTATGCCACCACTGTCTGGCCTCTATGTCTAATCTAGTAGCCGGCTCTGTCCTCTGATCCCTAGATAAGTTTATTAGGGTACACAATATATTGCCACATAGGGCAGTCCTTCAAATTTTCCTGCTTAACAAAAAAAGTCTGCCATATATTCCAGACCTGTAGGCTGAATATGGATACTCCAATTTGCAGAGGAACCTTGGGGTGAACATCCAGACAGCCAGGCATTTCTGTCATTTCTGTAGGTTTGGAAGTTGCTTGTTCTGCACTTCCTGATTACTCAAGTAATATTATATCTTTCTTGGGTCTCTGATGGGGTTGAAGATTAGATAGTTATAGTTACAAATTTTCTTAGTTGTGATAGAAAGTAAATTAGGTACAAAACTTTGGACTAACCAAGATAGGATAGATAATAGAGTATTTTCTCTGAATTTGCCAAATACTAATGAACTGGACATTGTAAATGTATTTCTTTTCTGATAATTGTTCTTCTTATATGTAGTTTTACTGTGTTAGAGTTAAACTCTTTCTTTTTATTTAGACAAAAATGGGGAGATGTTCAGTAATATTTGATTACATTGTGAAGATGTGTCTTTTCCAAGTTGCTTTCTAGTTGGTTTAATAAAAGCTGAATGGCCAATAGCTAGACAGGAAGAGTTTAGGCATGGCTTCTGGAGACAGAGAGGACTCTGGGAAGGAGAATGGAGGGATGAACCAGATGTAGAATGAGTTGGACATACAGAATGGGCTAGAGGTAAAAGCCACATGGTAAAACATAGATTAATAAAATCTGGGTAAATTTAAGCTATAAGAGCTAGATGAAAATAAGCTTAAGCTAAAGGCCAAACTTTCAAAATTGATAACAAGTCTCTATGTCATTATTTGGGAGCTGGCTAGTGGGACAGAGGGAGACTCATTACACACACACACACACACACACACACACACGCACACACACACTAAAATAAATAACAACAGAGGCTCATTGGGAGAATAAATGAAATAGTAGCTACAAGGAAA
This sequence comes from Peromyscus eremicus, assembly GCF_949786415.1. Classification (NCBI taxonomy): domain Eukaryota; kingdom Metazoa; phylum Chordata; class Mammalia; order Rodentia; family Cricetidae; genus Peromyscus; species Peromyscus eremicus. Next base: position 69,513,499 of record NC_081431.1, read on the forward strand.
CTTAAATGCTAGGGACAAAACATTGTTGAAATTCAAGCTTTGTTCTATTGTCCAAAATCTGAATTTGTCAATTTCTTGTTTGGGACAGCAGTGTTGATGCAGTGGCAGAATTAGACCTCATCATTTTTGAGTAGCATGTTTACTTTTCTGATTTTATTATAGTCCTGGTTACTTCAATTCTGATAGCTAGTTACATGATGAAATAGCTAAAATGGTGCTTGTGTTGGCTATAAGCACAGTTATTTTAAGAAAATGTGTTCAAATTCCCATGAGAAAATACAGAGATTTATGAGAACATGTTATCTATTTTATTCCCTTGTGTCTTACCTTCAAATTTTGAAACTAACAACACAACATATTCACAAACTATAAAATAAAGTTCTTCTTATTCTTATCACCAATACATTGCCAGCTGTAAACTAATGTAATAACATTTTATTTTTTAAACTCTTTTACATGTATATGTGTATGATATCTACATGTGTGTGGATATATATATATACACACACACTGTCTCAGCATACATACATGTGTATGTACATACATGTGAAAGCTACAGGTTGATATCAAGTGTTTTTCTTAATCAATTTCTTGCTCATATATTGAAAAAAGGTCTCTCTTTTAAACCCAGAACTAACAGACTGAGCTAGCCTGCTCTAAGGAGATTCTCACTGTCTCTAGAATCCTAGGACTGTAGGCAGGTTACCATGTCTGCCTGATATTCACATGGGTTTTAAAGATCCACACTCTGATCTTTTGCTTATAGACCAAATATTTTGTTTACCAAGTCATCTGCTCAGATGCCAGTTTAACTTTAATCAACATATTCTGGAACTTTAGCTCTGTACCATTGACAGTGGTGTAGCCAATAATAAATATCGGTTGCCATTCATTCATCACTTCTACAGGTCACATGTCATTTCATTTGCTCCTATTTCCTTTGTTTTTTTTTCTTTGTTTGTTTGTTTGTTTGTTTGTTTTGGGGTTTGGGTTTTTTGGGGTTTTTTTATTTTTTTTTGGGGGGGTGGTGGTTCAAGACAGGGTTTCTCTGTATAGGTTTGTTGCCTGTCCTGAATCTTGCTCTGTAGACCAGGCTGGCCTCGAATTCACAGAGATCCTACTGGTTCCGCCTCCCCAGTGCTGGGATTAAAGGCATGTGCCACCACCACCTGGCCTGCTACTATTTTATATTCTAATTTCTCAAAGTTGGTGTTATGTTGTGGAATAAGCCCTCTGTATGCTGTGAATATGTTTTATTTACCATTGGCTAATAAGGTAGCTGCTTTGGCCTATAGCAAGGCAGGATAAAGCCAGGCAAGAAATCCAAGCAGAGATGCGGGAAGAAAAAGGGTGGAGTCAGGGGCAGCCGCCAGACAACCACCAGAGGAGCAAGGTGTATTAGAACAAGGGTAAAGCCATGAGAAACATGGCAAAACATAGATGAATAGAAATGGGTTAATTTAAATTGTAAGAGCTAGTTGGTAATAAGCCTGAGCAATAGGCCAAATGATTTTTAATTAATATTAAGCCTCTGAGTGATTATTTTAAAAGTAGCTGTGGGACCAGGCAGAACAGAAAAGCCTCCAGCTACAGTGTAAGGAAACTAGAAAAACTGTTAACAACGATGCCCTCTTCTGGCCTTCACAGACACTGCACTCAAGTGCTCATACATAGAGACACACTCAACATGTACATATAAATAAAAATAAAACAAGTCTTTTTTTTTTTTTTTTTTGGTTTTTCTGAGACAGGGTTTCGCTGTAGCTTTGTGCCTTTCCTGGATTTTGCTCAGTAGACCAGGCTAGCCTTGAACTCACAGAGATCCACCTGGCTCTGCCTCCTGAGTGCTGGGATTAAAGGCGTGTGCCACCACAGCCCAGCGAGTCTTTTTTTTTTTTTTAAGAGAAAAGTACAATAGTGAATACAGATAATTAGTTGGCTCCTACATTCAATTAATTAAATTACTTTAAGTGTCTTTTAACTCTCCTGACCTTTGAGAGACCATGGAGAACATCATTTTATAGATTCCCATTGCAATATGAGTCTTTTATAAGTTAAGAAAATTTATCTATGAGAAAACTTTCAAATTTGATTTATTGATTGAAAATATTATTGTCTTAGTTAACCAAAAATTGTCTTTGAAATTCAAAAGTGAGTTTGCTGTAATCAATCTGATATGAAAGAATTCTGTTAAAAATTGTAGCTTGGACTGAGGAGAAGCTCCAGTAGAAAATGTTTTGCTCAAAAGCATGGGGAAAGTTTGGATTCCCCGAATCTATGTAAAAATTGAGGTGTGGTAGCATACATCTATAATCCCAGTGCTAAGTGGAGGTACCTGGGTCCTGCTGACCATCTAGTCTAGACAATTAATGAGCTTTAGTTTTAGTGAAAGACCCCATTTCAAAAAAATACATGATTAAGAAAGATACCTGATGTTGACTTCTGGCCTCCACATAAATACTAACACACATGCACACTCCCATACACACATGTTCACACACATACAACACATAAATACACTCACACATACAAAAATTATCACATGTGATTTTTTAAAATTACAGATGAGATATTTTCTTTTTTAAATATCGCCTTATGTCCTCTGCATGATAAGCCACAACATGGCAGGCTCTGTGTTGACAGCAGAGGGATGGAGACAGCTTAGAACTTATTTCCCCAAGTGAAAAGTAGTGAGACACGAAGTGCTTCTCAGCAGTTGTCACAAGTAAGTTCAGACTGTCTCTTCTGGGTGAAGGAGTGTGAGACCTGAAGGATGGATGACTCTAGGACCATGAGAAGCAGCCTGGACAGATGCCTGCTAACTTAGCCAGTGTGCCTAAATCATCCCTTCTCTTTGGAACTCAACAAGTCTTTATTTCCACATGTCCAGGTTAGCATCCAGCCACCTTTGCATTGAGCAGTTAGGAAGTTGTCATGACAACAGAATGAAATGTGTAGGGAGCAAAATCAATTCAGCAAAATCTAGACCTGAGGCTAGCCTGGTAAGTAGAGAATGCTGGAAACTGTCTTACAAGGCATTTACTTCCTGCATCAAACTCTCAAAGAAAAAAAAAAACTATGTTACAGTATCACAGTATATTTACATTTCAAATTATTTAGAGGGCATTTATTGACAGCTATATGTTACTTTTAAGTTGCAATAATATAGGTGAATTCATTAAATTTCATCAATTTTTATGTGTATGTGCTTCAACAAGTGCATGTGGGCAACATGTGATACGGCATGTCTATGGAGGTCAGAGGACAACTTGCAGAAGTTGGTTCTCTCCCTCTACTATATGGGCCTCAAGTGTTGAACTCGGGAAATTAGGCTTAGAGGTAAGTTCCTTTACTGGCTAAACCATCTTACTGATCCATTGGAGATCATTTAAAAAGTCTGAAACAATCCATATGACAACATGTAGGCTAGGGGTGTAAGAATGTAAGAGGAATAAAAATATGTCATCTATTTTCCCTAGGGAAAGAATAGACATCAGCATGTATGGAAGTAAGAAGTAATCAGTGTCTTTCCCCAGCCCTCTCCAGTTAACAACTGTGTCATAAGCATTCATAGATAGGCTCATGGATTCTCAGGATCATTTATTTACCAAGAGACTTAGAGCTGGACCTCCTTTGTGTTACCAGTGAGAATCTGAACATATAGGGACTCTACATAAGTTTCCATTGGTACAGTGTCACCCTTTAGCAAGACAAAAACAGCTCCTCTTAGGATGTCCTATAATATATGGCAATCATGAGGAAACTCTCTGCTTCATAGCAGACTGGCCTGCTACTCCACTCTGCATTGCTTCTACCCAGGGAACCAACTTACAGCCAAGAAAGACCAGCAGAAACCATGGAGGAATGCAGCTTGATAGCTCACCAAGCTTATGTTCAGTTACCTTTGCTTGCCTGTACAGCCTAAGTTTACCTTCCCCAGGGATGGTGCTGCCCACCAGGGGCTGGCCCTCCAACATCAATAAACAACCAAGACAAGCCATCACAAGCATGTCCACAGGCCACTGCGATCTAGGCAATGTGTCAAGGGAAACTCTCTCCTCAGTGACTCCAGGCCATATCAAGGTGATACTTAAAGCTAGCCAGGAGACAACACAGCAAACATTTCCACACAGCAACCCTTCAACCGGCATCACAAAGGTTTGTTTTAATTGATCTTTTAAATTAGGCTGTCTTCCCAACTAGGACTTAGGTTCTTAGTTCATTACTATTGTGTGGTCACAGGCTTCACACAAACAAAAGGATGCCTAGTGAGAGGTTCAAAATGACTCTTGATTCAATTTCAAATTAGATTGGGAAACTCAAGTGTGCATGTAAGAAGAAAAACAAGCAGAGGAATTAGCTTCCTCTTATCAATGCATTTTATATCAATAAGTAATAAATTTAACACAGATTAGCAAAATTCTGGCTTGGTGGAAGTCATACATGCAGTGAAGAAAGAGTCATAAACATCTGTCTTTAAGGAAATCTTAAAATGAATAAGTAATAAGAGTACAACATAAAGGAAGTTTCTGGCAAGTCTGAGTGCCTTTTTAAAAAATATCACTAATATGCTTTAAATATTACTTATAGGTATTCATTTTAACACACTTAAAATACAAACCAATGCTTCATTATTATAAAAAAAAAAACCTTGAAACTCTACAATTTAAGAAGTTTAGTTGAGTCTGGAGAGAGGGCTCCGTGATTAAGATCACCTGCTGCTCTTGCATAGCACACCAGTTCAGTTTAGAATGCCCAAATTGGGTAGCTCACAAACTATTGTAACCACAGCTCAAGGAGATTAGACACCATCTATCCTCTGTGGGCACCAGGTACAAACACATACACAGGAAGGCAAACTGTCATGCACACAAAATAAAAAGAAATCTATATAAACATATAAATCTAGTTCCTGAGAGAAAAATTACCAATGAACATGAGTAAAACTATCATTTAAAACTCATGTGGCTAATCAATATCAGAAATACTCACCTTATGTGTGTCTAAAGATCACATTAAAACTCTAATGTTCAACTAATAAGGACAAACTTTACTAGTTCTGAACTAAAAATAAGAAAACAGAGCTGGGGAGATGGTCAGGGTTAAGGGAACTTGTTCTTGCAGAAGATCCAGGTTTGAGTCTCAGTACCCATATGGGAGTTCACAACCTTCTATAACTCCGGTTCTAGGGAATTCTGATGCCTTCTTCTGACCTCCCTGGACACCAGGCACATACACAGTTCACAGATAAATGTATGAGCAAAACAGTCATACACATAAAATAAAAAAGAAACAAAATGAAGGCATCCTTATCTATATATTTTTCTATCCATCAACTCTTCTATAAATTAATTTATCCTGATAAAATTATCAGCAAAAAGTTGGGACCAGAAATATATGTGTCACTATTTTTATCATGGATAAATAAACAAACAAATAAATAAATAAATAAATAAATAAATAAATAAATAAAGCCCTCTGAACATCCAATGTAGAAGACCCATTGAATGAGTTGTTTCAGTTATGAAAGTGTCACAGTGATCATAGTCTTGGGGATATGCTAGGTACTTTTCTCATCATCCTACAAGAAGCAACTTAGGGGGTGAAGATGGGTTTGGTTTCTGTTGTTGTTGTTGTTGTTTATTTTATTTAGGTTTTGATTTGGGGCTTTGGTTCAAAATCTTAGGGGACACAGACAATCATGGTGGAGAAGGCATGGTAGTAAGAGTCTCTATCGGGGAGTGCACATACAGTAGATGCTTGTCCTAGGTCACCAAGCCGGTAGAGAGTCCTGGGTGAAAGCCAAAGTATCTCTAGCCCAGAAACCACATCATAGAGCACTCTAACTTGATTCAATTGAAACAGTGTTTCTTTGGAAAAACTCTGAAACCTGGAGACATGCAGATGTCTTCCAGGTGATACTCTGTTTACTGTAAGGCTCTAGAAAATAATGAATTCTTTGTCAACAGTTATTCTAGCTTCTTTACTGTGTGGTGGAGGTGTTAACACCAGCTTTGAGAAATTAGCATAGGAAACAGGGGCTAATGAAGTGGTATCAAGTCCAAATGTTACACCACCTTGGGAAACAGCATCTCCAGCTCAGGACCAAGTGTTCAAAGACTTGAGCCTGTTGAGAACATTTCACATTCAGATTGGTCTTTAAAAAAGAAAAAAATACATTTTAAAATTACCCTCAGACTCTGTCACTCGACTCCACAAAGACCTCTCTGACATGAATTTAGGTAGCATTGAAGTTTTCTAATTTTATCAATTTTAAATTATATACAAGGCATTAGATGTCATTGCGACTTTTTTATTGTTTATATTTTATTTTTACTTACGTGTATGTGCACAGGATTGCAGTTGCTCCAGAGGCCAGAAAGGGGCTTCAGATCCCCTGGAGCTGGAGCTACAGTTGGTGGTGAGCCCCCTGACCTGGGTGAAGAGAACTGAGCTCAGGTCTGCAAGTGCTCTCAACTAGGAAGCCATCTTTCCAGTCCACCATTTTAAAGGAAGCATGTTGTAACAGGTTCTCTTCCTCTCTCATCTCTCCATTCCTCTGCCACCAATGATGTTTCTGACTCTGTAACCTTTTCCCCAGCCTCTTTTGCATGGTATTGTGTCAGCATGCATCCTTTGTCTTGAGTTTCTTTAGCTTCTAAATATGCACCTTAGTGGTCAGGATTACAGTTAGACAGTTTTTATCTCCTCTTCATTTACATGCCATTTCTGGAGTTATGTTCCAGAGAAATTGCCAAGTCTCCAGGTTGCAAATTTTTTGCTAGGCTGTTTCTAAGATAGCAACTTCAAAAAATAAAGCATTAGGAATGATTTGCAAATTATACAGCAATTCCCAATCCTCCTTCAAGCCATTAATTAACTCTCCTTCTGGATTTAGTATTATATTAAAGTCCCCAGGATATTTCCAAATGGATTTGGTACATAAGAACAACCCTTTGGAATCTGGAAGTTGAGACTCAGTGAAAAGCAGTATTTATTAGACATAAAGCAAGGGTGTCAAGTTAGATATTTTTCTTTCCTGCCACTAATCTTAAGTATCATCTTTAGTAATTTCATGGCAGGTTCTGAGTTTTCACTTGTCTCAACAAAGAAGGAAGGATAGCATCTCCCTCACAGAGCTGTTAAAAAGGGTGAAACACAAAGGCATATGTATTCAGGAGATCCCTGCTGCTGTACCACAACTGCAAAGTCTCCAGTTCTCCCCCTGCCCCCGTCAGGTGATTGCCTTAGCGATGAGGCAGTGTGAACATGCATGGTGTGCAGGTGTGTATGGGGGCCAGAGTTTGAATTTAGATGCCTCTCTCAATAACTCACCAGTTTATTTTTTGAAATAGCATTTCTCATTGAACCTGGAGCTCACTGATTCAGCAAGACTCACCAATCAATGAGTGCTAGAGAGACTCCTGTATTCTCCTTGCAAGAGTTGAGCATGTAGATAGGTGCTACCATGCCCATCTTTTACATAGTTGCTGGGGATTCCAAACTCAGGTCCTCATACTTGTGTGACAAGCACATCACTAACGGATCCACCTCCCTGTTGTCATAGGAATGTAACCTTATTATGAAAATGGCTAAAACTCTCACTGTGTATGATTTGTGGAGAGTTGAAAAATGTTTGGGGACCATTTAAGAAGTTGGGGCTTATATAGCTGGATATCATTTCACACAAGTATAAGATGGAAATTCCATATAGTTTATAAAATGCCTTATATACTTTTTAAAGATAAATGAGCATTGCAAAATATGTTCTGGAGGAAGCTGAGCATGAGACATGGGTCTGTTGAGCAACCTTCACAAAATACTGTCAGTTTTTGGCAGGTTACATATAAACGCCTCACTGCAGCCTCAATGTGCATGTCACACAGGCAGAGCTTCCTCCTTGCTGTGTTTTATTTCACCTCTCTATGTCATTTTTAATCATACAAAATCCACCACAACACTGAGTTATATTCTGGATCACAGAGTGCAAAATAGAACATATAAAACACAGACAAACCACACAGAGCCGAGCCAACATGCTTTACAGTGGTATCTATCTTTTTAAAAAATGGGTTTCTATAAAGCATTGCTGTGGATTTTCAGAGACACTAGCCACCAGTGTCAGATTTCCAGGCACCATATATAGAGTAAAGGTGATGCAAAGCACTTAGGCTAGACACAAATGGTAACTATTCTTATGCATCTCCTCAGTAGAGTGTGCGTACTGAGGGTTATCAAAATAACCTAATGGTACATTTAGGTGAGAAAGAATATGAAAACATCAGGCAGGGTATGAATGCAGCCATAAAATGTTTTACAATGAAGGAATTATGACAGATGTGTGCAAACACAGGAATGGCTATTTTGTCACGGCAACGGACTGTTAGTGAGGGTGAGTTTAGAAGGAGGATGACTGAAAGCAAAATTTGCAAAAGCTGTATTGCCTTTCAGTGTTTTCCACACCAAAGAAACTTTGTCACATTCTAGATACAAAAATGATATTCCAGAGTAGCACACAAAAGAAAAGCCTACGGGGTAGATAGATAGCTCAGTGGTTAAGAGTAGGCATTTCTTACAGAGGACCTCAGTTGAGTTTTCAGAGTTATGTCCAGTGGCTCACAGCAATCTTTTCTGGCTTCCACAGGCACCTGAACTCATGTGTACATAGCCCTACACAAATGCACATACATATTTATAAAAATTAAAATTAAAATATGGCCTGAAATGAATATAACTCCCCAGAAAAGTTCCAAAAGCATTTAACCATGAGGAAAGTTAGAAAACATTTCACACTTTAAAATGAAGGTAATAGGACTTGGGATGCTAATCAATTGGCAGGATGTTTGCCTAGCGTGCATGTGGCCCTCTATTTTGTCCTTAGCACTGCATAAAAACGCCTGTGTTGGTACATGCCTGTAATTCCAACAGTCAAGAGAGTGAAGCTGAAGGATCAGTTATTAGGTCATAGTTGGATACACAGTGAGTTGGAGGCTAGCCTAGGATATATACCAACCTGCCTTTTAAAAATGCACACAGGTAGTTCGTGGTAGGAAACTCTCGTGTCTCCCTTTCTTCTCTAATCCCATTCCCAAGGATCACAAGGACCTTCTCCTTCAACCTTTCTTCCCCTAACTCATCTCCTTATCCCAGAATCCAATACCAGCAGGCATCCACTGGAACACACCAGCCAAGCAGAACCCGGAAACAGGTCAGCTAACTGAAGACCCTCACTGCTCCCTCCTCCCTTTCCAACCCCTCAGATTTGTACCTAGCACTGCAGTAGAATACAAGCTGCAGCTTTCCTCCCTCCTGTCCATGCTTCCTATGGATCCAAAAGACAATGGTCTTTCTGTTAGCCTCTCTCCTCACACTCGTTGCTTTCTCCCAGCCCCAAACTCCAGCAGCACCCTTGTTAACCCACATGGCACTCCTGCCAGAAAACAAGGAAAGCTGCCTGCAGACCTTCTCTGGTCTCTCTGTTCCACCAAATGCAATCCCCCAGTTTCATCCCCAGCTCTGCAGCGGAACATCCATGGCAGCATTCCCTGCCCACCTACCCCCAACTCCTGTAGATCCCATGGATCTTCCCCTTCTAACCTCCTCCTCCCACTTTTTGCTTTGTTCCAGACACCAACCCCAACAGGCATCCCCTCCAGGGCAACAAACAGGCTGAAGGCAGACTACAAGCTGATGTAGCCATATTAATATCTAACAAAATAGTCTTCAAACCAAAACTAATCAAAAGAAATAGGGAAGGACACTACATATTCATCAAAGGAAAAATCCACCAAGAAGGTATTTCAATTCTTAATATCTGTGCCCCAAACACAAGGGCATCCAAGTTTGTAAAACAAACCCTACTACAGGATAAATCACATACTGACCCTTACACACTGATAGTGGAAGACTTCATTAGCCCATTCTTACCAACAGACAAGTCATCCAGACAAAAACTAAACAGAGAAATACTAGAGCTAACATATGATATTGACCAATTAGACGTAATAGATATTTACAGAACGTTTCACCCCAAAACAAAAGAATATGCCTTCTTCTCTGCAACTCATGGAACTTTCTCCAAAGTTAATCATGTACTCAGACACAAAGCAAGTTCAACAGATACAAGAAAATTTAAATAATTTCCTGAATTATATCAAACCACCACAGATTAAAGCAAGATATCAACAACAGAAAGTTTACAAACTCATGAAAACTGAACAAGTTAGTTCTTGGAGAAAATCAACAAGATAAACAAACCTTTATCCAAACTAACTAAAAGGTGGAGAGAGAATATTCAATTAACAAAATCAAAAACAAAAGGGAGACATAATGACAGATACCAAGGAAATCCAGAGAATCATAAAGACATAGATTAAAAATCTGTATCCCCCCCCAAATTGAAAAATCTTAAATAAATGGACAATTTTTTGTAAGATACTACTTACCAAATTTAAGTGCAGAACAACTAAACAATTTAAACATACTCACAAGTCTAGTAAAATAGAAGCAGTTATAAGTCTCTCTCCAGAAAAGCCCAGGGCCAGGTGGTTTTAGCACAGATTCTACTTTCAAAGAGTTAATGCCAATACTTCTCCAATTATTCCACACAACAGAAACAGAAGGGCCATTGCTCAATTCACCTTTCAAGGCCATATTACCCTAATACCAAAACACACAAATATTTAACAAAAAAGGAAATTACAGATGAATTTTATTTTTGAACATAGATAAAAATAATAAATAAAATACTTGCAAATTGAATCAAAGAACACGTCAAAAAGATCATCCATCATCATCAAGTAGGTTTCATCCTAGAGATGCAGGGATAGTTCAACATACGTAAATCAGTAACTGTAATCTACCATAGAAACAGACTGAAGGACAAAAAACACACGATCATCTCACTAGATGCAGAAAAAGCCTTTGACAAAATTTAAAACCCCTTAATGATAAGAGTCTTGGAGAGATTAGGGATAGAAAGGGCATATCTAAGCATAATAAAGGCAATTTACAGCAAGCATATAGCCAACATCAAATTAAATGGAGAGAAAAATCAAAGCAATTTCTCTAAAATCAGGAAGAAGACACGTTGTCCACCCCATACCTATTCAATATGATACTTAAAATTTTAGCTAGATCAATAAGACATCTGAAGGAGATTAAGGAGATACAAATTGGAAAGGAAGAAAATCAAAGTATCATTATTGCAGGTGATATGAGAGTATACATAAGCAACCCTAAAAATGACACCTGGGAACTCCTACAGACAATAAACATTTTCAGCAAAGTATCTGGTTACAAGATTAACTAAAAAGAAAAAAATCAATAGCCCTCCTATATACAAATGACAAATGGACTAAGGAAGAAATCAATGAAATAGCACCTTTCACAATAGTCTCAAATGCTACAAAATAACTTGGAGGAACTCTATCCAAGCATGTGAAAGACTTATCTGATACAAACTTTATGTCTTTGAAGAAGGAAAGTGAACAAGATGTGAGGAGATGGAAAGATCTCCTATTTTCATGGATCAGTAGGACTGACACAGTAAAAATGACCATCCTACCAAAAGCAATGTACAGATTTAATGCAATCCCTATTAAAATTCCAAGACAATTCTTGATAGACTTTGAAAGGACAATTCCCAACTTCATGTGGAAGAACAAAAACCCAGGCTAGCTATAATAATCCTGAAAAAAAGAACTGCTTTAACTCTCCCTATTCCTGATTTCAAATTGTACTACAGGAAATAGTAATAAAAACAACATGATATTGGCATAAAAACAGACACACTGATCAGTGGAATTGAACTGAAGACCTAGATTTAAATCCACACACATGTGGACCCCTGACTTTTTATAAAGAATCCAAAAATACACACTGGAAAAAAGATGGCATCTTCAAGAAATGATGCTGGTCAAACTGGATGGCTGCATGTACAAGAATGCAAATGTATCTGTACTTACCACACTGCAGAAAACTCAAGTCCAAGTGGATGAAAGACCTCAATGTAAAACCACATATATGGACTCTGACAGAGGAGAAAAGTCAGAAATAGCTTTTAACTCACAGGCATAGGGAAGAATTTCTGAAGAGAACTCTTACAGCACAGGCACTAAGATCAGAAATTAATAAATGGGACCCCATGAACCTGAAAATCTTCTGTAAGGCCAAGGACATAATTATTCAGAAAAATAAGGAGCCTATAGTATAGGAAAAGATTTTTTACCAGCTCCACATCTGGTAGAGGATTAATATCCAACATATAGAAAGAACTCAAGAGACTAGATATCAGAAAAAAAACAATTTGAAAATTGGGGTACAGATCTAAAGACAATTCTCAATAAAGAAAATTCAAATGGCTGAGAAAAACTTAAAGACATGTTCAACATCTTTAGCTTTCTAAGGAAATGTATATCAAAACTGCTTTGAGATTCTATCTTACACTTGTCAGAATGGCTAAGATCAATAACACAAGTGACAGCTTATGCTGGTCAGTAAATAGAATAAGAGTTCTGTATGGAGTTCTAGTGGGAGTTCAAACTGGTACAGCTACTATGGAAATCAACATGGCAGCACCTCAGATAGTTGGGAATTGATCTATCTCAAAATGCAGCTATCCTACTCTTGGGCATATACCCAAAGGCTGCCCCATCCTACCCCAAGGACACTTGTTCAACCATGTTTATTGGTGTTTTATTCATAATAGTCAGAAACTGGAAACAACCTAGATGTCCCTCAAAAGAAAAACGAATAAGGAAAATGAGATACCTTTACACAATGGAGTATTACTCAGCTGTTAAAAAAATGACATCACAAAATGCAGGCAAATGGATGGAACTAGAAAAAAGTCATCTTGAGTAAGATAACCCAGACCCAAAAATATACATATGGTATGTATTTACTTATAAGTGGATATAAGCCTTTAAGTAAGTGATAACCAATATACCAATCAATAGACCCAGAAAGGTTATGTAAAGAGGAGGAATTTAAAGGGGATGCATGGATTTTCCTTGGAAAGGAAATAGAATAGATTTTTGTGGACAGACTGGGGGTGGGTGGGGATGAGAGATGGAGGATAAGGTTAGAAGGGAGATCAGGAGGAGGGAGACAGTGTGAGGAAAGATGACTGGAATAGGGGATATTTGGGGGTGGTGTAGAAACCCAGTACAGTGAAAACTTCCTGTAATGTATGAAAGTTATCCTGATGAGGACTTCCAGTAATAAGGGATACAGAGTCTCAAATGGCTATCTCTTGTTGCCAGGTGAGATTTCCACTGGTGGGCCTGGGTTTCATTCAATTGAGTGGTTGGCCAAGGGAACCACTCACTTTCCCATGGAAATTCCCAAACAACCGATTCTGTTGCTAAAACAAAGGGTTGATCTTTGCAAACTGACAGCAGGGTCCCACTGCTAAGGACAATAATCACACAACTCCTTAAACATGGAGAAGTCAAGTTGGTGCCTACAAGTAGCCTTCACCCCTACAGTCTAGTCTCTTTGATAATTGAAGGTACTCTACAGAATACAGAGAGAGAAACATGGACACCAATCCAGCCACCAGACTTTTGACCTACTGCCTGTCTTGCCTGCAAAATATACTAGGGCAATGGTGTCTCAGATCTTGTGGGAGTAGCCAACTAGTGTCTGATTTTACTTTAAGCATACTCCATGAGAAGGGATCCATACCCATCACTGCTTGGGTAACCAAGAACCAGAGACCAGATAGCCCAGAGACCTAAGGTAAAGCAAAACACTACTAGTCTAAAAAGATATATCAATAAAATGACTCCTAATGATGTGCTGCTATACTCAGAGATCAGCATCTTATCTATTCATCATTACAGGCTTCTATGGTAATATTTAATTTGTACTGAAATGTGATTTTATTTGTATGTTAATAAATAAAGTTGCTAGGGGGTCAAAGCTAATAGCAATCCATCACAGAAGCTGGGCAGTGGTGGTGCATGCCTTTAATTCTAGCTCTTGGGAGGTAGAGCTAGGCAGATCTCTGTGTGTTCAAGGGTACAGCCAGCATGGAGACACACACCTTTAATCTCAATACCAACCATAGAAGATCTGGAGGTCTGTACAGACAGGCAGTGATGAAGCAGTCATGTGGTTGGGTTTACAACCAATGAGAAGGCGGAACAGAAAGTCTTTATAAAGACAAACGCACAGGAATTAACTCTCTTGGCTGAAGAGGATAGCTGCAGAGTTTCATTCATTCATGAAGGGTAAGGCTCTTAGCTCTGACCTCTTGAGCTTTCATATTTGCATTGGTTCTGTGTTTCTTATTGAATGAGACAGTTATTTATACAGGCTTCTTCTGACAGCAGATAGGAACAGAAGCAGAGACCCACAACCAGATATTATATCCAAGTTCCTCCCCTCAGAGCTCAGGGTATCCCCTAGAGATTGCAAGATCCAGAGATGATAAAGGATACTAGGAGAACACAGACCTTTTCCTCACGTTGGATTGCCTTGTCTAACTTTGATATGACAGTTTTTGCTTCATTTTATTATATTTTACTTTCTCATGTTTGGCTATTGCCTCTTTAGAAGCCTCTTCTTTTCTAATGAGAGACACAGAGTGGATCTGGAGGGGAGATGAAGTTAGAAGGTATTGAGAGGAGTAGAGGGAGGGAAAATATAATCAGGATATTTGAGAAAATAATTGATTTTCAATAAGAGGAGAAATAAACATACTCATGTTAAAAAATAGAGATATTGTATATTATCTCTATTATATTAGTGATCCTACCTCTAGGATCACTAATATATTTGATTTAGTGATATATTAAAACATAACCACATCCATGAGACCTGTTGAGTAGCATTTACCATTTTTGCAGTATACTCTCTAACATCTCTCCAGCCTACAAAGATAATCTCTGAACCTCATAACTTCTCCATATTTGCCCTCTCCCTGAACTTTTCTAACACTGGGTATCTGCCATTCCTCAAGTTTTGTCCCTATGTCATGTTCTTGTGAAGACTTCCATAAACAGCAGTAGGATGAATGAGTCGTTGTCCCTGCCCCCCGCTGCTTATTCTTGTCTTTTAATCTCTCGCCATACTATAACTTTTCAAGGAATAGAATGACCATATTGAGTCTTACATGCACAATGTTCATCATATGCTATGTACGCTATTTAAAAAATCTCTACTAGTTATCTAAGACTTCTGGTTAAGGAAGATTGTTGAACTCTTCAAATAGATACATTAAATGGGTATGTGAGAGTTTAACAATTTGAAATGCTCTACCTTCTTTTCTCCTAATCTGTTCAGGCTGTAGTCATTGCTACAGCTTTCACACATTTTGTCTGTCTGCCTTAGGACTGAATCTGACTCTTGGGTGTCTGCAGGCCAATTTTAAAGTGAAAAACTGTGTATATTGCTGTTTTCCTGTTGCTGTGATAAAATACCATGTAAAGGCAATTTAAGGAAGGAAGGGTTATGGGTTTGTGATTCCAGAGGATTAAAGTCCGTGATGGCGGGGAAGCATGGTAGTAAGTGGAGAGATCACATCTTGCATTGCAAGCAGAAAGCAAGGAGAGCAAATTGCAATTAGGCAAGGCATTTTTTTTCTCAAAGACTATTTCCAGGAACAGTTCCTCCAGAAAGGCTAGACCACCTACACTTTCCCAAATATCACTAACAACTGGGAACCGAGTGTTTTAAGTCTCCAAAGCCTGCTGGGATATTTCTCATTCAAGATGCCACATATGCCACTCACTGGCTCCCATAGGCTTGTGTCAATAACATAATACAAAATTACATTTAGTTTGACTTTAAAAGTCCCCATAATTTTTCATAGTCTTAAAAGACACTATAAAAGTCCAAATATCTCTTTTGAGCCTTGAGGCATTCTCATTATTGTAACCCCTATAAAATCAAAAAGCAAATTACATACTCCCAACATACAATGACAACAAATACACATTACCATTCTAAAAGGGAAAAAGTGGAGGAATAGTGAAGAAATACTGGAAAAAAACAGACTAAAACCAAGCAAGGCAAATGGCAAATCCTTTAACTTCATGTCCAGTGTCAAAAGGCTTAGATGACTCTACCCTCCAGCTTTGCTATATGCAACACACTTCTCTCCCTTGCAGAGACTCTACTTCTTTGTGCAGATCTCCTTGGAAGATATCCCATGGCTCTGACACCTTCAACATCTTGGAATGACTGCTGAAAATCAGGCTTCACTTCTACAGATTTCAGCAACGTTCTCTAGAGCCTTGTATCCCCTTGGGGCCTTCATGGAGACATTTTTCTAACACATACTAACACATACTGCTGGACTCAGGGACTTTCTGAAACCACAGAGAAAGATTTCATGATACTTTGACATTTCATCTTCCATGACTCTAATTCTAACCTCGGATAGAAGACACTGCCAAGTCTGCCCATCAGCTGGGATGTCCCCCTCTGTCCCTTAAATGACATTGACAGCAATTGTCAATTGCTTGCTAGTAGCAGAAGACCCCTTAGATATTTTTCTTTTAGGAGTTTGAAGCTTAGCTGGATGGGGTCTGTTCTGTGGTACGCTTCCCTTTGTTCCAATGAAGATCAGACCCTCTTTACTTAGTACTAATTTCCTTAACAATTTCAGGCTCTCTTCCAGCAGAAGCCTTAAGTTTTTCTTAGTGTTTTTTTTTTTTCAAACTGTGTATATTTAATATTTCCTTCTGAACATTTTCTCATTTTCACTGTAGGCATGCATAAGAATGACTACTAATAACCATAAGACAAAGTTAATATCAGGCTACCCTGAAATCTCCTTCAAAGGTTAGTATTGCTGCCTGGGTGGAACCAGCCTCCAAAGCAGCTCATGTTTGAAAAGAAATCCATGGCTCTGGCAAAGCTAAGATTTTTTTCTATCTGAGAGGGGTAAGGAAAAAGACACTTCCACATCCTCTAGATAGTTTCCTTCTTTATTCATCAGCCTCTTTTGATGGACTGACTGGACTGGACTCAGCTGCCTTGGGTTTGGCTGACTTCCCCCATACAGCCATATAAAAGGGTATTTATTACCTTTTATATTGTTACATAAAGTATTTCCTCATACCAAGGTCCCTAACCTAATCTACACGTCTTACTGAAGGAGACCATCATTTGCCTCCATGACTCTAGTCCTTCATTAAGCATTGTGTGCAATACACTAATAATACAAGAGCCCCAGGTGTGTCTGGGGTGACTTGTGACCAAGGTCATGGGATGGCCACAGGGCTCCCTCAGCTAAACAATCCTCATTCTCTACAGGGATTCTTCAGGGTCAAAGTACTTCTAAGAAATATCTGTTTATTCTAATCTCTATCCCACACAGTGATTTTGCTAAATTCCTACAGAGAACAGGTAACATGTTTGTAATCTCCCTTATATGATTAAAAATGGGTTGGTGGTTTATCGCAGTGGTAGAATACTTGCCTAGCAAGCACAAGGCTCTGGGTTTGGTCCTCAGCTCCAGAAAAAAAAAAAAAAAAAACTAAAAGAAAAATGCTGGGTGGTGGTGGCACACGCCTTTAATCCCAGCACTTGGGAGGCAGAGCCAGGCAGATCTCAATGAGTTCGAGGCCAGCCTTGTCTCCAAAGCGAGTCCCAAGAAAGGCGCAAAGCTACATAGAGAAACTCTGTCTCGAAAAACCAAAAAAAAAAAAAAAAAAATGAAGTAATCCCAATGTACCATATACATTTATGTCTAAGTAACTTATTGCAGATCAACAGACAATAAGCAGACAAAAAGCACCTTTTTACAGACAACTCCCTTGATGGCAGGGTGTGTACCAGGCTACCAAGAAAGAATCAGTCATTCTACTGTCTATCTTGAAAGTTAATCTTACAAGGAATCATGAAGGAATCACAAAGCTAAACATTCACACATAAAAGATAATCAGTTGGCTGTACTTTAGATCCGCAGAGTGTATACCCGTTGGTCACTAGTTTCTTAGATCAGGAGAACTGAGGGCAGGAATGGGTACAAAAACACCAAGAACCATGTCTGTGTCATTAAGCATTAAGAGAATTAGGGCCAGTCTGACTTCCAGAGAATTCAGTTGTTCTCTTTTAATCATTAAGCTGAGCTGTTATCTAAAGGAGCTTCTAAAGTGGAAACAAAGGTCTTGGCTGAAAAAACCTATCTTTGTATATACTTTTATTCATCAAGGCTCTGTATAAGATAATATTATTATTATCAACTAGAAGGTACAGCTAGATAGGAGGTCATCTTCATAATTATTCGCAGGTAAAACTGTCCAAAAGAATGAGATATTTCCAATGAGATAAATGTATTACCTTATAGGCAGTAAGGGATTTCCCCACACTGAATTCAATCTTGCCAGATATCAGAGAAAGATAACAACAGCAAGCATGCCAGGTCACAGCAGAAACAGGAAATATTCTGGAGTCTGTGATCTCAGGGGCCTTGCCTACCAAAGATTTGTTCTCTAGGAAGTTACCGCCTGGTGGGCCAACACCCTGAACCACAATTGTCACCTGCTGTCCCACAATATGGCTACCAGCAGGTTAGTCTACAACTTTTTAATTTATTCATGGGCAAGTTCTTAGCACAAGGACAGAAAATCACCACAGTCTGTGCAAAAATGCCAAAGGATGGTCATTAACCCAGTTGTGAATGTTCTTCCACACTGAAACCTCTAGAGTTGGGCTTCCACAATCCACATAGCGCTCAGCAATACTGTCTTCAAAGTTCCTATTAGAACAGCCCATGAAGATCTTTACAGAATTTAGCTACTTTTCTGGCCCAAATTTCCAAAATCTTTTACATTCCTCCAAAAAACAATGTTGTCAGGTTCTTCACAGCAGCACCACCTCCCAGTACCAACTTCTGTATTAATTACTTTTTTGTTACTTTGATAAAACACTATGGCCAAGGAAGCTGTAGATGAAAGAGTTTATTTGGGCATATGGCTCCAAAGGGTTAGAATCCATGACATCAAGGATGCATGCAGAAAGATGGAAACTCACATTCTGAATCACAAGCATGCAGCAGAAAGAGAAAACTTAAAGTAGCTGAGGATTTTTACTCTCAGTGCCTACCTCCAGCAAGCTATACTACTTCAACCTGCCCAAATATTTCCACCAACTGTTGCCTATTTGGTCAAATGCCCCACATGTATAAGGGATTCCTCATCCCAACAAGCACAGTGTGAGTGATTTATAGTGTGTCAGAAGGCATAAAGGGAAAGAGGAAATTGCCTGGTAAAATAAATAAGGCCAACAATCAGGAGCAAGAAGTTGACCAGAACAATGAACATTTGATGTTAAGTCAAAGAAATCTGTATTACTAGCTCAAGTAAATTTAATTAATGAACAATCCAATCCTGGTGAACTATTAGAATGTGCACTCCAATAGATAAGCAAAAGCAGTGGAAGTAAGTACTTTGTCTTTATTGGTGATAGAGGACCATTGGCTTTTTTTTATTCCTTCACAGAAAGCCAAATACCTCTGATGTTCAAACCTTGGGATTAGGAGCTTATATTCTTCATTTTCATGGGGAAATTGTCACTGAAGGATAGAAAGTATGCAAGTATGAGCCTCCTGATCATTCCCCAGCCCTCCTCCTGCTTCTGACCATTTTCTTCCTCCTTGTCTTTCTGTTTTCCCCTTCCTCCTGCTCTACCACCTGATTCACTTATACCTTCTCTTTATTTATTTTTATGTATTGATATAAATATTTGCTTGTTTGTTTGTTTTAATAACAGTGTTGTTCAGGGAAGAGAATGATTCAGCTTTATGCCTATCTATGTTGATATACTAAATCTTAAAGTTTTCCAAAACTAAATTTGTTTCTAGTACATTATGACAGCACACTGGGGATACACAAGCTGACACTAAGCCTACAAAAACATTTTAGCAAATATGGTTCATTGACTGGGCCAGGTTTTGTCGCTGGAATCTGAGGTCAATAGCTCTGGTAGACAAATTGTTTGAAGAAAGCAGATGTATTCAGAATCAATCATATGGAACATAGAAGAGATTTCCATCTGACCTCTCAATCTCCAAGGGGCGAGGGAGTGCAAAGTTCATTTATGAGACATGGGGTTACACTAAAGAAATGGGTAGAAAATTCCTGTCTTCCTGTCTAGATGTCCATGTCCTCCTCTTCTTGAAAGTAAACCTGTCCTGGCTTCAGTATCTGAGTTTACTTTGGTGTAAACCAATTCATGTGAAGTTGAGGACAGGAGAGGATTACAGGGCACAGCATATTAAAAAGAAAGAATAGATGATAAAGGATGATGGAGAGTTTAAGAGAGGAGGCAAAGTTACTTTAAAAGCAGGTGAAAAATTGAAAGGGGAGGCAAAACCTAGGGTTCCCATGATTTAACTCACACCTCAATTTTCCTACAAAATAGCCAGCTAACACTTATTGCTCTGAAAAGGTTTCTATCCTTTTGCATTTACAGTATGAATATGTGCTCTTTTTGCACCATTGCAGTGCAAACAAGACACAAGTCATTGGTTACCACACATATATTTATCACTGTCCTTACTGCCTTTGTCATTGATCCTTGAAACCAGCCTTCTAAGCCCACTGTTTATATCTATACCTGTCAAATACATTTTGTTTAGGATGCTAAAGTCATACAGGAGCCCTTGTGTATTCCTTGATGTCTTAGGTAACCATCTCAAACACTTCTGCCTTCAAAATAATTTGCCAAATTACAAATGTCCTGTTTTTTCCATCTTGTAGGCCTTTACTCAATTTGTAGTTCCCTTATCTCTTCCTTAGCTCTAATTTAATTTCTCTTTAATATTTTTAATTCTTCTGATATGTCCCAATTAATTACTAGGAAAGGCACTCAGAGACTACTGACCCCTCAAGTGTTCTCACAAGGTCCCATAAATGAGGACAAAGCTAGCTCTTTGCTTTTACTGTGCACCTGTTACCTTTCCATTGGGTCATCTACTGGCCATGACACACAGACATGTTCGTCTCTCTAAGAATGTCTATGTAAACACATGGTTCACTGAATGTTGTTTAGGGCCAGGTTTGATCACCAGAATCTGTGGTCCATAGTGCTAAGAGACAGAAATTGGTTGAAGGAAACAGCTATACTCAAGATTATCCCTGAGGAAAATAGAGGTGACTTTCCACCTGATGTATTCATTTTTGAGAGATCAAAGACTGCAAAGAATGTGGATGGCACACAAGGGGTTATATTAGCATAACTATCCATTTTTCTTCAAGACACAGGCAATAAAGACAAGAGTAAAGGAGGCCCCTGACTGTCAACTGTTTACAACGTTCTGTTGCAGACCCCTAAGATACTACTAAAGGTCTCTGATAATCATATTTAATCTGCAGTGACCTTGTGTTACAGATGAGAGCACCCACCTGCTGAGGGCAGTTATCCAGGTCAGCAGGTATGGGATATCACCATATTGGAACCAGATTACTGTCCTCAGGCAGTAGGGACTTTAGACTCCCTTGAACAAAGGCTACTGAGATAGTGATCACAACAATCCTTGACAAGGCTGCTACACCATTCCTGCCTCTCACCAACCCTACTCCAATTCCTCCTCCTCTTAAACACCAAGCTTGCACAGTCCCAGAACCTCTTTCTATTTTCACTCCAATGTGCCCCAGTGTTAAATCTTCTTTCAGTGTATCTCTTCATCACTACTCTTTTTAATTGGAGTATTAGCACCGGTAGTCAAACCATCTAGTAAGGATACTGGATCCAGCCTCAAACTCTGTTAATATGACCCCTGTTATCCTTAATTTTTATCACCTTTCATGATTTTTTCAATTGTTTCATCATTTCCTTAATTTCTTACATATTTACTGCCTTTGTACTGTACAACAGATGGTGTGTCTGTGGTTTTTCAAACAACCGAGGTTAAGCTCTATGTGATTTTGCTATCTTGGGGTTGTAGTGGGATGTACAATGGTAGTGGAAAAAGAAACGCAGATAAACACTGGCCCATGTTGAGAGATTAGGACACAGTCAGAAAGTAAAGGGAGATGGCGAATCCTTAGACAAACTGAACCAAGAGAAGTCTGAGGAGATGAGGGGTGAGCTGAGGTTCTGAGAGACTGAGCCTGGAGAAAAATCACTGAGCTAGATGAGACTGGAGAAAAGGGATTTGTCCTTCTGGTTCTCTCTAATTGATGTAGCCTGTGCCTAGGGGATATCCTCCCTCCCTTCATTTTTGAAGATAATAGTGACAACTCTGCTGTGGTTACTAACTCCAGGTATCTTTTCTATCTCTGGTGGCTCCTCCAACTCCTCACTCACACCTTCATAATTAGTCACTTTGTAAATAAAATTTTGTCAAATTATCCTAATTTGACTGTGCCATCTGTTTCCTGCTGATTCCCTGATGGATACAGTAATTTGTACCAAAAAGACTTCAGGAAAGAGGCCATCAGTATGTCATTGTGAGACCGTGTTAGTCACAGATTTGAATATTTCCAGATAACCACGTTGTGGAGTGAGAGAGGAGATGAATGTACCACACAAGGAAGAGACATGATCTGTGATATGTGACAGCATCGTGATTACTCCAACCATCACTAGAGACAGCAGCAAATGAAATGCAGAGAGAGGCAGAGCACTGGGTATCAATTGGCTTTGTTAGTTGATAATACTACAGTGATGGTTATAGAATGACTTTGTTCTCATAATGCTGTTTTGGTTTGCTTTCTGTTGCTGTGATAATAACATTCTGACCAAAAACAGCATGAGGAGGAAAGGGTTTATTTGGCTTATACTTCTGGGTCACAGTCCATCACTGAGAGAAGTCAAAAGGGGCAGGGAACTCAAGGCAAGAACTCAGAGGCAGGAATCATGCAGGAACACTATTTGGTGGTTCTTTCTCTGGCTTGCTCACAGGCTCATGCTCACCTAGCTTTCTTATACAGCCTAAGAACATTTGCCTAGCCGGGCGGTGGTGGCGCACGCCTTTAATCCCAGCACTCGGGAGGCAGAGCCAGGCGGATCTCTGTGAGTTCAAGGCCAGCCTGGGCTACCAAGTGAGTTCCAGGAAAGGCACAAAGCTACACAGAGAAACCCTGTCTCGAAAAACCAAAAAAAAAAAAAAGAACATTTGCCTAGTCAATGTACTGCCTGACAAGTACCACTTGTCCAGTTAGTGGTACTACCCAGAGTAGGCTAAGTCCTACTCCATCAATTAACAATCAAGACAATCACTCAGAGAAAAGTCTACAGACTAACCTGATAAAGCCAAGTATTCCACCACTGAAACTTTTTCCAATTGATTTTTTCTAGGTCATGTCTAATTGACAGTTAATTTTAACTATAACAGATGCCTTAAGAACATACACGAGGAACAAAATGAATAACAGCCTCAAATTGAGAGACAGTAACAAAAACACAAGGTCTTTATGTCAACTTCAAAGATCTTTTCTTAAATGCAGGACAAATGTGGCTGAGGTCCAGGCTCTGAGTCAATTTGGGAGATGTATAGAGTTATAGTCCATACTTAAACTTCCACCTTACCTGGAATCTCATGTAGAAAAGAAAATAGTAACAGCTGTGTAGCTATATTATAGAATCATTTAAACATATATGGACATATCAACATATAAAGACTGATACCTTACATCTAAAAACAGAGGAAAAGGTAGCTCTCCTCTGACCTGAAAACACATGAATTATTATTGCAGATTCTCCTTTTAATCATGCTCATTACCTCTAATATTGATTTAAAACACAAAGAGAAGCCAACTTTGAGGTTAGAATTACTAATCTAAAGAATTCTGTAAAAGGCTTGTTAATAAGTATTGACAAGAGTTTAGAGACTGTATGGGGGAGTGGATTCAATGAATGTTATATACCAAGGGAGAAAGAGCACAAAACTCAAGGGATCAAATCCCATCAATATTGAGCTCAGAACTAAGCCAGTGAGAACCTGAGGGTAATACTTGTTGTGGAATATTATTTAAAGATGTGTTACATTCTTATATGCTGTGAAATATTTGTTTAATGATGCAAAGATGTGTTACATTCTTTTATGTTAAATTTGTTTAACTCTGTGAAGCTGTGATACTTTGTCTATAACATCTGATTGGTCTAATAAAGAGCTGAATGGTCAATAGCTAGGCAGGAGAGAGAAATAGGTAGGGCTGGGAGGCAAAGAGAATAAAGAAAAAAAAAGAAGAGGAGAAGAGGAAGGAGGGAGAAAAGGAGAAGGAGAGGAGGAAGTTAGGGGCCAGCCACCCAGCCATACAGCCAGCCATGGAGTAAGAAGGAAAGAAAGGCATATGGAATAGAAAAGGTAAAAGCCCAGAGGTGAAGGGTAGATGGGATAATTTAAGAAAAGAAAAGGTGGCTAGAAACAAGCCAAGATAAGTCCAGGCATTCACAAATAAGAGTAAGTCTCTGTGTGTTTATTTGGGAGCTGGATGGTGGACCCCAAAAAAAGGAGAGAAAAAAAACACCTTCTGTTGTTAGGTTGAGTAACAGTGGCTATAGAACAACTTGGAGAAGAAAGCATTTATTTGACTTATACTTCCAGGTCATAGCTCAACATTTGGGGAAGTTAGGGTATGAATGCAATACAGAAAATCAAGCATGTTTGCTTCATATGCCATGAGGCATTTCCCTGGACTAAGGAACTCACTCACAGCCATGTAAGTACAGCAGCCACTATGGAGAATGCTGGTTGCTAGAAGACTCCCTCACAGGCTCATGCTCAGCTAACTTTCTTATACAGCCCAGGACTGCTTGCCTAGAGAACGGTGCCTCCCACAGTGGGCTGGGCACTCCTCCCTCAATTAACAATCAGGACAATCCCCACCGACATGCCCATAGGCCGATTTGATCTGAGTAATCCCTCAACTGAGACTACCTTCATAGGTGACTACAGGATGTGCCAAGTTGATAGACAAAGTTAACTAAGACAGTGGTCTAAATTCAATATATTCCATAGCCAATATTGTCATTATACTGGAACTTATTGGCATACAATATGGGTTAGAACTCA
This sequence comes from Peromyscus eremicus, assembly GCF_949786415.1. Classification (NCBI taxonomy): domain Eukaryota; kingdom Metazoa; phylum Chordata; class Mammalia; order Rodentia; family Cricetidae; genus Peromyscus; species Peromyscus eremicus. The sequence continues at coordinate 69,538,475 of NC_081431.1, forward strand.
AGAGTTGGGGAATGGTGGAATGAATTAATAGTATGGAAGCCTCTAAAAAATCCACAAAAATCATTAATTACATCAATAAAGAGTAAATATGGTGATTGATAAGGGTACCACAGGTATTCTTGAAGACTCTTACAATAGAGGATAGATAAGCAATCAGATTTCCTGTTTAAAATGAGATCATGAAACCCTGGATGTGCATGGTTCTTAGTTACCAGAGACTAGGCAAGGAATCACATAAGAAATATTTTAACTCATAGGAATCTTTCACATTAATTCTCAGGAAGTCTCTGTCAATGGATAGAGAATAATATTGTAAAATTTCTTTTTTAATGTAGGGGCCTGGAGGGAGAGAGTTAAGGTCTCTTGAGATAAACCCTATTTTGAATTTCCTGGCGTGCTGGCTAGTTTTTTGTCAATTTAACACAAGTTAGAGTCATCAGTGGAGGGATCCTCAATTGATAAAAATGTCTTCATAAGACTGGGCTGTCAACAAGCCTGTAGGGCATTTTTAAAAGTTGTGATTATCTGGGGAGAGGCCACCATATTGGGATGGTGCCAACCCTGGGCTGGTGGTTCTGGGATGTATAAGAAAGCAGGCTGAACAAGCCATGAGGAGCAAGTCAGTAAGCAACACCCACCTATGGACTTTGCATCAACTCATGCTTCCAGGTTCCTGCCCTGTTTGGGTTCCTGTCCTGACCTCCTTCAATGATGAACAGTGATATGGAAGTGTAAGCCAAACAAATCCTTTTCTTCCTAGGTTGCTTTGATGGTGGTGTTTCATCATAGTAATAGTAACCAATATTAAGACACATGGGTAGATACTTTAGCTCTTCCCAAAGTCTCAGAACTAACCTACGTTGCAGCTGTTAAGGGTCTTTGATAATAGATCTTCCGTCCATGAATGTCACAAGATAGACTTACATTTTCCAGAACATCACTGCCATGTCCTAGAACTATATCACCTTGCTATAGCAAAGCACATAGTGATACTGCTCATATAGGTCTCCCAAGAATTATCACGTAGGTCCAAAAATGTATCATGTATTTCCCAAAATGAAACTGGTTCAAAGCAGGAACAATCACCTTTGACCTGTGATTAGTCATTATACGTTAGAAAATGGATAGAAACTCTAATACAGCATGTTGATGAAGTTCCAGGGAATAAGAGCAGACATATAAAGAGCCTCTCTCATAAAGAGACCTATGTTTTGTAGCTTGAACTGTATCAGGGGAAGACAAAGCCTCACAGTTTTCTTGGGGTTTAGAAATGGAATGGAGAGGAGCCCCATGGCTTAGCAACCCTACTGAGGCTGAGCTGTCTATAGCAGTGAAGAATATCATGATAGAATGTGTGTGGGGTGAACACTGGAAAGTCAGAATGGACTCTTACAGTTTTCTGTCACATTATGACATTCTCTGAAAACAAACCCTGGCCTCCTGCTGACCGTCTTAGAAACTGAAGTGCAGATGTTAAAATAGCAATTTACTACAGTGTTCAAATGAATATCACAGAGTTTAGAGGATCTTTGAATTCATTGTGCACAGTAACAGTTCATGTTAAAATAGAATGAATGCACACACATACACACATGGGGGGAGGGGTCAGGATGGAGAAGTAAAATGGGCCTATTCTCAAGCCCTGACGAGAAGCCATTCCCTCAGGTTTGTACAATGCCTTCGCTGTTCCCAGAGTCTCCTGTAGAGACTTTCAGCTGATTGGTACTATTTGTGGAAGTGCTAGAAACTTTATGTGGTGGGTCCAACTGTAACATGAAGATGGCTAAAGGAATGGTTAAGAGTTGTATCTAATTCTAAGTATCACCCATCTTCCCTCCTTCCCTGCCCCCTTTATCTCGCTATTTTTCCTTCATCTCTGCTTCTTTCCTTCTTTCCTCTTTTATCTTCTCTCTTTCCCATACCTCTATCTCCCTCTCTCTTTCTTCCCCTCCTTTCTTCCCACTATACGTTATCTATCCTTCTTCTATCAGCCACCACCTATTGATTCTCCCTTTCTCTCCAGTCCACCATGAGGTGAAGTTGCTTTGCTCAGTTACATTCTCCCTGCCATGATACACAACTTCACCATACAGTGCATAGAAGCAAGGAAGCCAGTTAATCACAGATTGAAAGATGTGACAGGGTGACAGTAACCTTTCTTCCCTGAGACTGTTTTGCAGGTGTTTTGTCACAGAACCAAAATATCTTCCTTAGGTGAGAGGCTTCCCTCCAGCTTCTGGTGCTCTCCAACAATCTCTGTCCTTCCTGGACTAGCAGAAGCATCACTCTGCTTCCTGCCTCCATCACTCCAGTGTTCTCTGTCACTGCTGAATGTGCATTTCTGTCTCTCAAGGACATTCCCATAAGGAATCCCATAAGAATCCCAAGAGAATCTGCTATGCCCGAGGTGATCTCTTCTTGATCTTTAGCTAATGATACTTGACAACTCCCTATTGAAAAACAAAAGCACATTCAGATGCTCCAACTATCTGTGAATTTTGAGAGTCCCATACTCAGAACTTATTTTTATGACAAATAAAGACCCTTAAAGGTCTCCATTCTTTGGATTCTCTGGTATCATATGAGTCATTATTTAGAAAAATCTTGATTGAGAGAATCACAGAATGATTAAGGAAATGTCACTGAAGGGATTCATCACAGCAACTGATATTTTTAATCTCACACTCCCAGGAGGAATGGGCCTGTTAAATCAGAACCCTCCTCATACTGTTCCTAGTGAATGAATACATGAGATCCCCTTCTGTATGTCTTGGTTGTTGGTTTGTGTGTGTTGGTTTGTGTGTGTACACACATATTTGTATGCATGTGTGTCTGTATGCATGTGGAGACAATAGATCATTGTCAGCTACCTTCCTCCATTGCTCTCCACTTTATTTTATGAAACAACATTTCTCCCTGAAGCTAGAGCTTACTAGGTGTTTAGGTTGACTGGCTAGGAAGCCCTAGGCATCTTCCTGTCATGTGCACACACACACATACACACAAACAAACACACCACACACACACACACACACACACACACACACACACACACACACACACCTACCTGCTTCAAACAGTGGGCTTACAGAAGCGCACTTATTTGCACATGGCTTTTATAAATCTGTGCTGGGGATCTAAACTCAGGTCTTCTTGCTTATGGAACAAGCACTTGGCTTGTTCCCTAACTAGATCAAGTCTTGGATTAAGTCCTAATGCTTAAGAGAAGAATGATATTAGCTGGGGCCAGAGAAATGGCTCAATGACCTGAAACTCATGTCTGCACTGTTTCTTTGGCCTTTGACTCTCCACCAATAATTAAAAAGGAATCACTGCCCTTGTGATTAATTCCAATTTGTGGTGAACAGTTTGGGTTGCAAAGCCATGCTAGGAGGAGTTCTAGAATACCTGTCATTCTCACGTCTGACAGCCTCAAGCAATAGAAAATAGGACTCAAAAATAAAGACCTCATTGAAGTGATGATTGTTTTGGAACCTTCGATTTGGTGGTAGAAAAAGAGAATTCTGCTTTTCAATTTAGATAATCAACCAAAGAAAAGAGAATAATAGCAATCATGTCTCATGTGGTTGAATTATGTTCTTTCCCCATTTTCATTATGTGGAAAACACTGGATATGATGAACAGCTTAGAAGTCATGGGATAATGTGACTAAGTTGGAATTACCACTCAGTGATATGACTTTATTGGACTGTGTTCTTGTTAAAAAGTGTCAACCCCTTTATAAAGAATCGTGAATAAGATACACAGAGGATTCCTATATCCCCATTACCCCCTCAGTGTCTGTTCTGTGCTTTCTCTTGTCTCATTGTCCTAATGGGGAGAGATGTCTACTCTTCTATTTCTTCTGATCCCAGTCACAGCAACCATCCTCATTACTGTGCTTCTGAAGGAGAAGAATTCATACCAGGCCACAGGAAGAGTGAGCAGGTGGTCAGGGTCTATTTTTAGCAGGCAGTTAAGGAAGAACAGAGCATACCTTATAAAGTGGAGGACTTATTCAAGTGTCAATGACAAGTCTACCACTAGTATCTTGACTTCTGCATCTTGATTGTCACATCCCTCCTCTTGTCTCCACTTGTTCAGTGAGGGATTATGTGGTGTCCTTCCTGGTATAGGAAGTGGTTTCTAGTAAGCCATCCTTACTCACAATTCAGTCTGTTACAACCCAAACTAGAGAAAGGGATGTATATAAAGGTGCAAATGCCCATAAATGTGGTGTCCTTCCTGGTATAGGAAGTGGTTTCTAGCAAGCCATCCTTACTCACAATTCAGTCTGTTACAACCCAAAATAGAGAAAGGGATGTATATAAAGGTGCAAATGCCCATAAATGTGGTGTCCTTCCTGGTATAGGAAGTGGTTTCTAGCAAGCCATCCTTACTCACAATTCAGTCTGTAACTACTTAGTTAACTTGGCTACCTCATACCCAATCTATAAGCCTCCTTATTTATCTTCCCTGGTTCTTTTGAACCCAAACACCCTCAGTGAACTTCAGGACTGTACTATACATATTGCTTCAATGGCCTACTGTGCAGTCTAATTTCCAACAGTACTCAGACACTGGAGAAACTGGCTGGAAATCAGAGAGAGGGATTTGCTCTCCTCCATGAGGTTGCTTTAAGGTGATTCTGTGTATTGGCATTGCTCTTTCTCAAGATCCACACTATGTGGTTCTCTCTCCTTCCCATTTCTAGTGACCTCTTCTGTTTAGTTGTCTGTGTTAGAGACTGTGTGTGAGCTTCACTGGTCTGCTGGCCCTGTGATTCCTCCATCTTGGTGGTACTTTCCCGTGTGGTCCACCCACACACATTTATAATTAATCCCTTTTAAATAAATCTTCCATATATGTTAATTTGACTCTGTCCTCTGTTTCCTGTTAAGACTGACAAATAGAATTATGCTGCATAGTAGACACTATTGAGACTTAGACTAATGACAAGACTAATGGGCTGGGAATTCTCCTGCTCTTTTTTTTTGAGGTAATGTTTCTGGCTTCCAACAGCTTCATCTGCTCCCTTAATAGCATCTTGGTGACAACAAACAGGGTCTTGGCAATCTTTGCAGTTAAATCTTATGATTAAATCATTTGTTATAGGAAACAAATGGGGCTCCTTCTGTTAAAAATAAACAGAAAAAAATTTAAAGGCAGAAGTCAGTAGTGGGAACAGAAATTGCACAGGGATGGGACCTGGAATTGGACATAGAAAGGCTGGTCAGGGTAATTATTATTAATTATGTATAATAATTATGTAATAATGTATTAGTAGAATAAAGGATTAGCAATGAATGGTGGTTGTTAGATTCCCCAAATATGAAAGTTGATGTGCTAGCTACTTTTCTTGTTACTGTGAAAATGCCTGACAAAAGCCAATTAAGGAAGAAAGAGTTTATTCAGGCTCCCAGTTTGAGGGCACTGCCCATCCTGGTGGGAGAGACATGGTGACACGAGTGTGAGGGAGCTGGTCACATTGTGTCCACAATGAGAAAGCAGAGAGAGAGGAGTGCTGGTGCTCAACTTGAAAGACTCCCTGACGGCAGTCTTCCCTCAGGAGAGACCCTCGCCCAAGGAGCACACCGAGACCACGAATCAGATGCAAACAGCAAGAGGCTTTATTCCGGAACATGGGTACCCGGGGCGACACAGTCTCTCAAGAAGCTCAAGTGACTGGCGCGCCCACGGGCTAGAGCAGAGGGTTTTTATAGGGTCAGGCACGGGTACAGAAACAAGAAGCCTGGTTACCGGGTCCTGATTGGGTGATGCAAATGAGGCCAGCTCTGATTGGATGAGGCCAGGTTCAAACCCAGGTCAGCTCGTGGTTTCTCCCCGAGCTTCTGTCTAGGGTACAGGGGGTTTTCCCGACCTTTTTCTGACCTTTTAGTTCCTCGCTCTGGGGCTAGGTGGCTGACTGAACTCCTCGGTACCTCTCAGGCCTTTTTTCCAAAAGCAACTGAGCTAAGCTATGTTAGGCAGGGAGGCTGGGTGTCTTTCAACCTCACTTTCTCCACTTTGTTCAGTCAGGTCCCCAGCCTATGGGATGGTGCGACCACCATTTAGGGTGGACCTTCCCTTCTCAATTAAGTCTTTCCTTTACTTTCCTTATAAGCATATCCAAAGGTGTGCTTCCATGATGATTTCAAATCTGGTTAGACTGATGATCAAGATTAACCATGACAGTTGGAGACATTTCAGAGAAGCCTGTCACTTCTCAAGAAAGTGAAGTTGAATTAAAGTGACAGTTCACACACTTATTGTTGATCTGTTTTTCCTACCTGTCTTGGGGCTTTAGTTTAGTTGGCACGGCATTAGTATATATATACCGATTCTTTACCATGGATACAGATATCAATTCCTTGAGGAGTCAACATACAGAGTTTGTCTAGCTAAATGATCCAAATCCAAATATTCCTTTGGCTCTCAGCAATGATTACCTAGATTGCTGGAGGCTATCCTTCCATCTAAAAACCAGAAAAGTCAGATCACATTATAAAAAACTTTATTTGAAACATGGCAGAAGTCCTAAGCTCTTTTTTTTTTCTTTGTTTGTTTTTCGAGACTGGGTTTCTCTGTGTAGCTTTGTGCCTTTCCTGGAACTCACTTTGGAGACCAGGCTGGCTTCGAACTCATAGAGATCTGCCTGCCTCTGCCTCCCAAGTGCTGGGATTAAAGGCATGCGCCACCACTGCCCAGCATGTTGTAAGCTCTTACTTGCGATTCTCAGGCCCAAGATTTCAGAGAATGAGCTGGGTAGTCATTTGAAACCACTCACTCATCCATGAACACATTTCTTGCTACAAAGGGGAGGCGTAAAAACTGGAAGTTGTGCAAAGCTTTCAGATGAACTGCAATGCAGGCTGATGATGAATGGCTACACCAGGGTTTCAATGACATCTCTAAAGAACACCAGCCTAAAGGTGTGCTGGAATCAAAAGCAATGATCTCTCAATGGATCTGAAAGTCATCTAGCAATGATTGGATTGATACAATCACACAACAGAATGCAGAACTCGGGTATAGACCCCCTCATACATATGGAAAAAGAAATATTTGAGAAAGGTCCATGAATTACAGTGAGCAATGATGCATGTTTTAAATAAATGAGAATAGAATCATCTAATATAAGCCTGAGAATAAGGGATGTAGTGGGCACAGAGTTGGCTTAGGGATTAAGAGTGGGTACTGCTCTAGTATAAGTCCCCCTGGTGAGTTCCCAGCACTCACAATGGGTGCCTCATAGCTGCCTATAATTCTGTTCCAGAGTATTAAGTGCTCTCCTCTACCTCCAGGCCACTACACTCACATGCACAAAACCATACACAGACACACACATGTACACATAAATAAAAGGTAAAATGCATACTTTTAAATGAATATTGATCCCTAGCTAACTAAACCATATATAATTTTAACTCCAAAAAACTTATTGACTTAAATGCAAAAAAAAAAGAAGAAAGAAAATTTCTCAAATAAAGTTTGGGAAAATGTCTTCACAACCTTGAATCAGATTTATTAAACCAGACACAACCATGACACTAACCACAAAGAGAAGACTGATAAATCAGATGATAGCATAATAAAGAATTCACCATTCATAAACACCATTAATAGAGTGAGAAAGTAAAGCATAAGTTTGAGGCACCTGCAGCACATTAGGAAAACACATTATGTACAACATCTATTAAGGGTCCTTACAAATCAAAAAGAAAATGAAACCTGACAACCCAATGGAAAAAAGTTAAGAAGCATGGCCATGCACATCTAAACAACCAACAAATTAGCAATGGAGTTCAGGTAACAATGCAGAAATATGAAAAGATGAGAAAACACCAAAAAGATGAGAGGATTGCTTAGGGGATAACGCACTTTCCATGAGAGCATAAGAACAGTTCACATTCCCAGAATCCATGTAAATGCAAAATGGGTGTAGTGACCCACCCATACAATACCAGAGCTTAGAAAGCAGAGACAGGGTCTCTGCAACAAGCTGGCTCTCTAGACTAGTCATAAATATGAGCAAGCTTTAGTCTCAGTTTAGAGATCCTGACTCAGTGAATATGGTAAACAGAGATTGAGAAAGATTGATGCTCTTAATCTTGGATCTTCACATGCATATGTACACAAATAAGCCCACCCATATGGACATGGGCCCCAATATTTACGAATACCTATACATATGCATACATCATATACATAAAGTGCTAAAGATAAAGGAAATTAGATAAACCCACCAAGAGCCATCACTAGTTACTCATGTCAACGTCTAAGACAAAAACTTCAAATAAAAATAATTATAAGAGATGTTCAAATCTCACATGTTTTGAGATATAAATTAGTGCTAGAACATGATAGTACCTACTTCAAATGGTAAATATAACCATGAATTTTCACCCAACAATTTTACTCTTAAGTATCATATGGAAATTAATTAATGTGTGTACTAATAGGCAAGCATGAGTAGTCTCATAAAAGTTATGTTCATAATAACACTATGAAGGTATAATTGTGATCCCTAAAAGGACAAGTTGAAATCCAATTCCACAGAATATGACTTGATTGGAAATAGAGACCTTGAATATACACAATGTTAAGACCTTAATGGAATAAGAAAGGACTGTAGCACAAAGTTTCTCTCCCACCTGCCTGTTCCCAAATACCCAGCAGCTGCTTCTCTAATAATTAACTCGGAGGCTTAATATTACTTAAAAATGCTCAGCCAGTAACTCAGGCTTATTACTAACTAAGTTACACTTAAATTAACCCATAATTTTTATTTATATTTAGTCATGTGGCTTGGTACCTTTTCTCAAAATGACATTTTCATCTTCTTTCCTCTGCATCTGGCTGGCAAATTCTGACTCTACCCTTCTTCTTCCCAGAATTCTCCTAGTCTGCTCTACCTATACTTCCTGCCTGGTTACTGGCCAATCAGCATTTTATTAAACTAATACAAGTTACAAATTTTTACAGTGTACAAGATCATTATGCCAGAGCAATGGGCCCTTTGTTTAATAACACTGATGTCCTTATTTAAAAAAAGAGAGAGAAAGGGAGGCTGGGACTTGGAGAGGGGGCACATTATTATATAAAGTCCTTAATATGCACAAGCATAAAGATCCTGATACTTTTGTAAAAAGTTGTGTTCTGTGGCTCATGTTTATAATCCTAAACTCTAAAGAAGGAGAGACAGGTGGAACCCTGCATCTAATTGGTCAATCAGACCAGCCTAATCAGCAAGACGTAGGTCTCAGCAAGATATCTCTTCTCAAAAGAAAATGTAGACAACCCCTGAGGAACAACACTTGAGGTTATCCTTTGCTCTCCCAACACATGCACATATAGCGTGCACATGCACACTTCACAGAGTGCCTCAGTTTACCATCTATTGCTGTGATAAAACACTATGACCAAAAGCAACTTGAGGAGAAAAGGTTTTTGTTTTTGTTTTTGTTTTTAATCCTATCATTCCTTACAGTCGATCCTTGAGGGAAGCCAGGGTAGGGACACAAGTAAGTCAAGAACTTGGAGGCAAGGTCTGAAGCAGAGGCCACAGAGGAACACAACTTCCTGGCTTGTTCTCTGTGGTAGTTACTTTTCTATTGTTGTGATAAAACACCCGTGGCCAAGACAACTTATAAAAGACAATATTTAATTGGGCTCACAGTTCTGGGGGTCTAGAATCCATGATGGCAGAGCAAAGGTAAGACCACAAGCACAGCTGAGAGCAGAAGGCAGAGAAAGCACACTAGGGATGGCATGAGGCCTTGAAAGCATAAAGCCCACCAGCCCACTTTAGTGGCACATCTCCTCCAACATGGCCACACCTCCTAATCTTTCTGAACAGTTGGTCAACTGGAGACCAAGTATTCAAACAGATGAACCTATGAGAGCAATTTTCATTCAAATCTCTACGCTCCTCAGGGCTTCTCAGCTTCCCCTTTCATACATCTCAAGTTCACCTACACAGGAGTGGCACCATGCACAGTGTCCTGAGCCCTTCAATATCAATCACTAATTAAGAGTATGCCTCTGGACATGGTGAGGCATACCTTTAATACCAGCAAAGGCAGGTGGATTTCTGAGTTTGAGGCCAGCCTCATCTATATAGAGAATTCTAAGATAGCCAGGGTGACACAGAGATACCTTGTTTTACAAAAACAAAAACTCAAAAACAAAAACAAAAACAAAAACAAAATTGTGAAATGCCTCACAGACTTGCTTACAGGCCAATCTTATGTAGGCATTTTCTCATTTGAGGTTCCCTCTTCCAAGATGACCCAAACTTATGTGAAGTTGACAAAAAAGTTGCCCAGCACATAGACGGAAGATGGTTCTGGAAGCAAAGACTGGATTGATAAACCACATCTGCAGAATACCCAGGATTAGCAGTAAAGGTAGGATTTGGAGGAAGCCAGAGCTTTTTCTCCTCTCAAGGTTCCACTAGGCAGATGGCCCTGCTATTTTCTTGATTTCAGAATTCCTTTATCCTGAAATTGAGCAGTATATTTTGTTGCCTTTAGCCACCCTTTTCCTGAAGAAGCCTCACGACTCCATATATTATAAATCACAAGGTGAAACAATTAAATACTCACTAAAATAATCTAAGTACAGCAGCACATGACAACATGGGCTACCATGAAAGACAAAATAATTTTGTCACATGTAAAAGTATATGCACATTGCAGTGAAAGAAGCCAGATACAGGAAAATAGATATGACATTTATTCATTGAAGTTCAAATATAGCCAAAATAACTCCATGTTGTTGAATGTTAAGGTATAGTATCGTTAGGAGATGGAGGAGAATATAATTAACAAACGAGACAGGGGCAACCACCAACATTCATGTCCTCATCTGGGTGAGGTCTAAATGCATGTGCTCACTCTGTGAGACTTCATTGTTTAGTTTGTGAAAAACAATTTACATCATGTTTAATTTATATTATATTATATCATTTAATAATCATATTTAACTCTAATTGTAATATAACTATTTATAATATAATTCAATAATAGGTAAGTAACCTCAGTAGTATATATGAAATTTCATTCACTAAATAAAAATAATTCAATGAAAAGGAAGATAAATGTATATTTAATTGTATCGTTCCCTCAAGACATTTCTCTCATCATTTTATTAAATTTTATTTAAGTGTGTGTGTGTGTGTGTGTGTAAAAGTTTGTGTGTGTGTGTGTGCGCGCGTGTGTGTGTATTAGTGGAGGTGATAGTTAATAGTCAATTCTCTCCTTTCACCATGAGGGTCTCAGTGATGGAGGTCAGGTCATCAGGTTTGGTGGCAAGCATATTTACCAGCTGAGCCAACTCACCGGTTCCTCTCTCAAGATTTTAGCAGCCATAACAAAAGGAAACTAATATGGGATAGCAAGTTTTAGGTAAGATAGAAGATTTGATTCTAGTAGGCATCTCAGCCCCAAATGTGTAATTCTATTGAGTACGAATAAAGACTCCAATATTCCCTGAAGAGGCCATGAGGTCATGGTCCTTTGGAGTTTGCTCTATATACTTGGACTTATGTTCTGACCTACCCTTCCACATTATGAAGAAAAGAAGAATCTGTGGTGGTTTCAACTCCTGAAATCATTTACGACATTCATAATATTTTTCTCTAAATAAAGACGTGTATAACTATAGTTTAAATGGTCCTGGAGGAACTGAGAGGACTTCTCAAAATGTTTAAGGGGTCAGCAATAGGTTACATACACATGCATCTGCACACAGACACACATGTGTACACACATACACTTAAACCTACCATGTGACTTTGCATAATTTGAGGAAAAATTTAGACATGAACAAAGCCATGTTATATGTTAGTGTTAGTAAATGCTGAGCCGTGCATGGGAAGTATTTATTCACTGGAAGGGGATGCAGACTTAAGGTTGTCCACTTTAAAACTCTATTCCTTCCCAGAACTCTTACTAAAAAGCTATGAGACATTGAAGGAACTGTTTTACCCCTTGAGGATTAATTTTTCTTATTTGTAACAGAAGTGAAGTACATAATTACTCAAGTTTTTCTAGACTTGGCGTTCTGTAATTCTAAAAATAAGTTACAATTGTGAGTACACACGTGTGGCCCTGGTGCAAATGAATGCTCACTGCATTGTTTTCTAATGTAGTTGGAAGTGGCTACCTGTCTGAGTTTCTTTTCTGTTGTTTGGATAAAAGCAACTTGGAGAGGGAAGATTTATTTGGCTTATACCTCCAGGTTGCAGCCCATCACTGAGGAAAGTCAGCACAGGAATTCAATGAAGGGACCACGAGGCAGGAAGCATGAAGGAGCATGGCTTACCGGCCTATTCTCTGATTTACTCACTATCTTGTGTTTAGCTAGCTTTATTACACAACCCAGGACCACCTACCTAGGGATTATGCTGCCCACGATAGGCTGAAACCATCAAAATTCATGAATAACTGAGACAGTCCCCCAGTCTCACGTGCCTAGAGAGAAACTTAATTTCCGCAATCTGTCAAGTGAGGCTGTCCACTCAGATGACTGTAGACAATGCCAGTTCAACAATTAAGGCTAACCAGGACAGCATCGTTATACAATGTCACATAATCGAGTTTGATTTCCAGATTTACCAAGGAAAAACCTTTGAAAAATGAGCTCTAAGCAGTCACTTGTAAATTTATAGATATACTGATATATTTACAGAGTAAAATAAGAAAGTAATGCTAAACACAGGGAACATGAATTGACAAAACGAAGAATAGTTTATAACTATATAACGATAGTTTTAGGGACTCCAGTCTTGTCTGTATTATCCATGCTCTTCATTCTCTCTTTTCTCTATGTCCCTAAACTCATCCGTTTCTTATATAACACACTGTCTTAATGTACTACAGCCTTCAAAGGTTTTGAACTTGAAAGGTGTGGCATATATCTTATGTGTGTGCCAGGGATTCCAGTGTTGGTGAAACCTCCTGAAGAAATTCTTACACACAGACAAGGGAAGTCACATAACATCATATTCAGAAGCCATTATCACAGCCCAGACTGGAAGCAATCTGATTTTCAATGACTAGGAGAAAGATGGAATTGGAATAATTTCATTTAATAGAACACTAACCTTAGGTAAAATGAGTGAAGTCAAGCCTGTATATCAATGTAGATGACTCAGAAATACATTATTGAATAAAACACAAAGCAATTTCAAGAGTTTATAGAGCATGACAACATTCATATGAATTTTTAAAAATATATGAAATTGTATAATATGATAGAAACTATATACTTTAGTTAATACATGTAGACTTTTAAATATAAAATACATACTGGTATATAATATATAATGTTTAAACATAAAAACATAAACATGTGTGTGTGTGAAAAGGGACTGAAGAAGAGAGGCAGAGAGTCACACAGATAGAGGTATAAACAGAGACAGACATATCAAAAGCAATTTAAAAGGATAGGAAATAGATAAATGTAAAAGTGTGAAGAAATATAGTATTTATGCTACTTCTTGATAAAGAGCAAAGGATAAGAAATGAACCCAGGTATGGTCCACAGGAATTTTCAGATTTTGTCTGTACATAGGGAACATGCAATACTTGTACTTTTGTGGAGAGATTTCTCACTGAACCTGGAGTTTACTGGCTAATTAGACTGACTAGTCAGCAAGTCCCAGGGATCCTCCTGTCTCTTCCTCTCCCTGAACGAGGGTCACAGATGCACGTCACCACACTCAGCTATTTTATGCAAGGCATGCACTTTATCCACTGCGCCGTCATCTCCCCTGACCCTTCCACATTTAATCCTACCTCACTTCCCTAGCCAATGCAGGTGTAGCACATGTCTAGCACTCATTATCCATCTGAGAGTACTGTATACTTTTTTAAAAACCACCATTCCTGGCTGGAAAGATGGCTCAGTGGTTAAGAGTACATGCTGCTCTTCTAAAGGAGGACCCAACTTCAGTTCTCAACACTCATGTCAGGTGGCTTCTAACTTCCTGTGGTTCCAGCTCCATGGGATCCGATGTCCTCTTCTGGACTCAGGACATCTACATGCACATGTTCAAACACACACAGACACATAAATACATCCCTTTGTAAGAATTCAAATTAAAAACTGCCAGGTACTGCTGTTCTTGGTTCCGTCTGACCTTGTGTAACTGAAAACCTGTTAACTTCTGTATGTGAGATTTGCTTCCAAAGGATGTTTCTTTCAAGCACTGTTTGTCAGGTTGGTCTCATTTTTGCAACCACTGATTTTCACGTTGTCATTCCCATGCTCGTGCTTAGAAAGCACAGGAAAGGAAACTGTGCTACAAATGACAAGGAAAGCCTAACTTTGCTTTCCATTCCAAAAGTATTTGCTTACAAAATTGTGTGATGCAAAGGCTTGACCCATTTGTGTTTTGTTCCTGCCATGTCCCTTTTCCATAGCCCAAGTCCCTTCCCTGTAATAAAATCTACAGAACTTATTCTTTTGATGTGTTATGAAAGTTTCCATTCATTATTTAAACTCCAGTTCTCTTTCATCCTGACACAAATTGTATTTGAAAGATGTTGTATTATTTATATTGCATCAGGTTTTCTTTAATTAGAGTACGAGGCACAAATTCCTAATCAACCCATGATTATTTATTGAAAACTACTATTTGTAAAGAATTGCTCTACACATTTTATTGATGACATGCTAGAGAATTCTGGATGTATATTCATTGGTAAGGATAGAGAAAGTACATGACTAATCAAAGATATATCCAATGCTGGCCTCAGAGCAAAGCAAATTGCCTCACAATGAAGGGAAATTAAATGCAGAAAGCAAGAATCAGCTGGGAAATAGCTTAGTGGATCAAGTGAGTTGCATAACCCCGAGGGCCTAAGTTTACACACCTCGAATCTGTTTCAAGTTAGAAACCATGATTCCAGCATTCCTACACAGGGATGCAAAGTAGTCTGGAGAATTCCTAGAAATGTGGAGGCCAGTTAGCCTGGTGTTCACAGGAGCAAAGCAACACGAAGGAGACCCTGTATCAAGAAAGGTAGAAGGTGAACAGCAACCCCTGAGGGTTCTCTGACCTCTACATGGGCCCTGTGGTATGCATGTGCCTTTACTGAACACATAGAAGCATTCATACAGACAGACGAACGCATAAAAAGGGAAAACAATTAAACATGCACATAGCCATACATACACAGTCACACCTCTTTCTCTAAAAGTAAGCTTGCAGTGGTAATCTTATTTCCTGATACGAGCCCTTCTGATTTTCCTAAGAATATTTTAGAACTTCATCCCGAAGCTCACTAATGACCCACTAATGAACTGACACACACTGCACTTATATAAATTATGGAGTTACTGAACTTGAGTAAAAGCTTGGTACATTTCAAGGATATGAATCAATCACGCTGATATTAATGACGACTCTCACCTCTCTGCCCTTTACACTGTGTTGTTTCATAGCCCCTCTATCTTGATAGATCCTAGGTGACTTTGAAAATCTGGACACTTTTAGACTTAACCATGTTCTCTATGACTTAGTCTCTAAGCTTCCACATTATTTTCTCTGGCAGTTATTTGTGGTTAAAAGTGACCAGATATGCCCTCCGTTACATTGACAAAAACCAAGACTGAAATAAAAAGTAAAAGAGAAACCACTGTCTGCTAGGCCAGACTGCAGAAATCTGCAAATTACAAAGATGCTAAAAGAATCCTTCTGAGACACCAGACTACAGTTTCAGTGGTGATTGCTTCCTGAAGGCTAGTGGACTGCAGGCTTTGTTCTCAGGTAGTGCCGTTGGAACCATTAGAAACTGGAGTTTAGACCAGATAGGGCATGTTCAGGGTAGAATGACTGTAGACGTGTTTAAGGGCCCCTGGCAGTGAAAATGGGATCTATCCCTGGTGCATGAGCTGGCTGCCTGGAGCCCATTAACTATGATGGGATGCCCTGCACAGCCTTGATTCAGGGGGAAAGGCTCAACTGAATGTACCAGCCTTTGCTGATTCCCCATGGGAGGCCTTAACCTTTTCGGGGGAGGGGATGAGGGGGTGGGCTGGGGGGGAGGAACATGGGGGGAGCAGGAGGAGGGATGAGAGGGGAATATGTGGTCAGTATGTAAAATAAAAATTCTTAGTTAAAAAAAAGAAATTGGAGTTTAGGGAGAGGTCATTAAGTTTTGGGTGTTCGAGTTTCCTTTCTGTTGCTATGATAAATGTCTTGACAGCAATGGACACAGAGAAGCAAGGGGTCAAGTTAGCTCACAACTCTGTTTGGCTTCTCCACCATTTCTGAGAAGTCAAGACAGGAATTGAAGCGGCCTCATCACATCCATAGTAAAGAGCAGAAGGAGAATTAATGCATACTTGCTTGATTGTTTATTTGCTTGCTCGCTTGCTGACTAGATTTCTTCACTTTTACACAGTTCAGGGCTCAACCTAGGGAATAGTGCCAGCCACGGTGGCCTGGGTCTTGCCACGTCAATTAACAATCAAGGTGATCCTCACAGACACGCACATAAGGCAAGTTAATCTAGATAACTCTTTTTTAAGACTCTTCTCGGGAGATTGTCCACTGTGTCAACTATACAGTTAAAACTAACCAGCATTGGAGACAAGCCCTCAAAAGCGTTGCCTGTCTTGTCTCACTCAGATTCCTGGACCAGAACATGAATATCTACTCTGACTCACAGTTTTCTTGCTATATGTTGACTCCACTAGAGGTCCAAATCAGTGGGGCCACTCTCTCTTGGACTTGAACTTCTAAAGCAAGTGATCTAAATACATCTTTTCCATTTGTGAGGTAATTGCTTTTACTGGTTCATTATAGACCACGTAGCTTGTTCATAAAGAAGAAAAGTAATTCAGAAACTTGGAGGTCTTGGCTGGAAGATAACCTAAAGTCCCAGACATCTACTTAGATTACTCAATCACTCAAATAGTGTACTGGGGCACCAAAAC
The DNA here is from genome assembly GCF_949786415.1 of Peromyscus eremicus. Classification (NCBI taxonomy): domain Eukaryota; kingdom Metazoa; phylum Chordata; class Mammalia; order Rodentia; family Cricetidae; genus Peromyscus; species Peromyscus eremicus. The sequence continues at coordinate 69,555,425 of NC_081431.1, forward strand.
TGGTTTATTAGAGGTCTGGGTAAAATCATATTTTACATACTCAGTCTCCTGAGAGGGAAAAATCAGTTTTGCCCTGCCTAGGGTGATGGCTCAGTGAGTATAGTGCTTCATTATTGAAGCATGAAGACCCGATTTCTACCTCCTGTGCTCATAAAAACCTGGGAATGGTGATGGGTAACTGTAATCCCAATGCTAGGAAGGCAGAGGCAGGTAGATTTCTGCTGCTCATTGCACAGGTAGCCTTCCTGAATCATGAACTTCCAGGTTTAGAGAGAGAGAGACTGTCTCAGAAAATTTATGTGAAGAGCATTTAATGGAAGATATTTCCTACCAGCCTCTGACCCACAACTCATATGACATATTTACATACACTGCCCAGTGTGAGGAATAACCCTGAAGTGTTTGAAGCCAGTTTCTTCAAACATCTACTCTTCCTTTGTATCACACCTGACTTTCTTCTGACTTCTTTAAAAGCTTGGTAGAACTTACAAGCTGTATACCTTCTTATATGACTATGCATTTTAAATGTAATGTTTAGAAGCAAAAGAATAGCACATTTGTTTTATTTGTTTGTTGTTGTTTTTCTCCAACAAAATATAAAGAGCTTTTATTGAGAAGCATACAAGTGGCAGGTAATTATTCTGTTGATGGTCAGTATCATTAAGTGGTTGGCTTGCTAAGATTTTGAGAATTGAAACCAACTACAGTGGAAGAGGAATTGCTGGAAAGTCCCACAATTTTGTGGCTTTCCTTTTCTTTTCTAACTATTCACATATTGTTAACACAGCATTTCCTTTAAGGGATAGCTTGCATAAAAGGGTGGATTGCAAAAAGAGCTTTATCTGAAGGCAAGTTGCATCATTATATTGAAGTGTAAGCTGCCTACACTAATGTTAATACTAATTAAGACTCACTATTTGTTCATGTAAATTAGTGTATTGTCACCAGAGGTCAATGGGACATAATTTTCATTCTTTTTCAAAAAATAAATGTACTTGCTATCTGAGCTGGCCCTTTATGCATTCTCCTGTGTTTGGAAATAAAATTTTTGGGTGGCAGCAGAGGATTGAGTTGAGGTAGCAATCAGAAGAGCTATGCCAAATAATTCAAATTAAGTAACTAAAAAAATAATAATAATAAGTGTTCTACTGCTTTTTAGCCAGCTGGAGACATGAGACCAGGACAGACTGACATGATTTCCCTTACCTGGCTGTGTCCAACACCCTCCATCTCACCTTTTCTGAAAGAACCAAAGACAAGAGGCCTGTAAAAATAGTACACTGGGAAAGGAGGAATAGTTAAGGATCCTAGAATTTTGAGATTATCTTTCTGTTGATGTGATAAAATACCATGAGAAGACCTACTTAAGGAAGAAAGAGTTTCTTTGATCTCACAGTTCTAGGTTACTGTCCATCCTGTTGTGCAATCACAGCAGCAGGTGCTTTCGCAAGCTGCTCATATCCCATTCATAACCACACAGAGAAATGGTGAATACATGTATGCTTCTGCTCCTCTTTCTTTTCCCACTTTATATAGTCCAAAATCTCCTGCCTAGGGAATGGTACCATCCACTGTGGGTGGATCTAAGCATTGCAATTGATGTAACTAAGATAATTTTCCATAGGCATAGCACAAAGTTCAATTTCTAAGTGATTCTAGGTTCTGTCAAATTGACAACCAACACTAACCATCACACAGAGAAAAATAAGCCAGGGCAGGAGATTGAAACATGGTGAGCACATAGCAAGAGAGGGGATCAAATGGATGTTGAGCCTGTGATGGTTTCTGTCAGTTGTCAACTTGATAGACTATAGAGCATGTGGGAAATGGACCTGTGGGTCTGCCTGTGGAGAATCTTCTTGATTTTGTTAGTTGATGGAGACTTAGCTGTGAGCAGTACTATGCCCTAGTCATGGATTTCTGGACTGTAAAGTAATGAGCAAAGTGAACTGAACACTAGTTTGGATTTATCTGTCTCTGCTTCCTGATAGTGAATGCAATTTGACTAGCTGCCTCAAGCTCTGGATACCCTGACTTCCCCACCACAATAGACTATAACCTTGAACTATTAGCTAAAGCAAACTCCTTTGTCTGTTAAGCTGATTTTGTCAGCTTAACATAGCAACAAGAAGAGAACAAAACAGTATAGAAGTGTATAGAAATTATTGGAAGGACATCAGAATGAAAGTAGGACATCAAACATGCCCTCTGGTCTAAAACGCAAGATTTTAGATGATTCCCAAAGACAAAGATACCATAGATATCAGGTGCCAGAGTTATACACATGTAATCGGAAAATGCAGAAGTATGCAAGAAAAATAAAAGAAAATTTATATACAAGATTGCCTTTCCTCTGAGAGGAGAGAATCAAACACTCAACCTTTCTTCTAATTTTCTCTTCTTCTTAAAATTTATGGAATAAGCAAGATTTAATTTAATAGTGCATGTAAAAGACTCTCATTACATTTTTACGGTTTTTCTTTAATTGTAATATGATACTATTAAGGTATAATTATCCTTATACTTTGTAAATACTTTGTAACAATGAAGCACTTTCACTTATATGATCCCAAGGAAAACAACCTAAAAGATTAATAATATACATAATCGTTTTAATGTATGCATGCATAATGTGTGAGTATGTGATTTGTGTGTGAGTACAAGTATGCGTATGCCACAGCATGGAAACTAAACAACAACCTCATGTCCCGTTATTTGCCTTCTATCTTATTTGAGGCAGGATATCTTGCTGTTCATTGCTCCATATGCCATGCTAGCTGACCTGCCTACAGACTTCAATGTATTCCCCTGACTCTACCTCCCATCTTACCATTGAAGTACTGGGATTACAGATAGGTGCTACTGTATCTGAAAGTTAAATCCCTAGACCCTGTGTAACAAAAAGGCAAGTGATGGGATGTGCTTCTGTGGGCCCAGCACTAGGGAGGCAGAGATATTAGGATCCAGGAGCTCCACAGCCAGCCAGTGCAGCCTACTTGGGGGGCTCCAAGCCAATGAGAGACCCTGTCTCAAAAAACAAGGTGGACAGTCCTTGAGGAAAGACATATGAAACTGCCTTCTGGCTGCCACATACACACACCTGAATATGTGTGCATATAAACTCATACCCTCACACATTTACACACCTACAGGTACAGACAGATAGGTATGCACACGTGCGCACGCACACACGTGCACACACACACAGAGAGAGAGAGAGAGAGAGAGAGAGAGAGAGAGAGAGAGAGAGAGCATCTGAGAAACCTACAAATAAACTGAACACATTTTTAAATATCTGGTGGAGATAGTAATGGACATGAATGAGGGTGTTATTATTGTGCCCTTTGGTCACAAATCTAATTTTAAAAACTAATCCTGTCTTATTGTGTCAGAATCTGCAATGTAGTCTGCCCCTGAATATTACATAAATAGACTTTATTACTCTCCTTGGCTGGGAACTTAATCCTTGAGCATCTTGTAGCCATCAGAAAGGTGCTGTTGACTTGTAATGCCTTATGAGTGGAGGGGGGGGACAGTGAGGGAAAGGAGGAGGGGGAAGAGGAAGGGATATGAGAGAAAACAGTCATGTTTCAGAATAATTGTGTGTTTTCCCCCATTCTTAAAGAACCCCATGAAGTTTCCTTGCTTTAATGTATTGTTTTTTATCTAAGAAACAATGTTGGGGCTGGAGAGATCCCTTAGCAGTTATAAGTGTTTTCTGCTCTTCCAGAGGACCAGAATTTAGTTCCCAGAACCCACATCAGGCAGCTCACAACAGCCTAGAATTCCAGCTCCAGGGTATCTACTGTCCTCTGCGAGAACCTGCATCCTCATGACAGATAGACACACACACACACACACACACACACACACACACACACACACACGAAAGAATGTTTTTTTAAACCTTCAATCTAATTTTTAATTAAATAAAAGGAATTCAATTATGTGAAGTACCTATGTCCCAAAGAATGACAAAAAGTGTCTGTCAAATTCAGATTAGGGGTAGGTATAGTCACAATTTAATTTGTTTTAGGACTGGCTATATGATGGTGACAAGGAAAAGAAATAAACATTCATAAATTTTTGTCAGAATTATCAAGAAATACATTTAGTTAACCAAATGAATTTACAAATAGGACTCTAAAACAGAGACTGTTATAGTAAGAATTGCCTAAGTTTTCTAAAGAGCTCAGATTTTTAATTTCTGCTTATTACTCATTTGTTTCTCTGTTAGTATTGAAAGTCACAAATACAAAGTACTTGTGTATCTCTATTAGTATTAAAAGTTACAAATGCAAAGAAGTGGCCATTTTTATAAAATAATCACTCAGAGGCTTAATATTAATTACAAGCTGTTTGGTCTATGGCCCAGGCTTATTACTAACTAGCTCCTTCATCTTAAATTAACCCATTTCTATTAATCTATGTATCGCCACAAGTGTTGTGGCTTTGCTTGTGTTCCATTACATCTTGTTCCCCTGGTAGCTCTCTGCTTTGACTCTACCTTTCTTCTTCCTGTATTTTTGTTTGGATTTCTCACCTGGCTCTAATCTGTCTTGCCATAGGCCAAAGCAGCTTCTTTATTAACCAATGCTAGCAACAAATATTCACAGCATACACAGAGTGTGTGTGTGGGGGGGTGTATGATCATGGGGTCATTCATTAAAGAAATGATTAATACTAACATCTACCTTCTATTTTCTTACTGCTTTTTTAAGAATGGGGGAAATGTAGTTTTAAAAAGACTTTTCCACCTACTGAACAATAAATAAGCACTCTTTTCTTTGACTATTCTAATGTTATCACATAGTTATCATCCTTTCAACATTTTTTCCCAATGGGTATATGATCTAGAAATAATACAAACTGTTAAAAAATAACATTATTCCACACATGACAGTATGATTGCTAACAAATACTTTCTAGTAATAGTAATATTTCTTGTCACAGAAATATCACACACAAGGCAGACATTGCATAATGCATGTGACCAAGTAGACATCAGTGCTTGCTAGGATAGAAGATATAATTTCTAACTTCAATAAAACAGAAATGAGAAGCGTGTTTTCAGAGTATGAATTTGTTCAGGAACACTGACAAAATGACAGGCTCTCAAGTAGGTCTCTCGTCCAAGTGACAGCCTAGGCTAACATGAGCATTTTAAAGTCCAGGGGAAATCACTCGAAGATATTGACAATTTGCCTTTTTCCCTATTATGTCTTTCAATGTGTTTTGCGTGGAATGCCTTTTCTGCAACTTTGACAAGTTCTAAATCCAAAGCACGCTGAAGTTAAGCTTCAATTTTATTGAGAATTAGTTTTATTTTCCTTTGTGCTTTCAAGAAGTGGGCAGCTAACAGGCATTGGATGACTTTAATGACCTTTCTGTGAGCTATCAGGCATTCGATGACTGTAATGGCCTTTCTGTGGCATCCCACCACACCCACATGCATTCTGTCAACCACCAAGGTCAACATTCAAGCCTTAGCTGACTCTACCATTTCCAAAAACTTTACACTTTCAATTTAACTTTATTTGTTGTTTTTGACCCACCCAAAGTCTTAGGCATTCCAGACTGGCCTCAAACTTACCAGTAATGACCTTGAACTTCTGAACCTCTGGTTTCTACTTTCTGGTTGCTGGGATTGCACATGTGTACCACTGTGCTCAGTCTGGGAGGTGCTGGCATGTATGAGGATAGAACCAAGGATGGTGAACATGCTAGATCAGCATCTGACCCACTGAGTTACATTCTCAACCCTCATTCTCCCTTTCACTGCTCCCAGGTACCTTGTACTCTTGTCTGTCAACACTCAGGTAGGAAGTGAGAGCATCAAACTCTACATTCACCTGTGACTTTTTCTGCTTTTGTACTCATTTTTTGGTCACTAAATTCACTACTTGGACAATTATAAATATATCAATACACATTTAAAAAAATAAACAAATACTTAAGTTATACTTTCATTTATAATGACAATTAGAAGACCCTGCTTTGAAAGAACTTAGTAGTTTTCTCCTATCCACTATATTAACTGCAATAGTTTCACAGATGAGTACAATGTCTCATTGACTCAATATACACAGGCTGGGATGACGTTTAATGGCAGAACCTTTACCTAGCAAGCACAAGGTCCTACATTTGATCCCCTGCACACTTCAACAAAATGTGCATCATCTATTCAGCTGAAATAATCATTTTTTTCAGATTTCCCTCTTCTGTGACATTATTTCTCTAGATAAATATCTAGATTATACTTTTTAAAAACTGAATTTACTGGCAGGATGACCACATATTTACAGACACTTGAATGTTGTTCTTTATTTACTCCAGCATATATTCTAAAATAATCACCATATATGTTGACATAAGCATGAAAATACATTGATAACATATATTATATTTGCATATGTTTTTTTGTGGATTTTTATTTTAGTTTTTATTTACATGGGAGGGCTATGGCATGCCAGTGAGGGTATCTGCTGTGGGATGTTCTGTATGGCAAATGTGTTGCTAATTAGTCAATAAATAAAAACTGATTGGCCATTGGCTAGGCAGGAAGTGTAGGCGGGACAAGGAGGAGAATAAAGCTGGGAAGTGGAAGGCTAAGTCAGAGAGACACTGCCAGCCGCCATGAGAAACAGCATGTGAAGATGCCGGTAAGCCACGAGCCATGTGGCAAGGTATAGATGAATGGAAATGGATTAATTTAAGCTGTAAGAACAGTTAGCAAGAAGCCTGCCATGGCCATACAGTTTGTAACCTATATAAGTCTCTGTGTTTACTTGGTCGGGTCTGAGAGGCTGTGGGACTGGCAGGTGAGAGAGATTTGCCCTGACTGTGGGCCAGGCAGGAAAACTCTAGCTACAGGTGTCCATGGTGACCAAAAGAGGGCTGTAGGAGGATCCCCCAGAGCTGAAGTTACAGATGGTTGTAAGCTTGGTAATGTGAATGCTGGGAACAAAATTCAGATCTTCTGCAAGAGCAATATGTGTTTTTAACCACCTAGTGATGCCTTTAGCCACAGACTTGTGTGTGTGTGTGTGTGTGTGTGTGTGTGTGTGTGTGTGTTTGTATGTGTGTGTATGTGTGTGAAGTATATATAGGAATCATATGTTTATATGCATATTTTGAATTTTAAGCTGGATTCAAAAGCCACATGAAAAAAAACAACCAAATAGATGGGAGAAAGGGCTCTGGCTGGAAGCATATGCTCTGTAAGCATGAGGGCCTGACTTAAAGTCCCCATCACTTGTCTAAAAAGCCAAGCATGGTTGCTTGTGTCTATAACCCAAGTATTGGTGGGTAGAAGCAGGCAGTTCCTAAGAGCTTGCTGGCTAGTCAGACAGCCTAGCAGCAATGACAATCATTTGGCTCACTGAAAGACCTTGTCTAAAAGCAACTGGGTAAAAAATGATAGAGGAAAACACTCAACCAACATCCTGCTCTGGACTCCATGTGTGCATGCATGGGTGTATACACTCACTCATACACACTTACACACACATACACACAATTCATCAAACAGTAAAATCTTCAGGAATTTCAGCTTGTAGCCATTAGTATCTGACTAACAGAAGACCATAGTAACAGGAGTTCTATGGCTAGGCATATCTGATTTATTTTACATATTCCTTCACTGGGCAAAAACAACAGATATTCAGATTTGTTGACCACTGTGAGATTCATTGGAACAGATTCCAGCATAATCTTATGCTAAATCCAAGGCTACACAAAGCCCCTGAAGTCAGTAAACAGACAGCCCTTGAATAAGTTAGATTGGTCAAGGGGAATTTCTCAGCACAGACAAATGCCAGTTCCATGAAGATTCAGAACAATTCCCTTCTCCAAAATGTGTTTGAAAAAGGATTCAGAAAAAGGACTTCAGAAAATCTGACTTGTACTCTGAAGGAAAATCAAAATAAATCAGCATCCAAAGAATTGCTTTAAATAGATACAAAAAGGGGAGATTGCAAAAAGGGGGAAGAAGTTCTTAACACAAAAATCAGAAAGGTGAATATTTGAAAAAGCATCAAGAAGCAAACTTCTGGAGAACACACAAAGGGTTAGCTGAAGGATGGGGGTGAAAGTTTTGTAGGCCATATAAGCTGATAAGGAGACTAATATATCAAGACAGAATGTAACGTATGAGCAAGAAATGTAGCAGTCAAAACTGCAGATATAAAGTGTGCCCTGTGAAGAGTTTCAAACTAACGAATGCTCACAGTAACCTATACTAACCCAATGAAAGAAATAGAATATATTTATTTAAATTTATCCTATAGATTATTTACATTTATATATATCCTATAAAGATCTCTATAACATAAATAGAATGTAAATTAAGCAGATCTTAATGGTAACTGTAGTTAATAATGTAACATTAGCATTTATAACGGTAGTTCTCAACCTTCCTAAGGCTATGGCCCTTTAATACAGTTTCTTATGTTGTAATGTCTTCCAACTATAAAATTATTTCATTGCTACTTCATAACTGCAATTTGAATTACATAATGTAAATATCTGATATGAAGTATATCTAATATAAGATCTTTAAAAGAGTCATAACCCACAGGTAAATGACCACTGATTTAGAGGATGTGTTTTAAGAGTCAAATGTCACATACTTCTTTAAGACAAGCAAAAATCATATGCTGTTACAGTATTCCACCAGAAAAGAACACCCAGTCTATAACTATAACATACAGTCCATGGTCAATTGAAAGTCTTTATTCCAGCTGACTGAGACTACACACAGGTATTTGGGACCCAAATGTAGTGCTGAGTGTTTAGAGTAAGAGGTTTTTAAAGGCAAAACCCATATCCTGGTATCTCACTTGGCACCTGCAGGAGGATGTTTTGCACAAGCAAGCAGCTTAACAGAAGTTAAGATAAGCAGTTAGCTGGACAGGGAGGTTTGCCTATGCTGGCAGTTTAACAGAAGCTGTTAGCTGGAACATATTGACTCTGGGTTCCCAGAATAGAGATAGGTAATTTTCCATGAGGTTTCTTATCAAGGAGATCAAACTCCAGTTAAACTGAAGTGGCCTCAGCAAGAATACAAGATGGAGGAACCTGTGCACTGTCTTGCCCTGTCACAATACCTAAGTCCTCAAGACAGAGCCAACTAACTGTAACTTGTTGTGGGACATTTCTCTCCCTCACACCAGTTCTCAAGAAACCATGCAGAGGCTTAATATTACTTATAAATGCTTGGCTGATAACTCAGGCTTGTTACTCGCTAACTCTTACACTTAAATTAACCCATATTTCTTATCTATGCTTCACCACATGGCTCCTGGCTCATTACTTCATTTTCGACATGTCCTGCTTCCTCAGCAGATAGCTACCATCTCTTCTGATTCTGTCCTTCTTCATCCTCAGCTTGATTGCCCTGCCTTGCTATAGATCAATCAGCTTCTTTATTAACCAATGAGAGTAATATATATTCAGAGTGTACAGAAAGGTTATTCCACAGCTGCAACCCTTGAATACCATCCCTGTGTTAACTGAGGGAATAAAGGACAAAGAGCTATTTAGCTAATAAAGAAAGAATCAGAAAAGTTGAAAATAGCTCCAAACCAAAGAAATCCAAAAGTCTCTTTTAAGATAACGGTTAAAGTCTAAATTGTATTTTATTTAGTTTTTCAAATTCCTTTATTTGAAAGGGTTTTTAATGGGACATTGAGAATATGTCTTAGTCAATAAAGTGCTTGTAGAGGAAGCATGAGTACCTGAGTTCAAATCCTCAGTACTCATGGAAAATTCAGGGTGGGGATGTGTACATCTGTAACCTCATTGCTGGAGGGTCAGAGACAGGCAGACCACAGGGGCTTGCTGCTCAGTTAGTGGAGTTGAATCAATGAGTTCCAGGTTCAATGAGAGGTTTTCTAAAATAAATTAAAAGATGGAGTGTGATTGAGGGAGATACTGAACAGTACCTCTGGCTTCCACATGTTCATGCACATGTTCATGTTACATGGACACTTGCATACACACAGGAACAGCTACACAAATATTTATCACATACAGCACACACACACACACACACACACACACACACACACACACAAATCCTGTGTTCTAAAATAATGAGTGAAATGAGGAACCCATATAAAAACAAATCAAGAAAACCATTAAACTTTACTTTTACAGTTTATTTTCTTAATTAAACCTTAATGTTTAATATCAACATTTATAATGAACAGAAAAATCTGCATGCAATAGAGAGTGTTCTGTTGACCTACATTTTACATAAAATTCAAAAGCAGCAAAAGATTGTTAAGAAAAGAGAAAGTCTGTACAGCCAAGCACTTGGCCAAGATCCTGGAGTTCAGTTGAAGAGAGGGAGGAAGGATTATCAGAGCAAGGGGGGTCAGGACCATGATGGAAAAAACCACAGAGACAGCTGACCCAAGCTAGTGGGAGTTGATGGACTCTGTCCTGACAGCTGGGGAAGCTGCATGGAACCTGCATGGCTTGATGTGTTTGTGGGTCCCTTGGCAATGGGACCAGGACTTATCCCGGGTATATGAACTGGCTTTTTAGTGCCCATTCCCTATGATGTGATGCCTTACTCAGCCTTGATGTTGGGGGGGGGGGGGGGCGGGGCGGGGTTAGGTCCAGCCCTACCTTGGTATGCCAGCCTGTGTTGACTATCCAAGAGAGGCCTTACCCTCTATGAAGAGGGGATGGGGTAGGTGTGGGGGGGAGCGGAAGAAGAGGAAGGAGGGGGAACAGGGGTTGGTATGTAAAAGGAAAGAAAAAAATTAAATAAAAAATTATTTAAAAAAAGAAAAGAGGGTGTCTGAACACAGTAGAGAGCATTGGTTAGAGGAGTCACATTGTCTGATCGGGATTGATGGAGGAGATGTGGAAATAATGGAAAGTGCATCCTCTCCAGAGGCAGAATTAATTGTTCTTTAATCAAGACAACTGAAGGGCTACAGTCTTTGCAAGGCTGTGAGACTGTGCATGTGGCATGGGGTCTTGTGGTTTTACAGGATGGGAAAGGGGGAACTTTGGGGCTGGAAGAGTCCAGTGCAGCTCAAGGTCCCTGCAGTGTGGAAGCGGTAGATACCAATGGGTTTGTCACATGGGTCTTCTTATCAGAAGCTTCCACAGGTGTGATCAGTCAACTTTCCTGCCCAGAGCTTCTCAGTCCACCTGAGGCTTGCAGGTCATTAACCTTTCACACATGACCAGCGCCCCTTCCATCAACTGCTTCATTTGGATGTTTGATTACAGTTATGCACAGTGGCTTGATACTCACTGATTCTTTTTGTAGTAATAAGTCACTTCCATCTGCATATATTCTATCTCAATCATATTTTAAAGGCTAATATTTCTGTTGCAGAAAAAATTATAAATCATGCACAAATTATAAATATTTCTAAAACTGCTTTAGGCATAGGAATAAAACTGCCAGACTTGCTAAAAGAGATACATGATGACTTAGGTCATTTGAAGTCAGGTCTTGGCTGCTCAAAGAGATTAGACCAGGTCCCTCCAATCAAAATGAAGGATGGCACCTTGCTTCTACTGTTCTGAATGGGAGATGGGATTTTTTCCATTTGGAGGGTAAACATATGCGAAGCCCCATTGCTAGCCCATTAGTAAAAAAGCAAAGGCACAACTAAGGGATGACAGAGAAATAAGAGACAGGTCCTGGATTGAATGTGTCAGGCTTTGCACTCTGAGCACAATTAGCATAATTTCTGACATGTCAATTAACAGTCTGGCTTATTGAAACACGTCTCTCTCCAATCTGTGTCCAGTGGCTGTGGGTGCTAAAAGTCCCTTGTAAAGTTAGTATACTCTCAGGCACTTAGACTCTAATCAACCCAGAAGGCTGCTTCTCAGAGAGTAAGTCAATGGTCCTGTCTCATTTCTGTAAAACATCAAGGGGAGATTTGCTAATAGCAAGAGTTCTAGAACCTTCTAAAAATCTTGCATAGTCATTGACAGGTTTCAGAGTCTAGGGGAGATAATGAGGCTGAGTGTCCTTCTGGGTAATAGATTTATTGAAAGTATTATTAATGCCAGGCTGACAGAGCCATGGCAGGGGCTCTGAGGGGAATGCAGGCCTTCCTGACAGGGTGAAAATCCCTTTCTCACAGGTGTCAGAGGAAGGGGGAAGCTTCATGTAGTCAAGCTGGCTCTGATTTCATGGTGGGTGGCTGAGGAGGGGAGTACTAGCCCTTCCAGGAGGGAATGTGAGTCCAAGCACGCAGTGAAAGGAGAGCACATTGAGTCAAGGTGCACCCATGATGCATTAGCATCATTGACAATGCAGGTGGCAGGATGCACTGCCACCATCATGTGATCTACACTCCAATCTGGCCATCTGAGATCTGCAGGCTTCCTTGGGTTAAGTGAGACTAGCACTTGCCTTTCTACTGGACACCTGGAGAGTCTGTGAGGGGCTTAGAGATTTGCAGACATGCTCTTGATTTACCATTTCCTCTACAGCAGATGTAAGAAAGAGGTTGCTGGGTGTGGGCCAGGCCTGATGAGCCATCAGGTCTGGATTCCGACAGTCATGAGGACTTTCCACCCTCGATGGTTCTAAGCCTCAGGCTAGCTGTGGATGGCAAAGCTGTCCACTTCTTTTCTTGCCATTGTTTCTTTCACTCACCACATGAGTCCCGAGTGGCCATGACACTGTGTCCTCATCTGGCAGTGTGTGCCTGAATTGTGACCTCAAAAATTATTACACAGTTGAATTAAGTCCCTAATGTAATACCACTTGAGATAAGGAAAGTCATTTTGAAACATGTTTTGGGGGTCTGTAGTTCTTGACATCTAGTCAGATTGCAAAGAAAGGCTCCAGACTTTTAGCCAGCTCCTTACTGTATGTAATAATAGCCTGACTCTAGCCATCTCCCTCAGAGGAAGCCCTCTCTCCCTCCTGGCATTTAAAAAATCATCCTTGAAGGATAAATGTTTGATCAGGAAACAAGCATGTTAAGGGCAAAACCAGCAATTCCTTGACACAAGTATTTAAATGCAGGGTGTAAATTGTCAGGGCATTTTCCTTTCATCCCTTTCTGAGGAAGTCCGGGGGTGGAATGACAATGTATTGAAATGCAGCTGCAGGGCTGGGACGGGCACAGAACAATGAGTAGAAATGACAGAAGAAAGCCAGTCAACAGCACCCTATGCCTACAAAGAAATGATAAAGGCCATTTTTGGTTCATTTATTGAATTCATGGGATTACAAAAATCTGGACTGTCAGGAGTTAGGTGCTGACCTAATTCTTTTGCAGTTAATAATCACCACAGATCTTGCAGACTTGGCTAACCAGTTGAGTTTGAAACCTCTGCACTGATGACGGCACTGTCTCTGGAGATCGGAAACGCTCTCTTAAAAAAAATAAGGTTTATAATTTTTATTTATTTGCGCGCATGCGTGCGTGCGTGCGTGCGTGCGTGCGTGTGTGTGTGTGTGTGTGTGTGTGTGTGTGTGTGATGAATGGGTATAATTGCCCATACAGGCCAGCAGTCTTGTGTTTCCCTGGAGGTGAAGTGACAGGAGATTGTGAACCAATTGGCAATGGCGTTAGGGACCAAACTCAGATGCTCTGAATGAGCAGTGCTCACTCTTAACCCCTGAGCCATCTCCCCAGCCCTTCTCTTTGAACAGATTTAACCACAAGAAAGTTCTTTGAAATTAAAAAAATTGGTCATAGAATAGCCAAACATATCTTTTTAATTAGAAAAAGATAATGTTCATGATGGTTATAGAATACTATCCACATATAATCTACAAAGCAATTTTTTCAAGGAAAGCATTGTATTTATTTCATCACAATACCTATTAAGCTCAATTGGATTTAACACATATACGAGGGCTGGAGAAGTAGCTCGGTCTGTGAAATGGCTGTCTTGAAAGCATGAGGACCTGAACTGATTGTCAGCATGCACGTAAAAAAGCCTGCTGTCGTGGTACTTGCTTGTAATCCCAGTGGGGGGAGGTGGGAACAGGTAGAGACCTCTGGGGCTTGCTGGCCAGCCTTCTTAGCCTACTTGGTACCAGTGGGAGCTCCATACCAGTGGGAAACCATATCTCAAAGAAAGGGGATGGTGCCTAAGAAATGACACCCAAGGATATACTTCGACTTCCACATGCATGCACACACAAATGTACACACACACACACACACAATTGATACATCTAACAAGTGTCCTTCGGACACACTAGAAGTAGGACTGAGTCCACTTTAACTTGTGATCCACAGTTTAAGAACGTGAACTGGCTTTGCATTCTATTGGTTCATTCTCTCTCCCATATATATCAAGCATATGTTCGCAATTTAGCTACCATTACTGGGGACTTTAATATAAAGGGAGAGAAAAGGGTACAGGCACAAGTGAACTGAATAGATAAATGTACAATGCTGGGGGATACATGGACAAAATGAGAGAGTATCCACTGTAGGGATGTAACCATTTGAGGACGATGTGTCCTGGTGAGCAGTCAAACCTGACTACAAGTTTTTTGTGTTTGGAAACCAGAGAAGACAGATAGTAATTCCAACCGAGGGACAACACTAAGTAGGTCTCCTCAATGAGGAGAAAGACATTGTTATATTACCATTTGCCCCTTGAAAGTGCTGGTCACTCTAAAGGAGGCCCCACAGCCTGAAGAAATGAAGCCATGCCCCCCTTGCAGTTCTTTGCTTGGGACAGAGAGTTAAGGAGCTGTTGGTGCCACAGTTTATAACAGCTCCTACTTTGTGGTCCTACTCAGTACCTACCTGGCTCTTCCATGTTCCTTTTCATATTGGCTATCCCAGACTAAAGCATGTGATGTGAAACTTGCCACCAGTTCCCAATACTTCTAAAGCCAGATATTTTCTTTAGTTCATGGGGTGTCTTTGAATGCTCCTCTGGCTTACCTCATCATTCTGTCCAGGAAGAATGTCTTTGTACTGCCCTTACTTTAAGCTGTCCTTTGTAATGAAGCTGCTCACTGGGTTTTTTAAGGGAAGCCTCTCGTTCTCTTTAATGCCCTGATAACACAGTTTTTAACATACTATAATATTCCTTTAATCCTCTCCTGCCTCAAGTCTTAGTCATAGGCTCAAGGCCTTTCTCCTAATACACCCGATCATGTATCAGCTCTTTTAGACAAGCACCCAGCCTGCTCTTCTTTTTCTAATGAATGACATTGATCCTTCAAGCACCAAAACTCCACAGAACTATTTTGAATGGGGTTGATTGACAAGACTGGATCTATTAGATGTGTTGTTTGCTTTGGTTCTCAGGTGACTGACAAGCAGATACACTCACAGCTTGTAACTTAGTGGTCCTGGATAACCGGTAAGCCTTGGCTTTTCCTCAGCCTCTGATGGTTAACTGGAGTAACTATCTGTATTGGCTGCATTCCCTAGTGCTATAACAAACACTTGACAAAAAAGGGGGATTTTACTCTGGCTCTCAGCATGAGGGGACAGTCTACTGTTTCAGGGAGGCCTGAGGCACCTGGTCGCGTTGCTTCCAGAGTCGGAAGCAGAGAGAGATGAATGCTGGTGTTCACCTCACTGTCTCCTTTTTTTTTCTTCCAGTCCAGGACTCCAGGCCATGGGACCGTGTTGTAGGTCTTCCCACCACAATGAAACTGATCTAGAAACTTCCTCACAGTCATGCCCAGAGGTTTTTCTCCTTGTTGACTCTTGATCCTTTCAAGTAGGCAGTTCACATGTATCATCACACTGCCCCCGTTTAGGACAGAGCTAGGTTTCTATCCTTACGGTATAGATAGTTTATGCTAACCACTTACCATCTCTGCAATTGAATATATTCACTTAGAATTCAGTGCCTTGTCTGTAAGATTATTTAGTCAACCCTCATAATCTCTAAATTACAATTTACAGATTGTTTAAAAACAACCTGTTGTATACCTTTTTAATTTGACATGAGAAAATTAAAAGTTGATTTGTTTCTGGTTCCATCTGATTAACAAGCAAAAGTTACGTTTCCTACAAATCACATTTTGGAAGTACAGCTAAGAATCTAAAATGTAATAATATAATACACCCAGGGCCTCTGTTGCATTAACTTTTATGGCGAGATACAAACAGATGCCAATCACCTGGATGGGTACCAACGGCAGATTAACACACAATCTTAGCCAAGTTCAACTTGGTTAGAGCAGTGAGTTGATTAGACTTCCTTATACAGCTCCTTACTTTCAGGAGTGGGAGCAACCCTCCAAACAGGTGTTTCATTGCAAAGTTCCAGTCCTTCACGGGTGACGGCCTCATAGAAGCTGCATCATGGAGTGCCCCTTTTAATTAGCCGTTCACTTCCTATACACTTTAACAGCTCCCAAGACCAAATAAAACTTGGGGGAAGGAAAAGTAGCTGTAACTCCAAGTGAGGTCTCCTGAAACTCCCTCCACCGCTTCTGGAGTGTCAATATCTCCATTACCTTACCACAGACCTGGCCCAATCTGCTCTACTTGTCACAGGGAAAAGTCTAAGACAGCATCCCTATGACCTAAGGAGAAAGATCCACCCAGTGGTCTCCAACCCAAAAGTCAGCTGGCAGCCTAGACAAGTGAATATGACAGCAGGGATACTTTCATACTGAGAAGTATGCAGGGGTGGGTGGGCAGGCATTTGTAGCTCAGCCCTAGCTACAGGCAGTTTGATATTATTTCTGTTAGCAT